>NC_069710.1:20714085-21045585 GCF_027358585.1 Pangasianodon hypophthalmus
TACCTTGGAGTTTGTTGACAAGTTGTCAAAAAGAGCCCAGAGGTCTGACACCATTTCAGCTGCTGAGCGGTATGGAGGGCTGCGTTTCCCCAACAGCCGTCCAACAATTAAGTTAAATTCCACACATCCTGCACTTTGCTTTATGGGTAGACAAACAGTTATATTAACAATTTGCAGAAAATATGTAACTGACAAATACAGCCAAACAAGGTTATCTCTACTTGTGTGGCACAAACCATGTGATGGTTGTGAGCTTAAATAACTGGAGTGAAGTTCATACCTTAATAGTTTTATAGAGCAGGTAGCTATGATTCTCACACATTAGAGTGAGCAGAAGTTGTTCACACCTCTGGAAAACAAAGGTAACAAAAAAGAAGGCTTTAGCAAAAATGAAATATATTAATGTATTCTTTATTTTCATGACTCATAAACACAATCCTTTCATTTCTGGCTGGTTAGTGTTTTTGAGTGTTTGTATTTGAGCATGTGTGAAGTATATCACGTTTTACCCTCTGGTCCGAGAGACTTAGGTACGGCTCCTTAAGTCTGTCGCAACTGAATGGGTCAGTATCATCCAACACATCCTGGCACAGGGAGCATACCCACATTGCACTATACAGAACACACACAAAGTTTTTTTTTAACTAAATAACTAACTGCTTAGAATTTGCAGAGTACACAGCACTGTAAATCAGTCAAATGCCACTCTGCTTGCATCTCTTGAGGCTGCTGTAATTAGCATTCACAGTAAAACACCATTACTAGAAACTTCTATGGATATACTGTAAATCTAGTAGAGTAAAATACATAGTATGGACATAGAGCAAGATGTTCATCTTACATGGGATTGAAAAGGATTGGTGGCACATGGCAGCTGGTATGAAAGCTTCTACCACATTCTGCACACTGCAGTGAGGCTCCAGCGGAGAGACACACAGCACAGTCCAGTACGTCAGCCTGCAGGGAACACTCAGAACTGCAGGACTGTGAGGGTGACATGGCAGCTGGGGGTACAGTGATCCTGAGACATCTCTGGACTGACTGTAAGTACACACAACATGATAAGCTACATTTTTTACTGAAATTTTGTTTAGGAATAATGTGGAAGTCAAACTTGGTGGCTGCATCTGATGTGTGAAAACGATTCACAAACTTCAGTGATTACACTCAGATTTAACTCCCTTGAGGGGGGAAATGTGTGCATGAGCTATGCTCAAATGTACCTTTACAAACACACAGCTGAGTGCAGGACATACCTGGTTTTCTTCAATCTCTTGAAGCACAATTTCAGATTTTTCACTACTGGGAACTATTCGAAATTGAGACTGAGAAGATCCTGAGATGGGTAACCGGATCAGTGATACAAGCAAAGTCCTGCAAAAAGAAGATAGTAGTTAGTTGCAAAGTGGACACACTTGTGTCACAACCACAAGTGCAGAACATAAGCGGACATACTTATTGCTGTTCTGTCTTAATATGGGCTCCTCTGAAAGAACAGAAGGAAAAATAAATTAAGATAAGTGCAGCAAAAAACACATACTGATGAAAGTGATGTGTCTAAAGACAAATTGTTTCCATTCGTAGTGGAATGTGTGAAAAATAGTCTCACCCTCTGATTCATCCATCCCTTCCACCAATTCAGAATCACTATCATCAGTCTTCTCATCATCATCCTGCTAGAAGGATGGAAAAAATGACTTAAATCAATTAAAAAGACTATTACAATTACATGACTCAATATTATATGCTGCCATACAAGAAGTTGGGCAGTTTCATGATATTTATAACCTTTGCATTAGGGACAGATGCATGTTCAGATGCAGATCTGGAGCAAGCATCCTCAGCAGGCACTTTTATTTCACTGGAAAGAATCTCTCTGAAGGACGACGGCAAGCCTGTGAGCCAGTGCTTAGTTGAGGGGCTTCCTGTGGAGGACAGAGCCGATATGCTCGTCAGTGGTGATTCAGATCGAGTGAGGAAGCTCTGCTTAGGAGGGCAGCCCTTGATTGAGGCAGTGGAAAGAGAATCTTGTGGCTGAAGCACCGCTGGGAGTTCTTCATCTTTAGTGTCTTTTTCTGGCACTGTGGAAGTAGGCAGGTTACTGTCTGCCTCCTCAGCAACTGGAGAAGCCCTGCTGCAAACACTCATATCTCCCTCACAAACGGAATCAGCCGGAGCCTTCACTGGGAGCTCACAGGTTGGCATTTGGATGGTCTGAGTGGCACATACTATTTGACCTGTGTTACTATGAGCACTGGGAATTGGAGCAGCAGGGAGCAGAGGCGTGCTGGACACAGGGGGATCTAGTTCTTTATTACTGCTGACTGGAAGAACAGTAAGCCTGGGAGCCTGGGGGCAAGACACATTACCCGCTGTGGGGTGTGATGACTTCCTATCTGTCATCCAGATGTGTTTTTTTGGCTGGGGTACACAGGTGAGAGTGGTGCCCTTATTTATAGTCAAGACAGGAGTGTAACGGCAGAATTTCCAAGCTGTTCCAGAGTTGAGAGAAGTAGTGTTTGGTACTTTGAGTAGAGTGAACTGTAAATGATTGGATTGAGTGCTGGCAGACTGAGAAGACTGCAAATTGACAGACTGAGTGTTAGAGACAGCCTGAGAGTAAGGTAGGGATTTGTTACTGGGAGCAATCTGAGATGGAAAAGACTGACCAGATACTGCCTGAGACTGAGGAAAGCTTTGCTGTGTATGATTAAACGAAGAATTCAGAGTAAATGGGTGAGAGTTAGACATGGCCTGACTAGACTGAGCAAAAGGACCTAAGGTGAGAAGAGAGGGAACAGATTGGTTACTGGCGAAAGACTGTGACAGGATGTTGGTTAAGTTATTCGAATGAGAAGACTGGAATGAGGTTGTGTGGACTGAGACAGAGGGATGGGCCACAGAGGGACAGGAAGCAAGGCCTGGAGGAGCTGTTGCAGCAAGGACAACACCAGACTGAGACTGTGGTAACACAACCTGAGGCATTACAATGCCATGCTGAGGAAGATTTGAGGGAATAATATTTAAAACAGTCTGGCCAAGAAGAGGAGAACTGGACTGAGTGAGAGATGTAGACTGAATAGGGTGAGACAGACTTCTGAAGATCTGCTTTGACTGTGAGGGTTGAGGTGAGACAGGCTGAGGCAAATGCTGGCCCACCTGAGCAATTACATACTGAGCCATGTTGCTCTGAGTGGTTTGGAGAGGAGCAACGTTATTGGAGATAGAGGAAGAACTAGCATGGCTCATAGTGTCTGTTAAGCCTTGGGTGGGTTGCGCTGGTTTTGATGAGGCTGACTCAGACTGTCCACACTGAGGAAGATCAGAGGCATCCTGGGACATCGAATGGGCTGTAGCCTGAATGGATGTAGTGTGAGACACTGACAGAGTTGCACTAGATTCTGAATTTGATCCTGAGGGGCATTTGTCTGCTTCTTTGGGTGTATTTTTAGGTTTATTGCCATTGTTGTATTTTCTTTTGGCAGTAAGAGGAACTCTGGTCACCTTAAAAGAGGCTGGAGAAAGAAAAATAATGAATAAACAAATAACTAAAATTTTGACTATAACACAGTCACTAATCCAAGCACTGGTAAGGCTGTGAATCAAAAGTAATATACCAATGCTAATTTTGACAAATCAGGCCATTTTGGAAGTTCAAAGGCTAACAACCAGATTGACAGACAAAAATCACAATAATAATGATATGTTGTAGCACAGGTGAAAAACATTTTTAAAAAAAATGTGCTTACCAAAATTCTTAATAATATTGCAGATGTCTTCTCTGAGTGACAGCGAAAGCTGAATCACAGTGTCAGGCAGAAGTTTCTTCTGTGACAGAATCCGCTGTGCCCATTTCTCAATCTAATGAGGAAAGCAGCAATACATTTTGCCTAAATTCAACACCAAACTACAAAAAGACAGTAACAAGTTCACTAGTGCATTTTCTTTTATCCAGTTAAGAGCTCTACCAGCCATTTTTTTTCATTATAACTTGCAGTCCATGCCACACAGGACAAGTTATCATATAAAGCAATATGCAACTCAGACAGACTGAACAAATTCAGAGTAAACTCTAATTCCGGGCAGAAAAAAAAAACACCCTTACTTGCATCTTGTGCCGCAGGATACATTGCCCCTCAGTGCTCAGTATTTTATGAATGAAGGCAGTGATATACTCTTGCTTATCCTCCAGCTTTGCCAGACTGGTCTTCATCACCTTCAGGCTTTTCTCCTCCTCATCACATAAACCCTTCAAAGAACCAAAAGTACCAAATGATTTATATGAGCTGTGCATTACAGTGTCTCTCTCTCTCACACCTTTGTACCCCCTAAGTACATATTTTCTTTATTACAAAAACAAGGACACACAGTGTCCTTAAACAATTGGTGTTTGGCAATTACAATGTAGGCGACACAAGGGGTATTTATTTCTGTGCTTTCTAGGAACTGGGTTGGTAAATTTAATATGCTAATATCCATACTGACAGTCTGATTATTATGAACATGGTAAAACTGCAGGCTATTGTGTCATCCAGTCGGGCTACCAAAATGTATTTCCGCCCTGCCCATCGGGCTATCTTATAGGGACAAAAAATATATTGCAATGCTTTTGCATTCTCTCACAAATTTGGTCGGGTAATTATGTTGTATGTAATTTTCGGGCATCGGGGAGCCACTATCAATATTTGGGGTATTGAAATCACTTTTGAATGGGCGCTCGCTTTCAACTTTCACTTTCAATTCGCGTTCGCACAAACTGTGTATCAGTGACGCTTGTCCTGTCAGTCATTACTATCCTCATGTGACAAGTGAAATCTCCTGCAGCAAGCTTAAACATGTGATAGAGATTGCACGCGCAGTGGAGAAAATCGCTGATAGTTATGTGTGTTGATATTTCAGATTCAGAATCTGACACAGACTGAATTATATTCTATATTGTTTTTACAAGTTCATAGAAATTTCAGTTCAGTTAGAACCAAATATTTGTATTGATGATTGTAATTTGATTATTTTATACAATTGTTATTTGTGTTTTGAAAATGTTTTTGATTAATGTTTTGTCTCCTTTACAATATTCTACATTAAAAATAATATCTTTTTTTTTTAATTTTATTTAATAAAATAAAATAAAATATTTTACTACTTAATTTCGGGCTACCAAAAAAAGAGTGCCTGCCTGAAGGGCTACCAGGGATTTTGAAATTTTGGAAGCCCTGAACTACATATGATCGAAAAAGGTATCAGTAGCACCAACATAAAGTGTTATCAAATTGTAATTGAGGCAAGAACACATCATGCTGCAGAATGACTACTGGCTTAAACATAGTTCAAGTTCAACAAGTTCAAGTGGAGTTTATTGTCATTTCAGTCATATACAAGTACATAGTGAAACGAAATGTTTCTCCAGGACCAAGGTGCTACATAAGACGACACAGAACAACACAGAACTACAAGGGACTACATAATTTATACATATATAAATATACATATATAGCCATGTACTGTTTAGATTATGTGCATACACTACACAATATAGCATTAATATCGTATTATATTGTTTTTCTAGTTCTTAGAAATCATGCATGCCACAACATGCAGGCTATATTTTGTCAGTATATATTAATAAGTATATTTAAGTCTGCTGTAAAAGGCCACACTGATTAATATGGAGGACTGACTGATTGCCTGACTGTCTGAGTACCTGACTAACTGACTGAGTTTCTTAAGGGCTTTTCTAAGAACAAGTTTGACAAGGAGTGTCAAGACTTTAAAAGAGACTGATTACAACAAACAGTGAAACCTGCAGTATTCTCTTTCTTATTACCATTACTGTGGGCTGATATTACACTGGAGCACATTGGAGCATTTGGAACAAATCCAAACAGGATCACAGCAAAATTCAAATAATTTATAAGCAATTAGAGCCCATGGCTAACTAAAAAAGAAAACAGATGCAAATAAAGCAATGCAATTACCTCCAATTCCTTAGACAGTTGTCGACATCGTAACACCAAAGAGACGTACAGGGAGCGTACCGCATTATGCAGTTGCTCCTCTGACAATGCTTTTAATTCCTTTATGTCATTCAATCTACCTCAGAAAAACACATAAATTAGTTGACTGGGAATCATTTTTGTTATTCAAGCTGTTAACCATTTCCCAAATTGATACAATGTCGTATTGTAGCATAACAATGCTGCTTTTACAAAGTGTTTTATATTCATATCTCTTCCTGTATTTATGTCAGATGGTTCTGCTTGAAGGCAAACTTTTTACCACCATATAATAATTTAGCGTTCAATCAGCAACCTGAAAGAATGTGTTTATTACATTACAAGCACATAGATACAATGATGCAGCATTTATGCTATAATTTATCAAGTTTTTTTTTTCCAGATTACTTTCTGACCACTTATGGCATTATTGTTCCAGATATTTAAGTGTCTTACAGCAAAGCACATGTTAACATTAAAAATTTATACATTTATTTTTTTAATGAATAAAGATGACCTGTGGTGGCCATGCAAATCCTTTAGTCTGAATATCATATAGGGTAACACAATTTTGAGTATTACCTTCTATCCAGATCCTGCATCATGGCCCTCACACTGTTTTTCTGCTCTCTGATGCTGTCCAGCAGCTTCATGAGCTGGTCTTTCTGAGAAACCACCGCTTCCTCCAGCAACAAAAATCTGACAGTAAGCCAAAAAAAAAAAAAAAAAAAAAAAAAAATTAATTTTTTTTTTTTTTTTTTTGAGAAATAGCAGCAATGTATGTTCTAGATAACTGAGGTGGCATACCACAAACCCTGAAAGAGGATCCTAAACTCTCCAAACAACTGACCACAAAAGCATCACCAGACTGTTTTCTTAGAACTAGAGAAAACTTTCTCCTGCCCTCTGCAGTTAGGACCCAAGATCTGCCTACTGGGCCTTACACAGGAACTCCCTTATGGTTTTAAAAGTACTCAGCTCTTGCAAATATTGCTACATTGTGGATAACGGCTATAACCCCTTCGGTGGCCCAGTGGATAAGTATCGCTAAGGGATTTATCTCTAACGAAGCCTACTCCACAGCGCTAAGAGATAAACCCTTTAAGTTTCATAGGATCTGGGACCCCTTTCTTAAATATCTAGGTGTAGAGTTATCCCTGAATAAAAATATAAATATAAAAGAAATATAAAATATAAAATATAAAGAATAAAAAATCTAGCACGGAAGGATAGAGGTGAAGTTGTGTGACCCCCCACCCCCCTTTTTTTATTTATTTTTTTTATTTCAGTTATATATTCCATATATAATGTCTGTGATATCCCTTCCTCTGTATTTTGCTGTCTTGTTTGTATTTTGTTGAATTATTGTTATTATTATTTTAAATTATCCCTGTAATTGCCAAAAAACACAATTAAAAAAAAAAAAAAAAACTGTTTATAAATGTCCAAATGTCATTGGTAATCATAGAAAATAGACTTGCAGAAGCATCATTGGGGCCTTTCAAAAATCACACATTCATGACAGAGCTGCTGAAGAACATTTTCTGTGTTCATTTCTGAGTGCTCTGTGAATCACTCAGAATCCACATAGCTAGTAGCCTGAAAATCTCAAAAATCTATAATAAAAATCATAAATCATTCACTTATTTTAGCAAAAGCTGAGTCCAGAGTTCATGGGCAAGGCCTTTGCGACTCACTGTGCACAATTCTCCAGTGGAGATCAAGCTAAATGTCCAGAATTGATGCATATACATTTTATAATGGTTGTGACTTGGCTGAGATCAAGGTGAGATTGAGTCAAAAACAGCTGATGATCAGAGGCCCAGGTGGATGGATATCCAATGCACAACTCACCAATGTTTGTGAGTTTCTGGGATTTATACTGAGGCGTGAAGAGGTGTGTCAGTGCTGTTGCCTCTCCTCATTCAGTGCTGGTGAAAAAGGAGGCTAAGAATCTCCTGAGAATTAATTTTTTTTTAAACAAAGATTTGGTGTTTAAAACAAAGGTTTGGTTAACTTTTTGTCCTTTGTCGTCCTGGAGAGACAGTCTTTGCCCCCCGTTGGAGCAGAGTGGCCTGGAGTCACATAGATTGTTGACACTCTGGTTGTTTCTTGCAGAGGGAGATTTGCTTTGATTTGCTTGCTCAAGTAAGCTTCAAAGGGTGGTTTATGACTATAACAGCCAGGCAGAAATGGAGTTTATATAAACAATAAGTGTCTTTTCTAACCCTTTGTTGACCTTTCTTGATATGGTTTATGGCTGTAAAGGAACGGGCATACTGTAGGGGTTATATCGCTGTAAAAGTTCATACGCCACCCGATCAAGAAGTCTAAGTTCTGGAGCCATACTATATGTGGATATAAGGCCAACTATACATAGTCTGTACCTTTTCATCTCACCCAGTAACTTGTGCTTGTTATCCACCACATTCCCAAAGCCAGGTTCCATTGCAAGGACACTGCGTGCCTGCCACCTGACTGGCATTGCAGCTGACCCCCACTCTTTATCTTGCACGTGGTAAACCCAGAAGATGGCTCAATCATAGTCAATCATAGATAATTTACATATACAGTAAGTTCTGCAGTGTCTCATGACCAGGGGATTCTGTAGACTTTGTGTGAACTTTAAGAGGTAGAGTATGTAAACAGAGCAAATGATGGCGTAAAAAAAAGAGAAGCTATACTGAAAAAGAGAAGCTATACTAGACAGACATCTCTCAAACATGTTGGGGTCCAGAACACTCAGTTCTGCTTTAGGTATGGACATGACCTGATCAAGAATTGTTAATATTGTGCAAGAGGATGTGCAGGGGGAGCTAAGTAGGGTTAATAAAGTCATGTTTCAAATCTGAAGAATGTTCATAATCTATATGCTGTGTGAATAAACTTCACTCATATGACTGAATAAAGCTACTTTCATTGCAGTTAAGCCTGTGCATGTCTTTATGAGGTTTCTCCAACAGGTATTATTATTATTATTATTTGATCATTTCACCAATTCCCATGTTCCCCTATTACATGACAGCTACCAAACAGGGAGGGAGAGGGCTAATACATGCTTTCTCAGAGACATGTGAAACTGAGGGACCCTGGAGCTGTGAGGCAGTAAATAATAATAATAATAATAACAACAAGGCAAAAATTGTATTCTACGGAAAATAAAACTTTAAAATTTCATAATGGGATATCAAAAAAGAAAGGAAACATCCATCGTTTCTGCTATTGATACAAGACAGTCTATAACCTTTTTGCTGAGTGTAGTTTAAGACAATTTTAATAAGCAAACTGTTTCACCAAAACTGAGGGATTCTAACACAGAAGACTATATTAGGCGGACCATTTCATGTATACTGCTCCAAAGAAGTTTGGATCCAGTGCCAAGAGTACCTGTGGTTTCTGTGGTCAATCAGCTGACAGTCTCTACAGGTGAGCTGATCACAGGTGACACAGAAGAACTTGAGCCGCTCCTGTTTGTGTGAAGTACAGCGCAAGCTTGTACTCAAGCCTAAAGAAGAAAAATATGTTAAGCAGCCAAACATGAGTTTGGAATGAAATATGCTACCACCTGCAAGCAATGTAGATTAAAAGCAAAAGACAATTCAGAGTAATAGGATAATATTATAATATTCAAATTTTGTATTTCTTTTACCATTTCTGTGTTTATTTAATCTTTCACAAATAAGTCATGTCTTATTCACAACCACATACTCAGCAAAGGAGTTGATTGTATGTGCCTAATGGAAACTTTACTCACCACTAATAGAATCTTTTTCTCCAGGGTATGTACATAGAGAACGCCTGCCCTTCTGGTCATGTTGGTGGTTTAACTGTCACCTACAGCATTATGTTGGTACGGTCTCTCCTGCCACTACCTGAATTGTCTTTGAATAACCTCTTAACACTACTACTTATTTACCATCCACAGAGATTCATAATCTTCTTGCCATACTCTGCACATCGTCTTCTCCAGTTATTCCATAGAGGAGCTTCTGCAATTACTGGAATGCCTTGACCGGAAGCAATACGTTCCCCCCACATTTACGTACAATGTATGATTAAGGGTGCCAATGTTTTTGGCACATATTTTGAGAGAAAATACAGGTATTTAAAAATGAAAATGATTTTTGATGAGAGATGAGACGACAATAGGAGCTATGAAAAGCAGCTGCTTTCATCTCTACTGTTATAGAGTCACTTTTATCCATTAGCCTAGTGGCAGAGAATTCTACAGTTCAGCACAATTTCCAAACAGTCTCGCATTGATTACATATTTTAAAGCTAGGGTAATGATGCAGTTAATTAGTTGGCCCTTTGTTGCTGTACGGGACGCATCGAGACACATCGTTCACCATACAAATGTGATGTGGCTATATGCGTCCCAGACCACCTCCTAATGTGGTTCGAGTGATCGGATCACAATGCACCGTCGAGATGCATTTGATCCCATTCACGCCTGTACTTATTTATTGACCACTTGTCAGTATGCATGTTAATGCCAGGTGTGAACGGGGCCTTAGAGATAAAAGAAGGGAAGATGAGTGTCAAGGCGCCAGATAAGGAACCAGGGAGAAAAAAGAAACGGTTAAATCCTCAGAGTAACAGAGAAGGGAGATTCCAGTCAAAGAATCTTTCATAAACAGAGTGGCCCAAGCTGATAACTGGAGCCTCCCCCAAAGAGGACTCACACTTATCAGGCACCAGTTGAGTCTGCGTAATCCTAGAACTCTAAATGTGTGTTTGTATAACACCCCATAGTGTAAGGAAGAACGGAAGTCATGCCATGAGCCTGTGTTTTACCTGAGGCTACATTTACACGACAACGATGTAGTCAAAAACGGAAAAGTTTTTCTCTTGCATTTTCAAAAAGTTTCACGTATACACGACAATATTTTCAAAACGATTTGCGTTTACACATATCCGCGATAACGGCCAAAAACGCTGTATTACGTATGCCAGGCCAGTAGTTGGCGCTGTCACCTTGTTAGTTGGTTGTAATAATGGTGAGGTAAATCCACACTTAGTTGAAGAAGCGTTAGCAAACTCTTGAGCAGCAACAACACTACCATGAAGAAGAAAAAAAAGAAAAAGAAAAAAAAAAAAAAAAAAAAAAGAAAAAACACTACCATGTACTCCGCCATTGTTGTGTATGTTAGTTCTCGCTTGCCTTTACAATAGACACGTACTGCGCATGTCTACATACCTAACACGTACTACGCGCGCACATGACGTCACCGTTTTCAAAGATTCCCGTATTGGGTGTTTACATGGAGACGATAACAACGGCGTTTTCAAAAACTTTTTGAAACGTTTTTTGAACGTTTTCAAAAATATGCGTTTTCAGTCCCCAAAACGCCGCTGTCGTGTAAACGAACAGGCAAAATGCATAAAAAGTTTCCCGTTTTTGGCTGAAAACCTTGTCGTGTAAACGGCCCCTGAGGCACAAACAACCTATATTATATTACCTATATTGTAACCAATGTATATCTACCAAGAAATGTGCATGCATAGTATATGCATAGTATAGTGTTAATGCAAGCTTAAGCTATAGCATTATTATAAGAATACTGTATAATAATATTATACAGTATTATTGCATTATACCAAATATATTTTCTCTTTACCTTTTAACTGCATCCGAATACTAAATAATACTAAGTAACTGAAATTCAAATTATATTTCAAATTGAAATTCAAATTTAAACAAATGACCACTCTCATATGTACACAGCAGCTCTTGACCTGATGCCCTTCCCAATGTGTGTAACACAAAGAGCTGAATTTGGAGCTATAAACTACTGGGTCAAATATCTTATAGGCAAGAAAATTGTTAGAATCTGTACCATGTATAAAACAGAATTAAAGTCTTACAGGGTCCAAACAATATAAATGCAAATAAATAGTATGAAGTCTGATATTTTGTTAAGCTCAAAATAACTGGTTCATTTCCAATCAAAATGTGCTGAAGTACAAAGCCAAAAAAGCCAAATCTGTGCCACGGTCTGGAGTCCCATGGTGCAGCTCTGATTTGTCAAACACTATCATAGTACAGTCTATAAATCATTAATCACTCATTCCTTCTACAGTGGGTTGAAATTTCAGTGGTTTGAAAAGTGCATAAACTACTTCTGGATTTTAGACCCTCCTTAATTCTAGACATAATAAAATGTTTTACAAAAGCTGCTTTGCAAACCAAGGCCAAGGCCAAGTCATAGTACCCAGTTCATCTTATCAACACCTCACAGAACATTCAGAGCTTGTTTTTTAAATGAACAATGAGCTCTACATGAGCATGGTTTGAAATTACAGACCTGACTGGGGTTCCTGTGGGATGACTGCATGGTTGCGTGTCACCTTCACTCGCTGATGGGCTGATACACAATCTGAACACAGAGCTTCCTCACACTCCTTACACCATCCACTAAGGGCAGATTCATCACATCCTCCACACTACAGACAGACAGAATACATTCAACTCAGAGATTCAACCAACCAATTAAATTAGACAGCAGAATAAGAATTTGAAGTACAAACAATGCCTTCGGTAAATGTTGTCCCTGTATCTACTACACTGTAGTGCCAAAAGAGTGTTGGAGTGTTAACTATTTCAGAATTACATGAACAAAAAAGTGTCATGTTTATTGACACTTAACAAAACAAGTTTTTCTAAAATATTTCATATGCCATGAATTGATGTTTCACAGTACTTTTTAGTAACATTGCCTTCAAGCGACCTGTTTTGAATTACTTGCAAGCCCCTAAAGTTAGCGCTGCTTTCAATCTTTTGGCCTGTAGTGTACATACCGCAGTTAAAAAAAAAAAAACTCCTGACATTAGTATTATAGGACATTGAGATATAGGACAAAGTTTTAATATTCCAGCTAGCAAAACTGTGAAGTACACTAAACGCTTTAGGAGTACTTAAAGCAATACAATCAACAGAAAAATACTTTTTGTGCCTATTAAGACCAATTTATGTCTGTCACGGTCACGTTTTGACTGCATACAATGTTTATGTTTATGCATAATGTTAATACAGTTTATTATTATTTTTTCTAGTTTAGCGTAATGTCAGTGATATTGCTAATGTTATCTGATGTTAGCCACAATATTAGCTTTCTGCTGTGCTTACTAATGTGCCAGAAAGTTTATAAATAAAACCAGTGAGTACAGTGAACCTGTACTGTACATTTACTTTTTATTACTCTTCTGATGCATATGTGTAACATGAGGGCCTTTCGTTCCGCTTTAGTTCCAGAACTAAATTTACAGTGCTAAAGTACTGGGCGATTCTGCGTGAACTATTTCCCAGTACTGTTTAAAGGGTTGTATTCGCAGTGGGCACTACAAAGTGACGTAAGCTGGTCGACAGCGACGTCATTTGTGCGCAGCGTTCAACAACGGAAACAAATAAGAACAACGTAAACAACCGGAGGATGGAGGACGCTGTGATCGGAGCTGTGTTTTTGTTGTGTCTCATGTCCATCTATCGCTGTTCTCCATACTTGCGAAATAAGTTGACACTACAGTATGTTTACACGGCGTTTTAAATCATGACAGGTGAGGGCGTTTTAAATCATGACAGGTGAGGGCGTTTTCGTACGCGTTTGGCCAATCAACGTCTACTAACGTCACGGATAGTACCAGTTGTGCTGGTTAGACCCTGCTCCGCAGTAGGAGCTCATTTGGTTCTCGAAAAAGGCAGTCCGGTACTAAAATCGCACCCAGTTCCGGAGGTGCGAAAACGCCAAAAAGTGGGTAGTTCCACAATTAGTTCAGGTACTATGAAAAGGTTCCCGTGGTGCGAAAGGCACTATGTAGAGCTAAAAGTTACTTTCTCCTCTAACTTGCCGTACTGAGGCTTTAAGTGTGTTAGGGTCTTTCTTAAGTGTTGAACTGTCTTTCTGTGAGAGTGTAAAGAGAACATGGATACTGATTACAACCTATGTTGCATTCATCCTGGATGATGATTGGCTGGCAGACAGAACCTTATAAAACCAAGTTTATCTGCGAGTTTGGAGATAGAACCTTTTACATTTTAAAACATTATACCAAAGGCTTTGCAAAATAATAATAATAATAATAATAATAATAATAATAACAACAACAACAACAACAACAACAACAACAACAAAAACAACACCAGTAGTGGAGCTTATGTGGTTAACCCATTTTTTACAAAAATGCTACACAGATTCTTATAATATTGAGGTCATGAAATACTTCCAGAAGACATGGATATAGACACTGAAGACCCTTTAATTGGATGAAAGAGCTTACCTTAGGGGCAAAGTCCTCAAAAATGAAACAATCTGTAACTTCAGACAGGCTGAAAGGTTGGCCACACATTGGACATTCTGAAATAAGAGAGAATCTGATAAATAACACTATTCCACAAAGCAAACTAGTAACATCCAGGCTTATTTACAATAGCCTCATGTAAACTAGTCAGACATGTTACTATCAGCCGAGCTGATATTCAGTACAGCAGCACTCTTGCTTATGCATTAAATGATATATTACTCAAGCTTGTCCAATATAATTGTATAGAAAGTTTCAACATCAGAGTGACACTGAGCAGACTTGTCCAAAAGCATGTGTTGTCATAGCAACTAAGTGGGGCTTAAGATTAGCTTCCTTTGTAGAAAATTAGCCAGGTTTGTTGAAATAAGCAAGCTTATCACGTTAACTCGCTTAGTGGAATATCCGCCTGGCATATCAACAAGCCCTTATATCTTTTCACAATCAATTTGTGGATACAGCCTTTTTTTCACAGATCAACACTGCACCCATTGTTTGTGTTTATGCCCCTGCTGTCAGTTACGTTATAGACATGACTCCATTTTTACTGGTGAGAAATGCAAATATGGGGGAATTCAATGATAAACGGCCAACATCAACAAATACTACAAATGTGGGAATAAAACCGACCATGAAAAGGATTAATAGGATACATTTCTACTGGTCAAGCAATGCAAGTTAAGTTAATGCTGCAAACTAGTAAATTGTTTAAATCAATTTAAACTATTTTGCTTGTTTATTGCTAACTTTTTCATAAATGACCAAGAATAATGAGATGAACAATGCTTGCACACTAGTTAGCCGGATTGGCTATGATGATCTGCCAGCTCCATGCTGGGTGGCAGCCCAAGGGATCCAGTGACATAGAATTTAATCAAAATATGGTGATTTTGAAAACATATCAGTCCATTGTTTTTGTTGTTCACCTTGTTACCACTAGAGCCCATCACATTTGCAAAATGAATGTTCAACCATGCTCAACTTTCCTCATCAGACTTAAAAAGGTATTTTGCTGTCTTGATATGTCCTTTATTTTGCACTTTCTGCCTTCACTCCCGAGAAGATCCTCAGTTCCTGATAAGGCAAAGCAGGATGAGGACTGAGAACAAGTGGTGTAAGTAACTGCACAGAGGAATTGATTTTTTTAAAGGAAAGCAACTTGAATCTACAAGGATCCTCTGGGGTTGGGAGTTTGATTCCCACCTCTGCCCTCTGTGTGCAGAGGTTGCACGTTCTCCCTGTGCTTCAGGGGTTTCCTCAGGGTACTCCGGTTTCCTCCCCAGTCCAAAGACATGTGTTGTAGGCTGATTGGCATTTCTCAATTTTCCGTAGCATGTGAATGGGTGTGTGAATGTGTATGCGATTGTGCCCTGCAATGGGTTGGCACCCCGCCTTGTGCCCCAAGTCCCCTGGGACAAGCTCCAGATTACCCCGCGACCCTGTGTAGGATAAGTGGTACAGAGAATGGATGGATGGGAGCTAAGATCGTTCACTCATTTTTAGTTGAGACAAGAAGTTGTTTACGGTTATTTTAGGGATTGTATTGATTCACCTGCAATTCTATTAGAACACAGATGGCATGTGAAACAGAAAAAAGGAGGATAATTTTAATAAAATGCTTTATTTTAGCAGCAGTAAGTCAAGTTAAGACTCAGCTGGTTGTTTGCTACTGCAGCAGTACATCACCTAAAACTCAGCCATTCCCAGCATTCTTATTTTATAATCAGTTAACACACACCTCAGTCTGATTAAAACAATACATTTTATAGTTCCAGGTTTGGAAGATTTTGTAATCCTTCATGTATACTGTATCTTATTTTTTCTGTCCTTTCTGAGTAATCAAGGTGTTAAACAAGGGCTTAAGAATGTAACCACATTGAAGTAGTCCAATTAGTGTTTATTGAAATATGTAATCCAGAAGGGAGCGTGATATGATCTCATCTTATATTAGTGTTAAACCAAGTGTGCATGTATGGAGTGGAATTCGAATAAACTAACGTAACCTGGTTTGTGGAAAGTACCAAATATACAGACGTTTTGTCATATACTGTCTTATCTTTTAATTAGCTCTTTTTTAAAAAATAGACTGGCTGAATTCACGCCACAATTAAAAGTAAGTCAGTGGGCCAACGAAATAATTGTGTCGAAAAGTAGGAGTATGATTTAAAAGAAAAAATGAGAAAACTCCGCCTGATGAAATCATTACTTTTAGAATTGTATAAAAGCTTGAGCACCGACAGTGTGAAGCAGGCGTTTGCCGGTTGATTCAATAAAGTCTATTGGCTTTTGGCATCCAGAACCCCTTGTCTTTGGAAGTCTTTTTTCTTATTCTGAATTGAAGAGTTTTTGCCATGACACAAGCTACTTTCTGAGCTATAAAATACCACTAAACAACTATACAAGTTTCACTGGCCTTACACTTCTCAAATCAATAGTGTAGGTCTGTCTAGACTCTACTTTTGTATCTACCATAATGAAAATGTGAAACACACACACACATACATATATATGCATGTATGTGTGTACATACACATATGTACACACACATATATATAAACACTATCTTTAAAATAATACATTAATAAAAACATATTTAAATGAATTTTAAATAATAAGGACCTGAGGCATGAGGAGGCTTATCTTTATTGTTTTACAATTTAATGCTAAGTTATGGGTGTTTTAGATTTGGTTACTTCCAGAGTGTAAACAGCTGCTGCTGCTGTCGGGATCAGATTAGACAGAAATGATTATCCGATTATATTGTGGACACGAGCGTGATGTTTACCTTTGGTGTGTTTGTCCTCAGAGGTGTTTACAGTGCACGCTTTACACATCATGTGAAGACACGGCAGAAGTTTGGGCTCGGCGCTGGAACTCAGCTTTGTTGTGCAAACCGCGCACGCCTCCGCTTTCCCTCCCGCGACAAAGCACGAGTGTGTGCGCCCTTTCTGAGCAGAACCATCTTCTCTGTCTTCCTTCATCCTCTCAGACACCGAAAAACAAAACCTCCTTACAAATAAAGTACCGCCAAACCGTTGCTCTTCATAGGCCAGGTAGTCGTTTTCACTCGCTCACTTCACTGCTGCCCGCTGCACAGGCATGTCTTCACGCGTCCTCTTTCTCTAGGTCCCGAAAATACTTCTGTCCTCTTGCTGAAGGTCGAGGCAACAACAGAAAGTGCTGATGATAGGTTAAGCTAGTGCAAACCAATGCCTTAATCATCTATTAGCCTGTTTAGTTGCAAAGTTTAGTTTACCAATAGAACTACCTGTCTATTGGCACAGTTTCCCGTGCACGATTTGCAGCGCGCATGCGCAACATTCTTGTGCATGCGTACATCGGACGTTTGACAGTGGGCGGGAATATGGGTGAGGAACCTGTCAGTCATGTTTTGCATCAACCATCAAAGCAACTGCTCGTGTCCATTAATCTCATCGCAGATTAACATCAGCGGTCCATTATTTTTTTTATTTTTTTTTTTGCATCAATCAACCTCAGATTTAGCTTGTTACCACCAAATTAATGAGTATCCCCAATACCCCAAATACGATTGGCTGAGGCATAAAATGATGGATAAGCACTTGACATTTTTTTTGTTTGCCAAATTTAATTGTTGAGTGACAGTCAAAACCTGTTATTATATGAGGCATCTAATGATTGACAATGCCTCTACCTTCAAATGGGGAGGGGAGGGGAGGGGGTTCTACCACCATTTTTTGTGTCATCTTAATGAAAGTACAATTCATTTATATGCATGTTAAATAAATTTCCTGTGAGCATTACCACCTCACAGCCTCAGGGTCCAAGGATCGATCCTGAGCTCAGGTGCTTGACTGTGTTTTGCATGTTATCCCCATGTCTGCATGGGTTTTCTCTGGGACCTCCAGTTTCCTCCCTCCTCTCAAAAAACATGCCTGTAAGAGGACTAAGATAAATTACCTGTAGGTGTCAATGTGTGTGCACAAGATGCCTGGCGATGGACTTGACCTCCCATCCAGGATGTATTCCCACTTCACACCCAGTGTTCCCAGGATAGGCTCCAGATCCACCGCAACCCTGACAAGGATAAAATGGTTACTGAAATTGACCAAGAGAGTGGTTAGGGAATACTGTTGCCATGAAAGGGTGTACATGGTCTGCAACAATGGTTAGGTAGGTGGTATGTGTCAAAGTAACATCCACTTGAATGCCAGGACCTAAGGTGTCCCAGCAGAACATTGCCCAGATGATCGCACAGCCTCTGCCAGCTTGCCTTCTTCCCATAGTGCATCCTGGGGCCATCTCTTTCTCAGGTAAGTGGCACACATGTATCCGCCATCCACGTGATGTAAAAAAAAAATGTGATTCATCAGATCGGACCACCTTCTTCTATTGCTCCATGGTCCAGTTCTGGTGCTCACATGCCCATTGTAGGAGCTTTCGGCAGTGGACAGGGGACAGCGTGGGCACTCTGACCAGTCTGCAGCTACACAGCCCCATACACACCAAGCTGTGATGCATTTTGTGTTCTGACACCTTTCTATCATAACCAGGATGAACTTTTTCAGCAATTTGTGCTACAGTAGCTCTTCTGTGGGATCAGGCCAGACGGGCCAGCCTTCACTCCCCACGGGCATCAATGAGCCTTGGGCACCCGTGACTCTGTGGCCGGTTCACCAGTTGTGCTTCCTTGGACCACTTTTGGTAGGTACTAACCACTGCATACTGGGAACACCCCATAAGACCTGCCATTTTGGCACTGCTCTGACCCAGTTGTCTAGCCATCACAATTTGGCTCTTGTCAAAGTCTTGTCAAAGTCGCTCAGATCCTTACGCTTGCCCATTTTTCCTGCTTCCAACACATCAACTTTGAGAAATGACTGACTGAGTGTACACTGCAGTGAAATTATTTTCTTGCATTGCCCAGCTTGTTGGGAAGCTTGGGTCAGAGCACAGAGTCAGCCATGATACAACACCCCTGGAGCAGAATGGGTTAAGGACCTTGCATCCCCAACCTTCTGATCAGTACCCCAGAGCTTTTAACCACTGAGCCACCACTGTCTGTCACCATTAACTATTGAGCCACCACATTAGATATTATTTATTCAATATCATTCATCATTCAACGGAGCAGTCAAACAGGCTTAATTTAGGTCAAATGGCACAAACTTAATTATAAATACAATGTTGTTGTCGTTGTTGTTGTTCTTTCGGCTGTTCCCATTGGGGGGTCGCCACAGCAGATCATTGGTCTGCATATTTGCTTTGGCACAGTTTTATGCCGGATGCCCTTCCGGACGCAGCCCTCCCCAGTTTTTCTCCAGGCTTGGGACCGGCACTGGGAGTGCACTGTCTTGTGCAACCCCAGTGGCTGGGGTCTTTTCCCTGGCCTGGAATTGAACCCAGGCCACGGCAGTGAGAGCACCGAGGCCTCATCACTAGTCCTCCAGACCCCTTTGGCTATGTTTCCTATAAACTTTAAGGTAAAAATCTTTGGTCTGAAATAAATTTGATGGACAGGTTTATTTTATGAACAAAATGTAATCATATATTGGAATCATTATTTAAATGTGTGCAACAATGTTTTTTTTTTTTTATTTTAGTAATAGAATTTTTCTATTCTTTTTTTATTCTTGTTACTGAAAAGATTTTATCAAAAATGCTATGTAAGCAGATTGTATTAATTGTGTCAGGCCAGTAAGGTGAAAAGTGACCCATAAAGCTGGCTAGTAACTGTAAGAAACACAGTTATACTGTATTTGATTGTTCTCATAATGCTGTTAAAGAGCCTCTCTTTGAGGGATTTTTAAGGGCATGAGGTGACAGACACAGGAGAAAGAGATGTTGAAAACTGAATATTTCAGGATATTTGAATGCCCTTTTGCATTCTTGTCTTTTTGTAGATGATCATATTTAATTTGGCTCATTATGATGAAAACATACAGTCAAGTGATACCCTTGTTTGGAATGAACACTTCATGGCTCAGCTCTTTTGTATTAGTCTATCATGTTTGCTGAAGTTCAGAGAAAGAGACTCCTACACTGATGTCCCTGATGACATATGTTAAAGAGAGAAGTCAGTGTTGTGAATCAGAATATGCACTGAATTCCCAAAGACAAAAGGGCCATTGTAAGAATGAACAGCAGGAAATGATAGCATAAGGCTTATGGGAATATGAAGGTCAACTGATGTAACTGGGCTATTCCATCTCAAGCGGTCCAATACAGATTGCTTGACCATATTTAATTTTCCTTTTTTTTTTTGAGTGATTACCTCTGTATACTGGCATTGCAAAACCACCAGTTGTTTTTTTGTTTGTTTGTTTGTTTTTTTAAATTTCACTTGGTTTAACCGGGATGGCCATCTTTGTGTCATGGCACACAACAAATTTTTGTTATACAGCTGTTCACGGAAACCTCAATATCTCAGCTCAGGATGGTCTTAGCTCTTTGGAACAAAAACCGATCTCTAGAACACATTACAAGGTACATGCATAACCCTGTGCTTCATTGTTGCCAATATCAAAAATAGTAACATTTTAGACCCCATTGACAAGCATAAGCTATTGTATGTCTATCATAAACATAATTACTGTAAAAAACTATTCATTTTAATTATTTCTTATGCTTATATTACAGCTATTCATTTCTCAAAATACATGAATAAAGTAGGCTTTTCCCCAGATTTCTACTAGCCCTAACTCTGTAACCAGTGGAATCTCAAACTCAAAATTTTTACAGCAGAATGCTACTATGGAGGTCTTATTTCTGTGAAAATATCAGGTTTTTATCTGGTCCCCCACCAGAGATTGTGTCAAGAAGGAAGTAAGAAGAATCTAGAATTAAGAGACTAATTTTTGTGCATAAAATAAAGGACTTATACTCTTCCCGGATGCACTAATTTGCTGAAGCCAAGAAGAGACCTCTGTTTTTTTACTGGGTAAATGTTCATGAGGTTGTAAAATACATTTTTATTTATGTATAAAGTAGGAAATCTTTTGCACTGGAAGATTGTTGTTGGAGACTACATAAGGGCTACACTGACCCCTGCTGTAAGCGCAAGCTTACTGCTGCTGTGGCACAGTCAAACCTCTGAAGACATTCTGAGAGCAAAAAACATATAGTCAGCATAACTACAGGGGGATCATGATCATGGTTTTTTAACAGAGTACTGGTACATTTTTAAACAGAGTAAGACACTCTAGTAGGTAGGTAGGATGCTACAAGGAAAGAGATCTTAATGATCTTAACGAGGTTAACCCAGAACTTCATGCAAGTAAATTTTGTCATTTTACTGGATGCCAACATATATTTTTTTATTACTTTACATACCTATTTATATTTTACCATGGTACAAAAGTGTATTAGTATGTATAAAAGGGACACTTGTCAAAAAACAACAAAGCGTCATACAACACAATAATTATTGCAGATATCATCATTGTACAAAAATATCATGATGAGAAGGTTAAATCAGAAAAGTTTAACCAATAGACCTGCAGCACCAAAGCATATTAGTAAATAAAAAAGTTGCTTCTTCACATATTGTTCTCAAAGTCATGTGTATGTGACAGTTACAATGTTGGCAGTGTTAGCCATTAGGGTTACAGGTGTGGCTGAGATTTTTTTTTTTTTTAATCTGATAACATGTTAATGATAAAGCAGAGGAAGTCTGAACAGGAGCCTGCTGGGACAGCATTGCACCTACATGAACTGGGAGGGGCTGATGTGTGCTCTATGCTTAGGTTATTCATTTCCCTGGGTTTCAGAGTAACAGGCAAGCGCATTTAACACTTTTGTCTTTCTGAAGCAGCCCACACTGAGTGGTGGCAAGGGAATTCACTAGCTTCCAAAAGTTCTCAAAGGTGACTTCCTGCCCCTCCACATCCATCTCCTTCAGCATCTGGTTAAGACCTTCCTGGTCCTTGGGAGTCTGTTAAAGAAGCAAATAAAGCTTTACTCTGGTCATATTCATGAAATGGTTTGCTAGCTCACAGGCTTGCTGAATACAGCTGATACTACAGCAAGTCCATTTTGAGTGTCTTTCATGAATCAAAATCCTTTGGTGAAAATGGGGGGAATACTGAATGTACTATAGTTTGCAATCAGACCTTCCTTTAGGAGAATTAGAGCTTAGTGTGGTAAATGCTACCTACCACTGTAGGCAGTTCTTTGGAAAGCATGCCCTGGAACTCCTCTACTGTCAGAGTGGGACCATCATTAGCAGAGGCTTCATGGAACTGGGTTACTATGGTGTTGATGGCCAGTTCTAGATCTGTGTACTAAAGAAAGGGAGGAGTCTTTTAAAATTTCACACTATAGTCAGTGTTACTACAGTTTCCATATTTATTTATAACTTGTGGAGCAATATTTAGAGTTAGCTTGGATTTAGTGTAAATTTAGAACAGCAATAATACACTGCCAAAAATGATATTTTAGCAAATAAAAATATCTTGTATATAGGCAAATTCAACAAACATTTCTCTTCATGTCTTTAAGCAAATATAAAAGCTTATCAGTCATTGAGCTTATTTCTAGATATTTTTTTTTCTTATTTCAAGCTTGAATGAGCTTATTCTATTAGCAGATCATTTTGCTTATTTGAAGCATTTATTTCTAGAAATAAGCAAAATTATCTGCCAATAGAATAAGTCAATTTTAAGCTTGAAATGAGTAAATATGTCTAGGAATAAGCTTAATGCTCTACTATTTGTTATATAATAATAACAAATATGATAATGAAAAATATTGGATAACTTTTCCTTTATTCAAGATATCTTCACTTGCTAAGATATCATTTATGTAGTGGATAAGCATCACAGTATTATTAGACTTTGTAGGAGTAACAAATAAAAAAAATAACAGTCATAGTGTTAATTGTGATATAGATCCTGATTTCCTTTCCAAAAAAAGTGTACAGTAAATAACTATAGGAAGATTTCAAATTGCTTTTTATTACAACATAACAAAAAAATAGCATCATGTAATGTGTATACATATTATATTTTCAGTATTAGGATGTGATAGAAGGAATTTAGCACTATAGGGATTCCACATACTCCACACACACACACTGTTAATTCTACAGTCTGCATTTAAACTAGACTGAAAAGCTCTCTACATCAGTCACTGGTTTAGGGTCTGTCTGATCCTGTGAGTTTGCATATCTTAAAACACTGTGATGCTACTTTAAATCTTAGCCACACTAACTTTTGTAGCTTACTCAGAAGAATGTCTAAAAGATTAACAGCTGTTCTCGAGTCATACCCCAAATTCTTTTGTAGTTGGATAAGCTCTCTGCTATAATCTTTTAATGTGAGCTTCAAAACAGTCCTGAACTGTAACTACTGAGTATTTGATAAAATTACTACTGGTCAAAAGACAGAAATGTTCCAGCAGTAAGTAAGTACTGAAAGTAATGTTCGTACTTGATTTTGAGGTGATCCTGGCCTTTTCCTAAAAGTCAAAGCTTTGTTCTTATGTACTGATGTAAAACAGGATCCATTCCTTCTTGCCGTGTTACTCACAGCATGTAGAATGATCAGGGGGATGATCCTCTTTACCTAACCAGGTAACTGAGCCTAGACAATGAAACTCAGGAAGCAGTTACACCAGGTTGGGTTAGAGCATTTCCAACAAAGCAGTACTATTTGCTTTATGGGCGTTGGCCAGCAACCAATTTTAACTCTGGTATGGCCATAGTAGTAGAAATCTGCCCTAAGGTGATCTTGATCACAGATTTTGTTCGAGCAATATTATATGTGATTCCCTATTGCATGTAAAGCAAGCTTTCTGAGGACAATATGATATTATAGAAAGAATTGTTTTAAACTAGTTATGAACAACAAAAAAAAAAAGCCTATAGGTACCTTGAGGATTATTATGAAGTGATTGCTTTAGACAAGCAAGTCTAAAGCAAGGAAGTAGGCTATTTATGCAGTTTGTCATAGATTGCATTACAGGTGAACATAATTCTAAAAGTAAGCCTGGATTACAAACTGTTTCAGACTGTACACACGTATGATCAGAGTCTGATCAAAGTCTGATCAGAGTCAAAGTCCTGAGCACACTGACTGGGGAAGCTGCTTTATAAATCATTTGAAGCATGCAACTACAAATAGGTTAGCGCAGGAAGAAAAAAAAAGTCGAGTCATTTACCTTTGGTGCCATTCCGTCCGTTTATTCTCCTGATGTCGAGGGGAACTACGTGAATACGGATCAGTAGATGAGTGACGGTGTTTTCTCACCGCCCTGCGTGTGGAGAGTCCCCTTATCTTCCTCCCTTTCCACGTCAGTCCTTCTGACTTTAATGACGGGCTTCGCGAGTCACTTCACTGAGTCGATTCTTTTGAATGATCATATTAGAATAATGTTCAGTGCTGCGTGTCCGAGTTCTGATTCCTTTGATTCAAATCTAAGCGCGGCAGAAAGATATGGTGTAGGTACCCAAATTCATTGATTTATACTATTATTTTATCTACACTGACTTAAGAGTTTATGTTTGTCCTGTTCATAGTAGCCTTAAGTTCACAATTTATAATTTTGGCTTTCCAAAAATCTTGGAGAAAACAACAACAACAACAACAACAACAAGGCAACAGTGAAACAGTTCAAGCAAAGGAGGCGTGGTAACATGGGAAATGGTAGGTTTTGTGTGTTAGCAGGAATTGTTTGTGATGTTTTTCTGCCATGTCATAGAACAAGCCGAAGATCCTAAGATGGATTTGGAAATCCTGAGATATTTATTAGTGCACAAGAGCCCATACCACAAATTCCACAAAGCCGCAGGCCATGAAAAAGTAGAGCAATAACTCAACACCCAACCAGCCTGACCACATTCTCAAAGAACATCTGAAAAACAATGGCATTTTCACGCTTTGTGAAGAAAACACAAACCCTGCAGTGAGGAACATACTTTTATACAATTATTGAGTTAAGGCAAAAATGCTGTTCTTATAGATGATGCTGAATTTGTACTGGAAGGTGATTTGAGTGGCCTCTGTCTTGCACAGGTCTCAAACTATGTTTTCAAACTTTGGTAGGTTTAAGGTATGGCACTGGTCTTCATTGGCTCTGTCAAAGAAATGCACACACACACACACACACACACACACACGAAAATATAAAGGTCCCATGATATGATATGGTGTATGTTCTGTGTAGAGTGATAAAGTGACTTCACTACCTGAGCTCAGAGTTGCTGGTGTGTGAATCACTCCGGTCCTCAGTATTTACAGGGTTCTCAGTTGCCACGGACATGTACCTCCCCATCAGCCTCATCCTGTCAGCATTCTTATTGATGTGTGGTGATGTCATAGCCGCCTCCCACAGATTCACTTGCTCCTCATCACTGGAGTCTCTGTGATACCGTGTATTTCATTTAAATGGAAGCACGTGTCTACTCCTAACACAGTTTTAATTATTGCCTTCTCTTGACCAAATTAACTCATATATTCGTTCATCTTTAGTAAGGACTATATGCTGATAAGGGTCATGGATCTAGAGCCCATCTTGGGCATTGGGCACAAGGCAGGGACATACCTTGAATGCAATGCCGGTCCATCGCATGGCACAGTGTACTCATACATACACACAATCATTTATTCTTAGGGGCAGTTTAGCATAACCAATCCAATGTTTTTGGAGGGTAGGATGAAACCAGAGAACTGGGGGAAACCCACATGGACACGGGGAGAACATTCACAGAAACTCCACACAGACAGTAACCCAGGCTTAGGATTGAACCATGGACCCTGGAGCTGTGCCACCATGTCACATTGAATGAACTCAAATAGCACAATTATCTATATATTTCAAACAATAATCTTACTAGTTATAATACTGAGGAGTAAAGCAGTATTACTGTAGTATAACCTATAATAATACAGAATCATACAAAACCAACACTGTAGCATGAGCATGAGAGCTATGTGTGCATGAAAACTATTCACTTGTTTTTATATGCCCATTGATTTTGTGAATAACCATAACCATAATAATATAAAATCATAAAAGGATTATATTTTACCAAAACAATGTCAGTGTTAGTTTGTCCATAACTGAATAAATTAAAATATGGTCAAGGACATTTGAATTGTAATGTTGAAATGTCGTTTCTGATTTGTTTTCCTTCTGGTGTTGTGCACCAGCTATAAACTTCAGCTTTAGCTAAGTGTTGGCTTGTACTAAGTTCAATAACAGTTGACTCACAGCTCATACTCAGAGTCTTCCTGGAATGTCAGGGGCCCCATACAGACAGCACAGATGTTCCCCATTATCCTGAAGCACTGCATGCAGAAACACCCTGAAAACAAATGTGTATATACACACACAGTGTTTTGAAAGCTTATATACATAGTTTATATACTAATTCACTCAAGCTTATTGTATCTATCTACCATCTCCTGCAGATAACGCCATTCATGTTCCTTATTTCCAAGCCTAAACTAAAACATCAAGCTAATCAAGGCCTTGTGAATCCTCTGAATAAAGGAAAATGTCTTAAACTCCATATGACTATGGTTGGGGATACCTGGGCTATGATATTAAAGGCAATATTTCCTTTAACATGAATACTAATATGACCTGTGCAGTTTTGAGTAGAGCAGGTGTAGAAATCTGAGCTGTTTTTGACCTTCACAACTTTCCCACAGGCCAGGCATGACTTATCACACAATCCCAGGAATCTGGCTATGGTGACTCCACCTGGCAGACTGCAATACATATACCGACACACAAATCTGACTGTGGTGGCTCCATTGTATACACAGCACACATTAAAGACCATTTCCTAAGCTCGGCATCCACAGACAATTGTAGAGTTATCATAACTTCATAACTAATGATTAATTATAATAAACTCATTAAAATCATTTTAAATGAGAGAACTAACTGGTACTATTTAATTCTGGCTGCTATTGTTACTGAGTCGTATTATTTGCATGCATCATTCCCTTAACCATCCAACATTAAGCTGTTCCTACAGCATGTTTTCCACCAGAACAGTATTGACTTGTGTCTGGCTAATCATTAGCTAATTCCACCTAGAACAGTATAGGGTGTGACTCACCGCAGTGCCAAAGTTTGCAGTACACCACCATTTCCCTGGTTCTCCTTTTCCCTGGCCACCACCTGCAGCAACGCTTTCCCCAGCGAGCCACGCTGAGAGAGGATATGACTGCGGAGTCGCAGAATCCTCACCTGCAAAATGTGAAAAACTATACACACTCATCTTTAATGTGACCTTGAAACCAACAAAATTCAAGAGAAAAACAAATAGACAATTATTAGGGAAAAGTATTGAAGCAAAAAACAAACTGATTGCATAAGCATGCACACCCTTTTATAATGGGTGCTGTAACTGTGTTCAGAGTTAAACATTCATTAAAAATTGTGTCCAGAGTTATTCATTCTGATTTACCCTAAATAAAAATCATTTCTTGTAGGATTTCCTTGAAACTATCATACTGGTATAGCCATGGTTTATAAGGAGCTGCCAGAACCTCAGTGGAATCTTATTGTCTAAAGGTACCGATCAGGAGAAGGGTATAAAAGAATATCAAGCCACTGGATCTACCATGGAGCACTCTGAAGACAATCATCAACAAGTGGAGAAAACAGGGACATTTGCCAAGATCAGGATAACCCTCCAAAGTTCTCTCTTAAAGTTACACTTCAATTTTGTTTTTAAAGGCAAAAATGTCTGACATGATTTATGTTGATTTCTGGCTTTACATCACAAAAACCTGCTATTTCAATACAGGGTGTAAAGTTTTTATATCCATTGTACCAAATGGTTTAGTTTGCACACCTAATGTTTTGTCTTTTACTGATTTATTCTCATTATGATTATTATGGCCTGGGTTAGTGGCATAACCTTTTGGAACTCATTTTGTGAGACAGCAGCAACAGATTCCAGAGGCAAAGGCAGCTAGCAAAGGTGACTAGACAACTCTTTGTTGTCCAACAGAAAGAAACAAGTAAATTTTATGTTTCACCTAATATACAGTAGATACCCTTAAATACCCTTGTATGGTACTGATTAGTTGCTTACTGAACTACAGTGTATCTTAAAGAGGTGTGTAGAAAGGAATCTCCTCAATGTGTAGCAATCTTAAAATAGTTGAAATACCATTTGTTTTCCTCCATCAATAATGTATGCAGCTGGATGCAAAAAAATGTCAACATTACTGCACACCAATTCTTATAGTCCACAACACTTATAGTCCACACTAAACAATACTGTTCCATTAGCCTATGGTGGGAAAATACTTTTCTAAAAGTAAAATAAACAAAACTTTAACAGAAATTAAGCCAAATAAAAGTGAATGTGATTATCTCTAAGATAAAAAAGATCTTGCAAACCAAGGTTCAAGTCAGAATTATGCTAATTATGCTTATTATGCAGCCATGTTGCATACAGCTGCTAGAGAATGATTTCAAGTGATACACTATATGGCCAAAAGCTATGTGGACACTTGACCATCACAACCCATATGTAGGCCTTCCTCATACTGTTACCACATAGTTGAAAGCACACAATTGTCTAGAATGTCTTTGTATGCTGTAGCTTTAAGATTTCCCTTCAGTGGAGCAAAGTGGTCTACCCCAAACATGTTCCAGCATGACAATGCACCTTCCCAGAAAAGTGGAGGCTGTTACAGCAGCAAAAGGGGAGCAGCTTTGGAATGGGATGTTCATATGATGTCATGGGATGCACATATGGGGTGATAGCCAGGTGTCCACATAATTTTGGCCATACAGTGTATCATGTATTTTTTTTTAAATGTGAAAGTAATATCGTTCACCACCACTGGTGTGCCTAGAGATGTCCCAGCTTTTTGCTAAGGAGATAAGCTTGCACCCCAAAAAAATCCATTATAATGTCTGATCACCCAAATGATTTCCCAGTGAGGAGAGAAACATTTAGCGAAATTTTTTGAATACTGTGAAAGGGATTACCAAGAAAAAAAAAAAGTTGACTACCTTAACTATGGTTGTTGTGTAGATGGTGTTTGTCTTACTTTTTCCCGCTGAGGGTGGTAACGTGCACACACAAACCTCTGTAGTCGTTTCGCATAACTTCCAGCAAGCACCAGGAAAAAGGCAAGACCATAAAGAAAGCCTGTGAATGAGCATAAAATGTGTCATACCCCAAATGCAGGTTACCATGTAGACAGCAAATTGTGAGGATAGGGGCTAAGCCAAGCAGTTCTCTTCAAACTAGAGTAGAAATCATTTCTAGGCTGGAAAATGTAAACAAAAGTCTAAAATGAAGACGCCAGATAGCCAGATGCATTGCAAAACTATATTGCAGACTGTAGAGATTGTGAGCTCTAACATAAAATTGAAACTGTATGTTATCACCCCATATGATAGATTTAGCAATAAAGTCATGTAGGTCACAATTAGATGAATGTTGCCTATATTGTTGCTAGTAACCATCATTTTTAATCTAATAAATAATTTGTATGTTATCATAAAGTAACACAAATGACTAGGATTAATAAAACCATTTATAGAATTTAATTTATGGTACATCAACAATTGCATTTCATAAAAATACATAGTTACGTAAAAAGTATTACTTTAAAATGTCACTGCAGGTTTACTTCCTGTTCAGCAGCCATGGCAGGCATGTTTCTATTGTTCTAGAGGTTCATCATTTTGATAAGTTCCTCTTGATCACTTCTCCTTTATTATTTTTATACTACCGCTAAACTTGATACAGCTTGGCACCAATCTGGCATAAATATTGATAGCATGCATAGTGCCAGTCCTAACCACTAGATGTCCTTAGATATCTGTTCACACATAAAGCACTCATTCTGTATGTACCAATGAATAGGTATATCATGTATTCTGGCTCCAGAGGTTTCATCAGGCATTTCTTGCTCAGGATTGTAATGTTCCCTTTCTGCAGAATGTCAAAGGAGGCCAGAATATCCTTAAAGATGTCAGAAGCATAGCCTGAGCCATTCACTTGTATGTCCACAACCAAAGGAGCTGGAGAAATATATGAAACAATATTAGAAGGCTATGTTATTTAGAAAAGGAGGAAATTGAGATTTCGAATAGTGCCAAGTGTCAACATTGACAAGTTGGTGAAATCATTCTACTGGTAATTATTTGTATATGTCACAGCATTTTAAGGGAGCAGTTTGTAACTTTTAGAGTATTCTCCTGCCTGCTATAACCATCACATAACGATTTGAAGAATTAGAACATTGACAAGCCTTGTCCTCTCCCCTATCTAGCTAGAGGTGTGTATCGGGGCTGGGATCCCACTGGACCCAACAACAGTTATGGGAGTGAGCAGTCAGATGTGAAACTTGCAGCACAAATAAAGGCAACTTTAATTTACATGGGAGTACTGTGCAACATAGTTATTTTTGGAAGATAAAACCAAATAAATTCATTAGAAACTATTGTGGGGTGGTGCAAACAAAAAATACTTCTGGAGCAGATGGAATGGTCAGAATTTCTTCAGGAGTGGATGAGAGTAGGATTAAAAAAAATCAGCACACCTCTAACTCTAAATGACTACACCCCCTCTGTTGAAACTACATATGCCACATAGCTTTCTTTTTAAAGATAAAGGGCCAAGCCAAGCAGTTCTCTTCAAGCAAGGGTAGTGCTCATTTCTGGGCTGGAAAAATGTAGATGCATTGGATGGCTATATTGCGAATCAAGTTTTTAAAGGTATCTAAACACTCTTTCATATATTTTTAACTGCTCATGAAAATGAATCATTGGAGCTTTCACCATAATAGCTATAACAGAAAGGTGTTGTGAGCATGCCATTGTCTAATGGAAATAAGGTATACTAACATTACAGTATAGTAAGATATATCGGATCTAAACTTTGGGTGAATTAGGCCCTATCTGCAAAGAAGGCAGGCATATTTTAGAAGTGATGATGCATAAGTCATCACATATTTGAATGTATTTTTCTCAAATTTGTCAATTTTTAGTTTAAATAATCATCAATGTCAAATTCCGTAGGCAGTTAACAAGGTCAGCATAGAATGTGTCAGAATATATAAAAAGTGAACAACCCAAAGCCACTTACCTCTAGCCACTATCTCTTCTTGAGCATGGTAATGCAGAATGTCAAACACCCAGAACACCATGAGTTCTATGGCGATCACCACACAGCCCATTATCATGTGCTTAAGCATGGACACCAGGCCGGATATGACTGTCCTCCTCTCTCGAGCCGTCAACCGAAAGCAGTCTTATGGGGTATGACATAAAACAGAAGTGATTATATAAATTATAGAAATTTATAGGTCCACACTTTTGGCTCCTCTTTAACAATTATTGAGTCAGACATTCTTTGTCTTTATCTTTTTTAAATCATCCAAACACATACACACACACACACACACACACACACACACAGATTCTCACAGGGTGTGATGTAGGTCAGAGCCTCTTTCTCACTCAGGGGCAGGACTGCTGGTTTTCCTTGTCTTGAGAACTTACGATCCATCTCTACAAATTGCTCTGTTATGTAGAAGTTGTCAAAATCATCTACATGAAGGTAGTGATTTTTGTACAGGACTGCCCTGTTCACAAGTGCAAAAGTATCACACTACACAGTCAACAGATTACGCTGCATTATATCAGTACTTCCATTTGCTTCATGGAAAGTTTACATACAGTAGGTAATAAACACACATACTTCATGGTTTCTGCAGTATGCATGCTAAATTTCCCTCATACAAAGCCAGATTTCATTTTGCCTGTTTGAGTGAGTGTACCACTTTATTAAACTCCTGAACTACAACAGTGTATTTTCTAATTATATTTTACCAGATCAGTAGAGAAATTTTCTTGATCTTTATGTCTACAAAATAAAATAAAGGGCAGTAATTAACAGACTGAGGAGTTTTTGTTGACTAGTAATGGTGGACTCACTGTAGGTACATGAACAGCAGCAGAAACAGGCCCACATAGGCCAGTAGACCCATGATGTCCAGGACACGCTCTCGGTCCTGAGACACCTCCTCCATGATCTTCTGAGCCATATGATGCACAGATTGACTGCTGTTTAGATTCATCTCAAAGTGCACAGAGGCCGACATGTTGAACTCAAACTCTTTCTTCATTTGATTGAATGCTGCAATAATTGCTAGAGTGAAAACAAACAAATTAATAGAAGACCCAGGTTTAACCATTAACCATATGTATAACGTAGTATCTAGATCTTATATACGGTCTATAGTCTTAACTGACTATGTTACTATATCCTGAAAGAACAGGGTGCAATAATGTAGGGGAGAACAGGAAGAAGGAGTTGCAGAACTTACGGAAAGCCAAGTTTGTCTTTAGATGGTTGGCAATATATGAGGGTATGACACAGAAGAACTCGCCAACTGTTGGGAACAAGGTGAGGAGAAATATTACATATCACTACATATCATTAAAACTGTGAGTTTTTAACTTTTAGATGACATTTGCACTTTCTGAGTTAATATTGAGAACTTCTGGATACTATTATTATAATTTTATTTTTAACTTTTCAACCCCTGACATTCTCTATGCAGCAGCATTCAAGCTGGAGAGCTCTGTTTGTCTGAGGCTGTGTGTGTGTACTCTGAGGTCATGTTTGGATTTACAGGCAGGACTGTCACTAAGGTTGTCTTGGCACAGAGGCGGATATAAAACAATAATTTATTCAAAATGAGAACATGCTGGCAAAAGAGGGAAATGAATGCGTCATGGTCAGCCAGGACAAGAATGAGACAGGAAATGAGAAAACCATAGTGAAGGGTAAGCATTCAGAGCAGTTCTTATGCTAAAACACTGATCTCTAGACGATATAAAAAATTTTAAAGCACTCATGGTGGTTGACACGTAGCATTAATATGTATTTTTTACATATTAATGTTGTAGGCACACAGTGAAGACACATAAGAAGACTGTAAAACATTAATCTAAAGCCCTGTACTATATAATACAACATGGCACATTGTGTATGTAAACACACAGTACTCATATATAGTCTATTACAAAACCAAGTTGGATGAAAAAACAAGGGAAAAACAAACTTCACCACAGTAATGAGTAAGAAGGCAATGATCAGAAGCTTCCTGTAAAGATGTTAATTACAGGACTGCAAAGGTCACAATAATACATCTGTGGAGAGGCTGACCGCGCGTGAGGCCACAGAGAGGCCTGAAGCCATCCACGATGTGGCACAGGAAAGAGAACACTGAGAGCAGCTCCATACAGTCAGCACGGCCCTCATCAAACACTGAGTTACATTTCTTATACGGTGTTCCCATCTCTGCATTACAGATATCGCCGATACTCGCCAAGAAGTGCAGCACATTTCTCAGAGAACGAGCTGAAAAAGGTCAGAATAAGAGAGGATGAAGTGGTTACCATGAGATACTATGAATCATTCCATAGTCAACATTCTCTGCTTTGTCCATCTGTCACTGAAATTCACTCACAGACATGGCGTACAGACTCTGTAAGGGCTCTGATTAAGTTCTGCACTCTGCCTGCCAGTGAGTAGGCGTTCCTGCTGACCTCCCTTACCTTCTCCAGCACAGCTATGTTCCCAAATCAGAAACACAAAGGCATCAGTGTCAGTCATTTATGAATTATGTAATACATTTTCATTTCAGAGAACATAAATAAAGTCAGATGTTTCTCAAATAAGAAAACAAACAGCACCACATTCACTTGCTGTTTGAATTTAGAAACATACAGTGAAGGCTAGTGTACATGACTTACGCAGCAGAGGAGTGGCAGCTCGCTGCATGAGTTGCTGGGTTTGGTTCATGGCTAACTCAGCACCGCACAATACGCTGGCTGCTGCTCGGTCAAAGTTTTCCAGAGTATTGTTCAAGGGGCCTTGAACCACAAGGGTGATGATGAGGAAGAGCAGGATTTTTTTACCCTCCCCTTCAGAGGTAGAATAAACACATGAAGAGAGAGTTCCAGAAATATTCAATGGGTCTAATGAATAGTTTTATGAAAGTAATCCAGAGAAGGGAATTTGTCATTGAGCCTAATTGTTGTATAGCATATATAATCTGCATAGCATACTCAATCACATAGAGTTAAGTGCTATTATATAAGACGTAAGTTTTAGATGTAGTTCTAAATGACGGTAAGGATTCTTACTGGAGCACAGCATGGGAAGCATGAGTGTGATGTTGCAACGCACACTAACGGAGAGACCCATTCCAAACGCTGTAAAGGCGGCCATGGTTACCGTGGTGATAATGCAGTACCAGAGCGCATGTTTCTGTATGTACAGTGCTGTTGCACCGTAAATGAAGACAAGCAACAGACCAAGCAAAAAGGCTGCAAGACTGCGCCAGGCACGACTCCATGCCGAACTGCAAAAGCTCCTTAACACCTGGCTGTTGAGTTTCATCCTGTCAAAACAAAGCAAAGTGAAATGTTTAGATGTTAAAGTGGAAACACTTTAAAATAGCTAGCTTTATGTTTTTTATATCATCTTTGTCTTTTCTACCTTCTCATCAAAAGTCCCACTGATCTTGCCTTTTCAGGACGCATTGCCCTAAGTTGTACGCATATTCCCCTTTTCCATAGCTGGTAGTAAACACTCAATGTCAATGTCCTGTTTCTGTGAACATTTTCTCACAATTCAAGAAACTACAGTTTTCTGGTATGTAAATTTATGTATAAGTATTGTTGATTATTTTCAAGTTGAAACAAAAGCATCTGTCTAGAACACTATTACATCACTTTTCAACTGACAACATTTGGAATGTGCTGACTTTTCCAGTGGACAATGAGGGATCGAGAAATGGAGGAACCTAGATGGAGATATAGAAAAAAAGCACCGCATTCAAGTATGATATTATCTGAAATAATGTTATTTTTGAATTTAGTAATATTCTTTAAATGAATCATTTTACATTGCATTTTTTTTTATTTACATATAAAGCATTAGAGAAGGTCAGTAAGCTTATCCTGCCTGACGTGGCTCACAGATTCTTGTTTGGACCAATATCTGATTTCCCTTTGGCCAGACTTTTAATAGGAGCTGCATTTGGAGCCATCAGTGGGACAGGTGAGAGCATACTGTTGTGTTTTGCCTCAGAAATGTAAAGATTTTTGGAAATGGATTTTAAAACAAATACACAGCATACATTTTTTTTGTCATTATCTGTATTATAGCTTTGTTCCTTGGACTCATGTACAACATTTCACTGACCACCTTTCACAGAGTCATAGCTGGATATGTTTTTATAGGTATGTCTCTCCTCTTTCTAGAACTTTCATACACTTGGTTTGCTGATGTGAAACTTCTTTAATGATGCATGCGTGCTTTTACAGCACTGTGTGTTCTAGGTGGGATGCTGTCTTCATATTTTCGTTGCTCAGTTCTTCTGATGTTTCCCAGCATTCTTGGCTCTCGTGGACAGGCTTATGTAATGTTGTTCATAATACAGTGTCTCTATCAAGGTAAAAAAAAAAACCTGGTTTGAAATGTTTCTTGTTTTGCATTATGCAGGTTGGACTTTTGTTGCTCTACTCTGATTTTCAGTGAAAAATAATAGTGCTATTGCCACTGAATTAGCTTTCCTACTAGGATAAAGAGGAAGTATATATCTTGTGCATTTTGATTATACTCAGTTAAATGGCCATAGGATTTATACATACCTATTCTTCCCTAACAAATCAAACTCACTACATTTAACCCTATAGTGGAATATTACAAAATGTAGACATCATGTACGATGTACGACATGAAATCTTAAACTGACAATTTTGTTGGCTAGAGAGAGTAGTTATATATACATATTATTTTTAAGAGGGTTATTCTCACTTGCTAAAGTGTATCCTCTCAGGTCCAATCTCCAATATCCAACATAATGTCCAGGATGTGGTCTTCTCTATGGGCTGCAATATAGACCTGCAAATTGGGCACAGTAAGATTATGTGGAGGACGGTTTCTGAACCATTTTTTCAAGTGTTACAGGAGATAGTGGTGAGTTCAACAGTAAAATGATGTTTCTGCTAGCCTGCACTTCATTTTCTGCAACCCCAATTGACAAAAGATACGATATTTGCATACTATAAATTAAAATTAACCACTGGATTAAACAAGATTATGAAACTAATGAGAGTTGAAGGACGTAATTGAAAGAAGCTGGACATTTTTCATTAATGGTGAAGACAGTCTACTCATATAAATGTATGTTGATGTTTGTCAAATAAACCACAATGCTTTTATATATTGAAACATCTAGAGAGTTCTTTATCAGCACTGTTCTAACAAGCCCATACTTCTCTCCCCCACATTAGACTGACAGTGTTCAACTCCAGAGAGAGGCGCAGAATGTGAGTAGACAGTTCCAGGGCATCAGGGATGAAGTGATGGGCCAGTATGGCTACGATTCCCTTGGTCAGAATCTTACAGCTACAGGCAACAGCACACAGGAGCAGTACACTGCAAAGACTATGAAGCGCTGTGAATGTGAGTGACACACACACATTGTAGGACAACTCAAATGGTACTTTTGTGTGGATTTACATTTGCTACAAAGAGAATTTAGTAGCATCATTTAGCCACATTTCGTGGTGGCCATGAAGAATGCTCCTCGTTGTTGTGAATACATACACCTTGTCATGTTGTAATGGACAGAATGCTGTGTACAGATGTGGTAAAGAAGGGCATTAATCGCTGCACAGAGTGGTTCAGTGATACATGGCTGAAGTGCATGGACACTATTAAATCCCCTGTCATCAACCATTTCCTTTGTGTGCCTATGAAGTTTGATTTTCTCTGTAATATTATGAGAGGTAAGTAGTTACAACAAACACTGTGTAGTTATTGTACATCTGTCTCATGAGATGGGTTATTAAAAATATATGGTATTTTCTGGTTCAACTGTGTTTTCACCTCAGTAATGACTCCGTGGTGTAAGGAACAGATCCCAGTGGAGGGAAACTTTGGCCAAACCTTTGACAAGCTCAATTCCTCCATCAGTAAACTCGGGGAACAGTTTACCACCAGCGTAGTCCTTGAGGTACAGTGGGTTGGCATAGATTCATCTATGCCACAATCCTTTGATTAGTGTGCTATATTCTGATAATGAACATTAAAAATGCTCAGAAGCATATTCATGTGCTAGTGTGTGTGACTCCTGACTCTGAAACACATTCAAGCCCTTACGTCTTAAAGCCATTATATCTTAGCCGCATATTCATTCTCAACCACAGAAGCTTAATAAAAAACTATATTTTATGTTTGGGAGTATTAGATGCTATGTTAGTCTTGTCCTGTGCTATCTACAGAAAATTGAGGATCAGCCCATGTTTGGAGTCACAGTTTTTCAGGACGAATTTCGCAAAGAGCTGGCCAGGACATTTAAGGAGAAAAAAAACACTGTTGAGCAAATATCAGGGATTGTGCAGATCCTCCTCTCCTTCACGTTCATAACTGTTTTCATTTCGTAAGTGCACAGATTTTCACCCCCTCCACTATTATACATTCATATTTAGTGTAAACAATAAAATATAAAAAATTACTTTTGTTTAAACAAAAAAGAGTTCTCACAAGAACAATGTGTAAAAATAATCTCAGAGATATATACTGTATGTGCCTAAATTATTGACATCCATAAAGCATATTTTAAATAAATCTAAACAAATTGTCATCCTTTGAAAAAAAGATATATTATATATTAGCTATTAATATTCGATCTTCACAGCCTTCCTTTATTTTTATATCTACTAAGGGCTTTTGGATATGCACGACAATACACCAGTGATATCTGCTTTGACAATGTCTACATTACAACCTACTTTAGACAGATTGATGAGAGGAGAAAGAGAGGGGTAAGATCCATTCTTCCCCCTAAAAAACTACAGTGGATGTAAATAATCTACACAACCCTGTTAAAATGGCAGGTTTTTGTGATGTAAAAACCACCTTTTTCCACCTTTAAACCTGAAATTGCAAAGTATACAAATAAAGTGAAAAACAATCAGAAACGTTTTTAGGGGAAAAAAGAAAAATAAAAAACATACAATAACCTAGTTGTATAAGTGTGCACACCCCTCAATAAAGTGTTAGTTTAAGGGTGTGCATAAGTGTGCACAGCCCAATCTTTGATCTTCTTTTTGGTTAAGCCATTCCTTTGTTGATTTGGATGTATGGGTCATTGTTGTGTTGAAAGGTGAAATTCCTTTTCATCTTCATCTTACTGGCAGACACCTGCAGGTTTAGCACTAAAATCGGCTGGTATTTGTAGCTATTTACGATTCCCTCCACCTTGATAAAAGCCACAGTTTTGCAGAAGAAAAGAAGCTGTAAAGCATGATGCTGCCACCACCATGCTTCACAGTGGGTATGGTGTTCTTTCAGTGATGTGCTTTTTTTGTGCCAAACATACCCTTTGGAATTATGGAATTATTATAACTTTTGGAATTGGTCCCACCTGACAATGACACATTTTGCCACATGGTTTGGGGTGATTTAGTTGAGTTTTGATGTTTTTTGTGAGAAAGGGATTCTCTCTATCCACCCTAACCCATAGCCCAGATATGTGAAAAATATGAGAGATTGTTGTCACCTGCAGAGAGTAATTAATACTTGTCAGATATTCCTGCAGCTCCTTTAATGTTGCTGTAGGTTGCTGTAGGTCTCTTTACAGCCTCCCTGGTACGTTTTTGTCTTGTCCTTTTATAAATTTTGGAGGAACGTCCTGTTCTTGGTGATGTCACCAAGATCTATATTTGTAGTTAATTAGAATAATTTAATTGATTGAAATTGATTGAGATTGAATGTGATTGGTTCATTCTGAACCAATTTATAAATTATAAATTTATAAATGTAAAATTTATATCCTGAATTTATATATTTCTGTAAAGTTGCTTTGTGACAATGTCCATTGTTAAAAGCTTTATGCAAATAAGATTGAATTAAATTGAATTAAACACAGCCACATCCCCAATTATAAAAGGGTGTACACACTTATGCAACCAGGTTATTGCAACTTTTTTCCTTTTTCCTATTTTTCCCTAAAATGTTTCTGATTGTTTCTTATTTAATTTTTATATGATGTAATTTCACATCGAGGGTGGAAAAAGTTCTGACATAATTTATCTTGGTTTCATTTTTTACATCACAAAAACCTGCCAATTTAACAGGAGTGCATAGACATTTTTTTTCCCATTGAACTTGGCTAAAGCTGACTAAAACTATTTTTTTCAGGGAAAGAGGTATCTGCTGCCCTTGAAGAAAGCAGAAAAGAGCAGTTTCATTGAGCCCTGGAGCTTAAAAATCCATTCCAATGAGCTGCAACCTGTGGTACAATCTTTAGGGATATAGTACATGTTGTATTAATATATATATATGTATGTATATATATATATATATATATATATATATATATATATATATATATATATATATATATATATATATATATATATAGTATAATAGTAATAATATAATACAATAATATAATATATGTTCAATCACTACCAATGTTGTAGCTTTTGGAAATTTGGAAATGGAAGCTATTTTGCTGTTTCTATGTTAAAAACAATGCAATCTCAACTCAATAGACAGCAAGCCTGGTCCAGGTTGTATCTCTGGCTCTGTTTGTGTGTGTTCTGTTGGCCACTGATAGAGTCCTTTATCACATTTTTGACATCATCCGTAGGCATACCTTTACAGAGCACTCTTTTACAAGTGAGTATAACACACATATGTGAAAATGTTCCTACTTTAATCAGTATACTTGTAAAATGTTCAGAAATTTGTGCCTCTTATTTTCTCTTGTTTTACAGGTAGTCATGACATACACATTGACATTAGAGGCAATTCCATGTTAGCTAAGCTCCTGCGTAAAACTATCGGTGCCTTCAACACCTCCTCTAACCTAGACTTGCAGTCCAGTAACTGGCGTAGGTGTCTTTCTAGTTTTCTACATTACACTTTCTTTACACTGATATGATGCCTTGCATTGCCTTGTATGTCACATGGTCCTGAGACATATTTTATCTTACTGTGTAAATGAAAATGGGTGACATCAAACATTTATTTGACCCCTGGCTGACCTTACCAGTGTTTTATGATCCAAACCAGACAGTGACTTCAGTCCAGGAATGAGCTAAGAACATGCAGGCAAGGTCTCAGCACATTTATAGCTGAGTCCTCGGCTCTCAGGCTTCAGCACTTCCACTGATCTGGATTTAGTTAATGAGCTGTTGGCTTTGAGGTGGAACATTATCCATTGAGAGTCCATTCACAATATAGCTTACAGTAAGACTGTCCATCGTTCCTGTATTGCTCAGTGATTTGATATTCTGTGATTTGATAGCCTATGATGTGATTATGCAAAGGTTTTCAGAGCCTTGACAGATCTCCAAGAGCGCCCTTAGTATGTCTGTTATGTCTGCATGTGGTAAAATGATTACCACATTTGCAAGTCACAGGCTTTGGAACCCTGTTTGTCCTGACATGTTTAGCATGGCTGTGACTTTAAGCTGATCAAAGTTTCTGGATCGGGCAGTTTAAACACAAGCTTGGGGCTCGGTCTGGCCTCTGTCTAATCAGGTCTGTCCTTTACATGTTGGTATACAGAGCTGAATACAGAGCTGTATATGCCTGTATACATTCCTACTGGCTTTTTTTAAATAGGGTAAGGCCCGTGCATAACCATACCACTGCAAAAAATTATATCTTAGCAAGAATAAATCTCTCGAATAAAGGAAACATTATCTAATATTTCTCATTATCTCATAATATTTCTCATTATCTCATAAGCCATTAAGCCTTTTTCTGTATATATTTACTAATTTCAATCTTAAAGTTGTTTTATTGTAATGGTATCTAAAAAAAAACAGAGCTATTAGTTGAATATGTCTATAATCAAGATTTTTACATGCTAAGATATCATTTTTTGTAGTGATATACTCTGATGGTGTTGTACCTGATTGACATTATCTTTCATACCTACATTTACCTCCTGGATTACCCCATGTCATTTTTATAATTATTTGGTAAATATATATATATATATATATATATATATATATATATATATATATATATATATATATATATATATATATACATTTAATACATAATGCTTTAATGTATATATATATATATATATATATATATATATATACAGTCAGGTCCATAAATATTGGGACAGTGACACAGTTTTGGTAATTTTGCCTCTGTACACCACCACAGTGGATTTGAAATGAAGCAGTCAAGATGTGACTGAAGCATAGACTTTCAGCTTTAATTCAAGGGCTTTAACAAAAATATTGCATTAACCGTTTAGGAATTACAGCCATTTTTTACAGAGTTCCTCAATTTTCACAGGCTCAAAAGTAATGGGACAATTGACTGATAAGCAGTTTCATGGCCAGCTGTGGCCTGTTTCCTCCTTATATCATGATAAATTAAGGAGATAAAAGGTGTGGAGCTGATTCCAAGTGTTGAATTTGCATTTGGTAGCTGTTCATGGGAACTCTCAATATGCCGTCCAAAGAAGTGTTGATGCAAGTGAAGGAGGCCTTCATTAGGCTGAAAAACCAAAACAGACCTATCAGAGAGATAGCAGAAACTTTAGGAGGGCCAAATCAACAACTTGGTACATTCTTAAAAAGAAGGAATGCACTGGTGAGCTCAGCAACACCAAAAGGCCTGGGAGACCACAGAAAACAACTAAAGTGGATGATTGCAGAATTCTTTTCTTATTGAAGAACAACCCCTTCACAACATCTAGCCAAGTCAGGAACACTCTGAGGAGGTAGGCCTATCATTGTCAAAGTCTACAATCAAGAGCCACCTTCATGAATGTAAATACAGACGGTTTACCTCAAGATGCAAACCGCTGGTAACACTCAAGAACACAAAGGCCAGATTAGACTTTGCTAAAAAACCTCTAAAAAAAGCCTGACCAGTTCTGATGCAAGATTAACTTGTACCAGAATGATGGGAAGAGAAAAGTATGGAGAAGGAAAGGAAGGGCTCATGATCCAAAGCATACCACATCATCCATCAAACATGTGGAGGCAGTGTTATGGCATGGGCATGTTTGGCTGCCAATGGAACTGGGTCACTGGGGTTTATTGATTATGTGACTGTTGATAGAAGCAGCAGGATGAATTCTGAAGTGTACAGAGCTATACTTTCTGCTCAGATTCAGTCAAATGCTGCAAAACTGATAGGACAGCGCTTCACAGTACAGATGGATAACAACCCAAAACATACTGTGAAAGCAGCCCAAGAGCTTGGAAATTAAATGTTCTTAAATGGCCGAGTCAGTCACCTGACCTCAACCCAACTGAGCTGCTTTTCACTTACTGAAGACAAATCTGAAGGCAGAACGACCCACAAACAAGCAGCAACTGAAGATGGCTGCAGTAAAGACCTGGCAAATCATCTCAAGGGAGGAAACTCAGCATTTGGTGATGTCCATGGGGTCCAGACTTCAGGCAGTCATTGACTGCAAAGGATTTACCTCCAAGTAATAAAAATAATCCTAATATTTATGATTATATTAGTTTGTCCCATTACTTTTGAGCCTGTGAAAATGGAGGAACTCTGTAAAAAATGGCTGTAATTCCTAAAAGTTTAATGCAATATTTTTGTTAAACCCCTTGAATTAAAGCTGAAAGTCTACGCTTCAGTCACATCTTGATTGCTTCATTTCAAATCCACTGTGGTGGTGTACAGAGGCAAAATTACCAAAACTGTGTCACTGTCCCAATATTTATGGACCTGACTGTATATATATATATATATATATATATATATATATATATATATATATATATATATATATATATATATATATATATATATATTAAAGCATTATGGTCTAAGTATGTTAACTAGATTTGAAGGCCAGAAAAAATAAATAAAATGAGATTCTCAAAACCTCATATCAGAGTAAATAGCATATTTATACAACTGAATGCAAAATATTACATGAACTTGCAATCATTCATCTTCAGTAACCACTTTATCCTGGTGAGGGTTGCTGTGGATCTGGAACTTATGCTGGAAACACTGGGCATAAGGCAGGAGAATTCGCCCCAGTCCACTGTAAGGCACCCTGAGGATATTCATTCACACCTAGGGGGGAATCCACCTAGTAGCATGTTTTTAAACTGTGGGAGGAAACTGGAAGAACATGCAAAACTCCACACAGCCAGTAATCCCAGCTCAGGATCAAACCGAGGATCCTGGCACTGTAAAGAGGCAATGCTACTTGCTATGCCACTGTACTGCCAGTTTACATGGCCTTAGAACAAAAACAAATAAAAAGTATCATAGATATCCTTCAGGATCACAAGTAACAACATGTTTTAATATGAATAAAGGGGAAAAATGAATGAAATCACTTCAAAGGCTTCAATGTGATATATACATATATTTATCTAATAAATTAAATGCCCACCTTTATAACTACTTCCAACCTCTTCACTATCCTCTGAACAGCTTTTGGATCTTTGCCCCTCTGTAGCCCACTTACCACTACACATGCCTCCTGCCATATTTGGTATATCTCTGCCAGATTGCTTGACAGATCTTTGCCCATTTTTCCTACTGGAACTATAACTTATAACTTTGCCAAGCATTCATCTTTTTTAGCTCAGGTCTGGAGACTTGAGAGGGTAACAAAGAGACATAGCTTCATTTCAAAAATATTGATTTTCTCTTAGGTTAGTAATTGTCATGTTTCAGCATACACTCATATTTCATTTTGGAATTCTATTTTTGTAGATTTTTATTGTTTTAATGAAAGCACATTTTGCTATTTCCATTAAAAACAATGGGGAATGCAAACTTTTGCCCAAAACTGTATGTTGGCAATTGTAGATTTCAAAAGTGAGTCATTCTGCAGTCTTAGAACAGTGGGTCACTGAAATTGTTTACCAGCTTTTCTGAGATGAGGACATAATGGATCACATAATGTGTGTGTGTGTGTGTGTGTGTGTGTGTGTGTGTGCAGAAGAAGGGGGATATCTGACAATTTCGACCTTGTGGGGACAATAAGTGTAGACATAGCATTAATTAGCTGCATTAATAATTATGTCATTTGAAAGTCCTTACCAGGATAGTAAGACAAAGATGTGTGTGTGTGTGTGTGTGTGTGTGTGTGTGTACGAGTGGGCATGTTTATATCTTGGTGGGACCAAATGTCAAAACTGCCAGATCCTTGAGGGGACTTTTGGCGTGTCCCCACAAAACTCGTTACAAAACTGCTTACAAATGCGTCTGTGGGTGCATGTGTGTGTGTGTGTGTGTGTGTGTGTGTTGGTGTGTGCTTATAGAGTGTCTCCCACAGCCTCGTACCCTGAGCCAGGCTGACTACCTGTGGAGTACCCTCCCAGTGCTGCTGATGGGCCTTATGTGCTGCCTGCAGGTTTATACAAACCGCCTACGCAGGGTCATCACCACCTTCTACTTCCCTAAGGTAACACTGTTAGTTTAGTTCAATATATATTTTATTATGCCCAGTTAGTTCAAAAGATTAATATATTTCATATATTTGCAGTAATTAGATGAAGGAGTATTTATTGTCAAGTGTTTTGGTCATTTATTAGGAACTTTATATCCATCCTCCACACAGAGCAGCACAAATGACTCATTTTGCTGCATATGTAAGCTCTCATTGCAAAATGTTAAACAGTTTTAGTGTTACATAACAAATAGTTGCAATATGAGATGAGTAGGATTTAATCTAGCACTGTTTCAGACACAAAACACACACACAGATAGTGCCTCTTATACAATGTTCCAATATAAGCCCTAATATAGTCTGTCAACTTTCACATAGAAATATGAGCAGGAATGCAGTCATAATTAAGCACTGAATGTATATTTTCTCTAAACACGCTGATATTCTGTCATTTATTCAAAATCATATTAAAGAATAGAGTTTGTCAATGTTCCAAATCTATAACAAGTTGCTTTCTGCTATACAGGGAGCATTAACCAGTACAAATAAGGATCTATGAAAATACACATCATTATACAGCTTCTACCAGCAAATAAATAACATAGGGTGTCTTTCTATGGGTGATGGCTATCCCCAGTGATACATCACAAGAATGGGCCAACAAGAAAAAAGCCTGATTGAGTAGGTCTTTAAGGAATTGTCTGAGTCTTAACTTCCATTTTAGCCTCATTATGGTCACTGTCAAGAGTAATCAGGTGAACAAGTACATTCAAGAATGATCTATTACCACAACTGGATAAAAGTAATAATCTAATTTTATGGTTTTATCATTGTATATTTAAAATCAGATGCTCCTTCATGCCTTTCCAGAAGCTTAACAGATGTTATTTAGTATGTAAATTATGAATGTAAACTTGCATATCTGGTATACTAAATGTTCTTGCTTATGAAAAAGGATTTTACTTTTTTAATTTTTCTTTAGACTGCAGACCTTGCATTTTTTTTTCTAGGGTACTTATTGTTATTTCCTTCTAAATAATTAATAAGACCATTACAAGTACCAGTATTGCACTGCATTTGATATACCTCACTTGCAGAATGGTAGAAAGCTCTTAAATGAAAGAACAGGACTTGGCTCGGAGAACGATTTACAGGTCTTAAACGCTTGGTGGTGTGCTGCAGTGTGTTTCACTGAGTTCATTAGAATTAACAGAACATGCTGCATGAGCACAGCAAAATCCCTATTGTTGTATTATCTCTTACAGTGTTCATTTGTGTACAGCTGGACTGTTTGTGTTAATTCAACTCTTGTGGACTTTGTTGTGTAGGGAGAAATATGTATGTGTATGTGTAATAATAAGCAGAGAGCATTTTACACTAATAGCTTTAGACACATCGTGTACTGAGGACCCATGTGTCTATGAGAAGGATTAGGGGCTCCGTCAGGCTTGAAACAGCTGCAGCATCAATAACACTATTACGCAGAACAGATCACTGCTTATACCATTGTGTCTCACCCAGCTCATTCCATTTATTGCCAAAGGAAAACGACTAGAATCTATTTTTCTAGCTTTAAAGTATGTTTGAGCTATGTTTCTTTCTTATATTTTACTTCATTGTCTTATCTTGACTATTTGGATCTTCCATATGATCTTGATCTGTTTGGGCTCTTGGTCCTGGATAGAGAGAGAAGAAACGGATTCTTTTCCTCTATAACCTCCAGATCCAGAAACGCATTACTTTTGTCAACCGGTTGAGCAAACAGCTCAGGCGTCAGCGACAAGCACCAAAAACGGTGTGTATGCAGTTACACTCCAATTACTACTAAAAAGGACCAAAAACACGCACACAGTTTTAAATGACAATTTTGCTGACAAAGTTTTAACAGTCTATGTTAAGTAAATTTATATCTAAGTTGTATTCCTCTATGTTACAAACTCTATAGAGTTTAGTGTAACATGCATGTAGAACCTAGAAGACTATGGTGGTGAGGCTTTAATTAAGATTGTTACACAACCTTCCACTTTCTCATAGAGACTCATTAATTTTCCACAACAAAAGAAAAAACAAGAGTGCCAGAATATCCCAGTTTCATTGATCTTCTCCATTCTCCTTTTTCTTGCTGTCACTCTGTTCTTTTGCCGTTTTCAATTGTATTCATTGCCCACACTCTTTATCTCTCTTTCACTCTGTTTGACACACTATTGTCTGTCTCTCTCACACTTTCTCTCTAACTGTCTCTTCTTTCTGTCTTTCTCAGGTGCTGTCTGTGCTGCTGTCTCCACTGGAACGATTGGGGTGGGGTGTGTGTTGGTGTTGGGTGTGTGTGGAGTGTATGAGGCAGCGGCGTGCTGTGCATTGTTCTGTTGTTGGCTGTAATGCGCTCTACTGTGCACAATGCTGGAGGGATTTGGGGAACAGCTGTATCTGCTCCTTCCCCAAAGATAGGGAGCCTCAAGACAGTGACTCTGACACAGACACAGTTTACTATGTTCATTAATTAGTCTCGCATGGGACAAAAATGGCAATGTTTACCCAAATTCACTTATTATCTGTTTACTAAACATTCCCATTAATAAAAAATAAAACATTTTAAATGTGTGTGGTTCCTATTTACAAGCATTAAGGTGGTTTAGTATTCTGTATTTGTCTGATTAGAGCAAATTACGAATCTACATTAGGAAAACGATCTACACTGGGATGGTGTGATGTCACACTGAAGCTGATTATTTTCCAATAACAGCACAAAAGAAGTGTTTTATATCCTTTTATACCACAGCAATGTATTAATTACAATTTAAATTTATTAATGAACAACACATCATGCTTTTTAACTGTTTGTAGAGGCATTTAAAGTTGTGGAACATCCATGAGAAAATTTTGTTCCTCTTATCATTTATGGTATAACAGCGATAAACAGTTGTTCACTCACCAGTGTCAATTTTGTTCTCTTTCTTGAAGTTAATAAGACAAAAACAATGCAGCTTGTTATGCTGCCAATAAACTGGCAAGCACAGAGTACTCTGTCCTGAAGACTTTCCTGTGGGGGGGGAAACCTAGGACCTTGTTACAAAGCACTGACACTGGAGACTCCTTCCATAAATTCCAAATGAATATCTTCACCAGATCTACAATTTATAGTTTTTCTTTGTTGTTTTATTCATTTATTTTTTAAGAAATCTGTTTACTAATGTCCTTGGAGAACAAGAGAAGCAATAAATAACCTATAAAGGAGTGCATTAATATAAACCTGTTATAGCTGGAACTAGTGTCCCTGCAGTGCTGTTTAAACGAAATGAACTTTCTGGCCAGTCAGATTCCAGACTTCAACAGCTCTGTGGAACAATTTATTATAAAGATTAAGATTTATTATAAAAATTATTTCCCCTGCTCGACCCAGTGTGAACTAAGCTCAGAGGTCGGATAAAGCTTAGCAGTGTCCGTGTTAGTGCTCGGCCATGAAAGGGTTAAGCAGCAGGAGGAAATCCCGCCTTGCTGACGAGCACTACAGCGACCTTGTAAACATTTAGTTGAGCCAGAGCTGCAGAGCTACACGGTCGCACCACGGCGAGACGCTGAGATGCACCAGGCTGAGAAGGACAGAGGCACTTGCTTTCTCTCAGTGTTGGAACTGACAGCAGCGGAGACATTTTGAATCGGAGATGACGCCTGCGTGTGAAGGCGCGAGCGCGGGGCCGATCTACACTGTTCACTCTGGACTGGAGGCTCAGCAGGTGAAAGGTGTACACATTTAGTAAATAACTTCCCCCCACCCCGCCTGCCTTTATTTCCGGATAGTGTGTCCCCTCAAGACGTAGCAGACACTCCGACACCTGGATGTAGTCGTTGTGGAAACACATCTGGCAGCTTTTCACTCCTTTCTTGTACACCGAATGGAAACATAGACAATGAGCCACGGTTTTCTGCTTGTGTTTCGGAGCCTTGTCACTGTGCTGCTTTTTCAGGGCACCCCTGTTATAACATTTAGGGGTACACTCACACAAAGTGACCACAGCAGAGTGAGTGTACAGCATAAGAAGGCGTGGACTTCAGCTTTACCTGAGGAAGTCTTCAGCACTGACACAAGGACAGAGACACACAGCCAAGATGATGTGCTGACGAGCACACCAGCAATAACTCATTCTGTTCACTCAGGTACGAGGCACTATACATCATCATTACACTCTTAGGAAAAAATAAATGTAACTTTACTATGTATCTTTCACCTGTAAACATGGGTATACTGTACCGTTACAAAAGATGTAAGGTACATAAATGGACAGTAATTAGTTTTTAAGGCTTTAAAGATACACTACATGAACATTTCTAGGTAAAAGATACATACGAAAGGTACAAGTGTACACACCCTTTTGTAATAGGACACATTAATGTGTTCAGAATTAACCAATCTCATTCAAACTCCTGTTCAAAATAATTATCATAACATCTAAATTTTGACAAACCATACATACGGTCACCCCAAACCATGTGGCAAAATGTATTAAGAACACCATAGCCACTGTGAAGCATGGTGGTGGCGGTATCTTGCTATGGGGCTGCTTCTTTTCAACTGGGACTGGGGCTCTATTCATGATAGAATGAATAATGGATAGCTCCAAATACCAGTCTATTTGGGCACAAAACATGCAGGCTTTTGTTAAATAACTGAAGATGAAGAAAACAGTTCACCTTGCAGGAAAATAACAACAAATCCACAAATCCAAGTCAACAAAGTAATGGCTTTGAAACCTGTGAAATGACTTGAAGAGGGCTGTGCACAGGAATTTTTTTGCAAGGAAGAGTGGAATAAAATTGCCAAATCTAGATGTGCTAAGTTGGTAGACACTTACCCAGAAAGACTGAGTACTGCATTACAGTACTGTAAGTCTTTTCTTTTTCAGTTTTTTACTTGAATTTTGTTGGTTATTATATTACATTAAAGGTGGAAAATGATCTGGCATCTAGGCTTAATTTTATTACATTACAAAAATCTATTTTAACAGAGGTGTGTAGACTGTTTATATCCACTGTACAAGGATAAGAGCTCCAGCAGTTTGCTTTTAATTCATTTAAGCCCTAATCCACATTGTGGGTAGGACGGGTTTTAATGGTACCATTAAATTATGCCATTATCTGTAATGGTATGGATAAAAATAAGAACAAAAATAAGACATAAGCAAAATATCACATAAACCGTATATGATCACATGCTTTCATACCATCCACAGTAAAAAACTGTAAGCTCAAATGGCCTAATATATTCACCTACCATATCCACAACTCAAAATAGGCAACAAATCTGATAGAGTTAAAAACCCAGACCGGAGAAATACCCTGGTTTCTTTGCCCTCATGGCATTTTCCAGGAATATGTGCATATTCCAGGAATAAAATATTTAGTGTCTGATTTGGTCTGTGGTCAGTGTGCAGCTGCTTGTACTGACAGGAATATTATATTATCGGTTGTCGTCATATTGTCTGTAAAACATTCAGTTAGCCTGCAATATGTGCCCTATACGAAACCCAGTGCTAATGTAGAAATCGGGTCAGAGAGGGTCAAAGAGTCTGGCGAAGTGCTGTCTGTTTGTGTTGACACTTTGTACTCAGGGTCTGGCAAGAAAATTGAGTAATATGTGTAAATAGTCAAATTTATATAGTCAACGATAAGATTTATTGTCAAAGCATTAATCCAGAGCAAGTGACAGAAATCATCATCAATTGGGAAGTCAGTATTGTGTATAGAGATGTCTGGAGGTCCCCTCTGTTAATAAGGGTCATAAGGGTCTTTTACACATATGTCTTACCCTGAACTATGTCAATTCTTAGTCCTAGATTAGTTGGATTAGTTGAGTAATGTCAAACAAGTGGAAATATATAGTAATGTATATTTAGTATATTTAAAATACATGAATATCTGTACTTCACAGCTGAAATATGCAGCACTAGTTCTAACCATAATCTCTAACAATGTTCTGTTGTTGGGTGGACTTGGTTTAGAATGTCTCTTTTTTCTGTGCAGTGAGTAAAGAGCTGTTTCTAAACTTCATAACCAGACAAACGGAGGGCAACGCTTTGCGCGAGTGCTAAAGGCAATGAAAGAGAAAGCATTGTATTAGCTAAAGATAAGACATCGTGGGCAACAACAAAGCTTATAATTTTATTTTTTAAAAGGAATATACTGTCAAGTCTTTGTTGGACTGTAGTATTATAGTATTTAGCCTTCAGTCACAAACAAAATTTGCTGACCACAGATGGTCACTGCTACTCACCCATACACACACACAGCTGCTGACAACACACACATGTGCCTATTAGTTCCACAGAACAATTTACAAAGACTGTCATTGTAAATTTATCAATAGATAAAAAGTTTGATATGATGATAATTAAATAAACTAATTTAATCACTGATATTGCAATGTGAAAAGTTGTTTTGTTTTTAAGTCACAACAACAGTTGTTCAGCAGTAGAAATGGTCAGTGTTGTTAATGCTGCTGTGGTTGTAGGTGACACACACATACCATAAAGTACTGTATTTGCTGTGTAGATTAGACAGTAACTGTAGCAGAGCTTTGGTCATATATACACTGCAATTTCTATCATCACTATCTCATTATTTCTCCTCATTTGAGCCTTTAGCTCTCAACTGTGTTGCGCAATATTCTTGGGAACTGTAGTGCATCAGTGGTAATCATGAAAGAATTTCATCCTGGGACTGGTCAGTTTACGAGCACTTAAATCAGATTAATACACAAAAATTCTAGGTGATAATATGGTAATATTAATACACCAGACAGTGAATACAGTCTATGGTGTATGTTAATGCAAAACAATGCAATGCTTAAAGCTGAAAGACAGGGGAATGCGAAATGCAATACTGAATGCAAGATTTTGGAATTTCCCCCTCTGTGGCGGAAAAATCCTATTACTTCTGCCATTGCTCCTTGTGGAAGAATGTTTCCTTATGTGAGTTCTGCTGGTCCACTGCACAAATTTCTTCATTTATTCATGCAGCTCAGATGCAATGTTTAAAAGTACATCACAGCACTAAAACACATTCAGACAGAATTGAGGGCTATGTCCCAATCTGCATAAAGCACACTAAGTAGTATGATTAAATAGTAATTACACCAATGATTTATTGACAAAATATTTGATGTGGTAGTATGCATTTTGGGAAAAGGACCAAGTGTTTGCAACTTTGAGGATATAATTATATTCTGCCATTACCTCAATATTACAGAAGCATACTGAGCCAAAGTACACTGGCTAATTGGTGTGTATCTCGGAGGCCAATAAATATGGATTAGCCATGTTAGCTAGCTGAAGTGTATGTTAGCTAGCTGAAATACAGTGTAGAAAACAATAACTATCACATCTGGTCACTTGTGTATATATATTACCCAGTCTGTGTTCTCTGTATATTTTATTATGTAATCCTCCAACATGTCAAACACATTAGAAACAAGCTGGATAGTGTTAGCACAATAGCTAAAACACAAACTAATAAATATGCACACTGAGGGAAAGCAGACACCGTGGATGACTCACTTTTGCTGGATATAGCTCAGTTTAGAAATACAAAAATACAGAGACTTGCACAAACATGTCCCATTAGTCACTAGCCAGCTATCATGAGTTGTTTAGCTCGACAACTGTGCAACTCGGTAACAATACAAATTCTACAGAGGACAAATCAACTGACAGTCTATCGTTATATTCCCACCAAAACCTGTTCAGGAAGCAAAAAACTGACAGTACTGAATCCATTTTCTCCTGTAGTGTCATACTGGCTCTCACTCTGACTCGTGTTTGTTTATACTCTCACACTCTCCTCCCCCCGGTTGGCTTCTGACTCCTGGCTGGCACTCTACAGTCAGACTTCTTTCGTGCTTGAAGCTGGGGTGTGAGGACATTTGACATATGTGAGCTGGAGAATGATGTATGTGTACAAATATCCCACCTATTCTAAGCTGATACCCCTGCCACAGTGCTGACAGGATTGTCAGGGCGACTTACAGCAGCTCAGGAACATATCATAAAGTATATTTTCCTCCCATCACTCAATTATGATGTTGTTTTCATTTTAAACAAAAATAATCCTGTGCACTATAGCTTTAATGGTATTTACTATAGTATGTAGTGTGTGGAGGTTTCTAATAGTGACAGTAAAACATTATTGCTTACATATAAAATAGTACATTCTGTTTTTAAAATTCTATTTGCCATCAAACTTATGAACTCCTTGGAAACTGTTACAGTTGTGTAATGGATATGTACACATTGCTAGGAGGTGGCAGTCAGGTTAAGACTGTTTGTAGAGCAGTAATGATGATGTCATTATCGACTGACTGGAGTTCTGTGTCTGGAAGACATCCTTGTGACTGCCGTAGAGCAAAAATACGATTTAAGCAGCACCCAGTGAAAATGACAAATACCTATGATAGCTGACCAATAAGCTATGTAGACAAACAGGTATATTTTTATTTGATATGCATGCTCATTTTTTTCTCTGTCTCCCTGCAGTGACAGGTCGTAGCAGAGGAGTTAAGCCATTGGGGAAGACGAGACCTTTTGTCATTGTGGATGGACACAGGAGGAGCCTGAGTAACGTTTTACAGGTGAGGGAAGCAAGTCATTGTACTCTGTGGGCATGGACTACATTATCAGCTTGTGCAGAAACAAATTGCAAAACTGCAAAAGCTTCTAAGCAAGCACAGAAGTCCCAACCAGAATTCCCACGTTTCTGTTTTCTGACTGCTAATAATTTTTTTCTAAGTGGATTAGATTGTTTTATAGAACACTAAATGAGACAGAGTAGAAAATCAGTTTATGTCGGCACTGAGGCTGTGTATCTGGGGCTGTAGCAGGATCATCACAGACAAATCTAATCATGCAAGCAATGCCTGCTCACTGCTCTCAGTCGAGCAATAGGTAGAGCCAAGGTTCTGGTGAGATACTCTTATTAGAAGACTGTGCTTATTGTCAGCTGTCGTGTGTTAAGCAACAAGAAGATTGTTAACAACAAGATTATATAGCGTATTGTCATATTTGATATTTCTGCCACTTCTATTATATGCATACATTATATACGTATACAGACTGTGCTACAAATGACATCACATGATTCATGCGTACACATATTATGTGAGGCCCTAGGCTACAAACACTGGTTTATCAACACATTACAGAATGCTGTTTTCAGCTAATTGGGCGTAGTTATTTTGTGAGTGATACATATTCAGAAATCACAAATTTTATGAATGCTTTTATTTTAACTCAACTGATTAGTTTCAAAAAGGGGTTGTAATTAAATATTAAATTCAATTCATTTAACAATGGCCATTGTTACAAAGCAGTTTTACAGAAATCCGGATAGAGATTTAGATTTAGATCTCTAATAAGCAAGCCAGAGGCGACAATGGCAAGGAAAAACTCCCTAAGACGACGATAATGAGATGCAAATGTGTGGTGCTGTGGCCTTACAGGACTCTGTACATCTGAAAGTTCATTATTACTTCTATATTATTTTTTAAATTTATATTTATTTTATAAAATCTATGACCTATAATGACACAGTACTCTACCCCTATTCAGCATTGTCATTTGGGATCAGGTTTAACTTTGTAGTCCTAAGAGTACCATTGTGCTCTAAGGTGCTTTGTGTGTGTGTGGAATACAACAGGATATGATATCAGGGGTCTTCTCAGCTGCACAGGACATGACCATCCCCTTAATGTTGCCTCCACATCCTCTCCTCTCAGATCATACTTATTTCAGGAAGTCACCAGTAAAAAATGCCAGAGCGCCTACTTCCTTCCTGCATTGCAGGAGCGCAGAAAAAAGGAAACTAGTCAGCAGATCCACCTCTCATCACTCCTTGTTCCCTCATTAAAAAAGCACAGATTGAAGACATGACTGAGCAAACTCTCTCAGGAACTGGACCAGACCCCGACATTTATTCTAGTCTTCTGCTTAGCTTTAGAACTTTCTGGAGAGGCAGCGCAGGTGTCGGGAGCACGAAATCAGTCACACACACATGTCCCATGCAGACATGCACAGACAACAACTTGTATGTGGGCATTTTAACATGTCTAAAAGTTTCTAATTGTTAATTCTTTTTCTTTCACAGTATTTGTGACCTACTAAGACACAGTTATCTTAGTAAGTGAAAATATCTTGAATATAGTCAAATTTATCTAGTATTTTCTATTACAAGATTATCATAAACCAAATATAAGGTTATTAAATCTATTTCTAAACTTTTCTTTTGATTTTTATGTCTTATTCTATTGGCAGATAATTTTTCTCATTTTAAGCATTTATTTCTCAAAAGAAGCAAAATTATCTGCCAGTAGAATAAGAAAATGTAAAGCTTTAAATGGGTAAAAATGCCTGGAAATATGTTTAATAATCTTGTATTGGGCTTATTGTGACCTTATAATAGGAAATACTAGATAAATTTGACTATATTCAAGATATTTTCACTTGGTAAGATGTCAGTTTTTGTAGTGCTTTCTTTATTGTCATACTTATAATTGGAAGTTACCCACACTGTCCTTACTCATCTGGTTCTCCATGTTTCAGCTATCATTATCTGGAAGCCCCTTTCTGAAATGCAGAGGGTGTGTGTGTCAGTGAATCAGGCTGCTCGTGCAACCATGGCAACTGTGGTCTGTTTTTAGATTGTTTTCCAAAAGTGAGGAAAGGTGGAGAGCAGTGTGTCAGTGTTCAGAGAAAGTGGAAAGGTGGGGTGATGCCATGGGTGTGGGTGTCGGTATGTGTGGGTGTATGTACATGTGTAATTTATTAGCCTTTTCTGTTCCTGTCTAACGGACACCCATTCATGAACAAAGTCTATTCCTTTGGTCCACCCTGTTCCTTTAACAATTATTTGGCTCCCAATGCCAAGTCTGACCTCAGTTGATGTGGAATTAATCTAACCCCCTCCCAAGTAACCTCTTACACTCCCGACTCCCGTCACTGGGTCCAAATGTACATTCCTCCCTTTGATCACTGCATACTTCTCCTGTTTGGATTTACTGTAGTTAATGAAGAAATATCAGGATTTACCGAATAATATACTGAGACTTTAATGGGTTAAATGTAGTTACAAATACACATTATCTTAATTCCAAAACATATTTGTGTGTATTGTCTATCGGATAACAATAATTAGCACAGGTTAGCTCATATACACTGTATGTTGTGTGTATGCTGACCATTAGCTGGATCTTATATGTACAGTGACAGGCTGCTTGACTTCTTTGATAAAGGAATAAAAGTTCTTAAAAGAACTGAAGCTCAAATGTGTAAGCAATAAAATATGACAGACGTGCTATTATAGGAAAATTACCAACGCCGTGGAGGTGTGATGTGACCTGATGCGGACCGGAAGCCCGTTACCATCATGAAGTTGATTATTATTACATTTAATGTTGTGCAGTGCCCACGAGACAACTTAGTTTCTGCTCACTTATATTATAGAAGCTATAAACTGCCATATCCCTACCAGCCTGCTTTTTTCCTCTTTATTGAACTTAATTAGACAAACAAAACCTTATGTCACTGAGAAACCGGAATGCGCAAAGTCCTCTGTCCTGAGGTAAGGTTTCCTCTACCATGGAGGAAACCTAATGACTGTTACAAAGCGCTGACACCCAAGACTCCTTCCATAAATGTTAAATAAAAGTCTTCTTACAGAATGCTTTACCATATCAATGATTACACCTGTTTCTTAGATTAACACATTAACGCATTTTAAGCCTTAGATTACATATAGTGTCTGCCATAAAGGTAATTTACAAGAAATGAGTTGATACTACAGAAGCAATAGCATATTAGAATAAGTACATTAATATATAATCAGTTATATTACAAACACCTTTATTGTCACAGCTGTGCTGCTCTAGAAAATTAATTGAAGTTATATGACTCTACACTCTGAATAGGCTTATGCTGGTGTTGACTCATGTTCCGGTTTGTCTGAGCCTTGATCTCACTTAACACCACTGCTTAGTTAAGTGAGATCAAACACATACACTTAGACACAGTTACATTTGGACACACTTAGAGTCTCTGTGCTGTTCCAGTGTAATGCTGTGCTGCTGTATTGTAAAGTCTGTAATTAGACTGCAGTTCAGTGAGTATCTGAGTGTGCAGACACACTGTGTTGCTTATCAGCATGACTACACCTCAGAACATTCATTCACTGACCTATCAGTGTGCTACAGGAGAAGTACTGCAGCTACAGAAATGGATGAAAGGATGAAAAGAAAGTGGCTGTGTATGATAGTTAGGGCATTGCTCCTCGAGAGAGAGAGAACACAAGGTTTTATGGAGCTTTCATCTCTCATTCCCCCATGCTTGTAAAATTCTTGAAACATTATGATGTGTTGTGTAACTGCACGGATTTGTGAGGAAGCCAAGAGACCATCAGAGACAGGGAGTGGTCTATTTTGTTACTGTATCTAAAAGTCTAATTTAAATTCCAAAACATTTGCTTTTGATCCAAAGTTCTAATCAAAGAATGTTTTCGTCTAATTAAGATCTAAACCAACAGCATCAGGCAGTAGTCATTTTGTAAAAGAGACACTGTAGTAACACTGTGACTCAATACTAGCTTTACTGTCTCCATACTGGATTACTTGCTCATGACCACAAGACTAATCTCATTGTAATGTAATAACCAATAAGTGTAGATCTTCTTTTATGAATAACTGGAAGGAAACAGACTTTGCTCGCCCTTCATCCATCCACTAATGTTACCCACCCACTCTCTTTACTCTCGCTGAGCCTTGCTTATGAACCACACCCAGCATTCATGCACTGCTGAGGTCATCCCACCAGCTGGAACATGTGTGTAGGGACATTGCATCATGGGCAGGAGGTGGGGTGTATGCGCGATAGTGAGACAGAGCAGTAAAGGGTGGTGCAGACATCAACATAAGTGGTGGAGGTCAGAGAGTGGTTGAAAGGCTCCAGAGAGTCAGGAGATAATGGCGTGAACAAGAAGAACAAAAGGGATACAGAGAATGCAATGAGTGAAAAGGTCAGAAAGAAACTCCAGGAAGGAGCCAGAATGGATAAGATGTAGAGGATGGAGGAGGAGGAGAAGTTGATATGGTCTGGGAGGTGTTATCTGCTTAGCGTAGTTTTGAGTGTGTCATACTGTCATTAGTTCTGGTTCTTTGACACCACTGATTGTCTTGTGATCACTTCTGTGAGATGCCAGCTCTCACACTCTCGCTTTCACTCATCTAGCTCTTTTTTTTAACAGTAGTGTTCTTCTCTTTGTATCTCCTATTCCTCCTCAGTTCCCCTTTGATTTTCTCTTTCTCAGTTTTCCCTTCTCTGCTTATTCTCATCATCTATTAGCTTGTCCCGTGAGAAGGTTCTTGTTTCTTCCAGGCTTTTTTTTCTCTTCCCAGTTGCTGTGCTGTGGTTAGTCTGCAGTCATATTTCCACCCTTCACATTATTTGCATGGAATCACTAGCTGGCAGTTTGCCCACATTGCTCAAAAGTATCTCGAATATTTGTGTCTGAGTTCTTCCCTGCAAAGTCTGCAAACAGCCAATTGTGGGTGTATTTATCTAATCCATATATAATACACAAACTCTACTTTTTGGCATTTGTATCAGTAAGGCTCTAACAGTTTCATTTCTGGGAGGGACTCAGTAAAAAGATCATTCAGAGAAGATAGGGAGATCAGAGTGATGCAAATTTGCCCTCAGTCAACCTCTACCCCCATAACCTCATGATGAATTAGACACACAGCTGTGGAAATTCCTTGCAAAGCTGTCTTTTAATTGTCCATAGCACTCTTTTCTCTAGGATTATGATAAGTGATAACCGTTGACACATCAGTCAAATATATCCAAGTTGTCAGTGTTAAAATGAGGTTGATGAAAGGTTGACCTTATGCACCCTAAAAACTAAGAAGGTCCAGCAGTTGGTTTTGCCCATTTGACCAGTGCTGGAGTTGGACTGAAAGCAGTTGGCATTATCATTTACTCTGATAATAGTTACATAACGTGGATATTGTGTGAGGGATACATGATAATTTGCCTTTACTTAGAACTTTGTTTTTACCATGTTGTGTAATTATCAGCATCAGACCAGTTTCAAATGTAAAAAACAGTCAAATAGAATGACCATCAATTCAATTAAATTAAAATGTTACTGAAATACTGGTTAAACACTCACAGATAGGCCAGTAATAAGTCTCCTGGTGCCTGTCAGCCTGGAATATGTGATAATAGTGGTTTTCTTTTGAGATAGCGTCTGTGTGAACTCTCTGTTCCCAATGTGAGGGAGAGAAGAAAGACAGGAAGCTGAGGCAGCAGTGCAGGAGAAAGCTGACTGAGTTTTCACTTTTTCTCCAGTACTTCGGGGTGGGGGTGGGGGTGGGGGTGGAGGTTATCATTTGTGTATGTGCGTCCTTGTTAGTGCATCTACATGTGTGTTGCAATCACTCGATATGGCAGTTTTCCTAGTCTGGCTCCTCTGAGCAAGGCTCATAAGTAGGGGAAATGTGATTTGTGCAAGACTCAGATAACAGGATGTTAGATGACTGTTAAGAGAGCAAAAGGAAGAGAAGTCTGTTTATAGTGCAGCACTGCCTGCCTCACTTAACTGTCTGTCATCAGCAAGATCAGCAGATCTTTTGTTCCTAATGGTGATGTGTGTGGGGAAGAGAAGTGGATATTAGACATCTCATCAGAGTGCACCAGAATTCTTCAGTGAGTTTAAATCTGTCTCGCAGCAGAAAGTCAGCCTGGTCCATTAAGGAGATAACATTCCTTTAGGTTAATGTGAATACAGAGGATTGCACTGCTAAGCAATTTATATGTATATCATATACGCTTTTACATTATTTTATGTGCAAAGAATATAGTGTGGTAGTTTTAATAAAACATTTTGTCCTCTTTGTGAAAATCAAATTACTAGATAAGTTGTAGTATTAGAAAAACTCAGTAACTAAAAATTATTAATAAAAATAACCAAAACAAACTAACAAAAAAATAGCTCAAATTGCACCCGTATTGTAAATATTCTAGAATCTACCTAAGTTATATTCTGTTCAGATATAATCACATCAGATTAAATCAGCCTAATTTGTTGATCCTGTAAATCTAATTTGGCTCACTTAATAAGACCAACTGGAGTAAAGGCGCTGTTGTAAATAATACCGTATAGAACTGGGCTCATTAAATACGCACAAAGTCTTTATGCAGAACTTCATTCTCATACATAATATAGTGGCACTTCACTGAGTATTTCCAGTAATATGTCATTAACATTTATGTATATAGCAATAGCGATTGAAATTTGCTTTTATAAGATTACACTCAAGGATTAACGATGCAGGGTTTCATGCCAATCTGCCACCGGACATTACACTATGACATTTCACTAAATTAATGCCATGTACATTGCATTTGCAATTATATGTATTGCATGTATTCATGTGTATATACATACACTGTACATATACAATATGTATGTAGAAATACTCTGTCGTTTTACATTCTTGGAATTCTAGTTGTAAAAATCATTGAATGGTGCCTGTCAGTCATGATTTATTCTTCTTCTGCAGAATGGTCACCCAGACAGACTGCTGTGTGGGCTGCAAGTGGGAGACAGCCTCCTTCTGCTGGACCTGGAAAAGAACCAGTGAGTGTGCAATCACAGATATGCAGCATATGAGGCCAATGCATTATTATGACTATCTTATGTTTCATTTTGTTTATTTATCTGCCTTTCTACCACCTCAATCATTTTCATCTGCTGGATTCTGCAGAGAGCTATTGCCTAAGCCGCCTAATATCTTCTACTACCTGCCAAATGGAACAGGGGTGTCCATGAAGGAGAGCCAGGTGGTATGTTCATTTTTATGAACAAATTAACGTGCACATTAATTAATGCACTTTATATTCTACAATGTAAATCTTTTTAATTAGTGTTAATAGTTTAAATAAATGCCTTTTGCAAATGTAAAGCTAGTAGTACCTTGTATTTTACAGAAACAGTGACTTTTGCTTCTGTCTCAAAAATGGCATGACACTTGCCCATGGGTCCTGTAAGATTGAAAGTAGACCTTCATGTTTTTGTGTGTCAGATAAATAGAGAGTGAGAAGGGGACATGGCAGAGGAGAGTGAAATATTTAACTACACCTGTTTTCTTTTAGGCTCAGTGTTACTATCATGGCTCTGTGAGAGGGTTCCCTCAGTCCCGCGTGGCCATCAGCACCTGTGCTGGGTTACGGTAAGAATCTACTCGTTAGTCTTCTGTTGCTGTAAACACAGTCTGCTGAGGTTTACTTTAGGTTTAGATTATTGTGCGGACCTGTTTTTCATATAATCTTTAAGCTGTATGATATCTAATATTGAGTATGCTTCTTCTGAAGCAAAATAGTTAAATATATTTCTCTAAATTGCACTGCACTACAATAATTATGTAGCAAAGAGTGTTCTTGTGAGAATCTTAGAGAGGCTGGAGACTGTTGAATATGAACAACCTGTTAGAAGTTAACACAGTCTATAGGTAAGTAATGAAAGGAATATAAGTGTTTGAATATGAAGTTTGAATAACCATTGTAAAATCTGATTCTGTCTCTAGTTCCAAACAGTGCTGTATTAGTACAGGTTGTGTGTTGAGAAAGTGTATTGATTTGTGCAGAATTATACATTCATTCGTCTTCAGTAAATACATTTATACTGATCAGGGTGGCAGTAGATGCAGAACCTGTTCCAGGAACACTGGGCATGATGTGTCCCAAGAATGCAGAGTGCACATTCACACACATTCACACCAAGGTACAATTTACCGTCACCAATCCATCTACTGACTCAATTTAGCCAGTAATCCAAGCTCAGGATCGAACCGCCAACCCTGGAGCTGTGAGGCAGTAACACTACCCAGTGCGTCACCATGCCGCCCCAGAATTATACACAGAGACATAATTACCACTTGTGTTGTTTCATGCTGGTAAACTATGTGTCTGATCACTGCATGGCTTGTAGATCAAGGGACTAGGTCAGCTCAGAGTCAAGACAGGCATTTCTTTCCATGAAATGCAGAGAGCAAAGACAACATTGTAACATATGATGAGTTTAAGTACATGCATTATGAGTATAAGGAAGTTAGAGAATTTTTCACATTCAAAAGTATCATTTATACACAAGTATTGGGTTTAATCCCATATGCATGGATGGTAATATAATCTGACATATAGTGGGGAAGGGGAAATCAATATTAGTAAAGTAACTCTCCTGCCTATCTCTGCAGGGGACTGATTGTAATCAATGCAAGTTTGAGCTTTGAACTGCAGCCAGACGAATGCGATGAAGACGTAAGGAGAAGTGGTAGTTCAGAAGAAGAGAAGGAATTGCACACGCTCTACCCAACCCACCAGCTGAGCTCTGAATCTGGGGGATGTGGTGTTTCTCACACCTTTATACCACCTATTCAGATTATTCCACAAATACACAGGGTGAGAGCTGTGTGTGTGTGTGTGTTCTTGCAGCTGTCTATAATAATAATGTGAAGAGACATCTGTCTGCTGTACTCATTTATTTCTCTGTGTTTATGTTTCATAGACTAAAAGAGATATTCTTTTAGAGACCAAATACATTGAGCTGGTGTTGGTGGTTGATCACAAGGAGGTAAGTGAGTCGTATACAATGCAGTCTGTAAGTATTTGTCCAAATAGTTACAGGTGGCACTGTATCATGAAGGGCTTAGCATTTATAATACGGTCCACTGAGTTTTGTTTGAAATTAGTGCCACATTTGTTATTCCAGCACCATCTACTGGTAATTCTACTGTTCTGTAAACATATGACATTTGCAGGATGCTGTAACTTTTTTTTTATCTGATTAAATAAGGTGGTTTGATGTTTTTTGCATACATGTCTTTATCACAGTACTTAAATTATCAGAAGAACAAGAAGACTATTATTTATCGCATGCTGGATGTGGCCAACCAGGTAGACTGGGTGAGTTCATTTGTGGAATTTGGTTTAATAATCTTCTCATTTGTTACCTCTGAGTACAATGCTTGCTTGTCTGTCCAAATAAAAAATGCAAAGTTATAAGCAGCATTCAATCAGTTTAGTATTTTTATTCAAATGTAATTTAAAAACAGACAGAAAGTATTTACGCATATCCTTAATTTATAAGGAGGTAGTAAATTTGTTCTTCTACTGTGTTTGTAGTGGACCTGAATGTACTGTAGTATTATTCTGCTTGTACTGCATCACTTGCCATGTGACCACAAATCTAGTGTAGTTTTTTAAATAAACTATACAAAAGGCCTTTTATCACATATAAAAAGATTAGCATTTAGACTGAATTCTCAGACTCTTGTGTACTCAAGCCCTTTGAAAAAAAAAAAAAGAAAAGGTTGTCTCAGTTTAAAGTCCTCTTCAGTTCAGTGTTAAAGTGAAATCAGGTCAAAAACAGGTCTAAAACTCTGCAGTATTGTATTATGTGCTTTACGGTATTCAAACTCTGTTGCTGTTTTGTTCTCCCTCTCCTGCCCTGTATGGATCTCAGTTCTATCGGCCGCTGAATGTGCGAGTGGCCCTAGTGGGGCTGGAGATCTGGAGTGATCAAGATAAAATCCTGATAGATAAGAGCCCCAGTGACACACTCAGCCGCTTTTTGGAATGGAGGAACAGAGAGCTGCTGCCACGACTACGCCATGACAATGCACAGCTAGTCATGTAGGTTCAAATCATTATAGCTTTGGAAGGTATTGACTGTGTTAATTCAAACAATGGGTGTAACAGTGTACAATGTTACAGCAGGGTTTTATTGATTTTTTTAAAGGGGTGAATCGTTTGATGGCACAACAGTGGGCATGGCCTCTCAGTCTTCCATGTGCACCAAGGACAGATCTGGAGGAGTTAGTGTGGTGAGACTCTTCATGAAATTAAATTGGCCATCCAGATCTGTTTAGTGATTTTCACTGGTTTAAAATGACAAATACACCTTTTTTTTTAGTACAAACTTTGTTATAGATTTTTATTTTATGATTTCTACATTATTGATTCAGTACAAAAACATTTTAGATTTCCAAACATTAGTTTTCCAGCACAAAATTAAATGTTACAGAAAAATGTGTGTATGTCAGTAAAGAAAGTTGCATATTACATAAGAGACACTTTTCAGACTGAAAAACATAATGAAGGCTGCTGGGTTTTGCTGCAAAAATAAGAAGCAAGTTTGACAGTCAAAGTCTCCAGAAGAACTGTGGCTGCTTCTGCAAGATGCTCAGTAACACTTACAGCTCATTTCCTTATAAAACTGCACACACTGTACCTGAGACTGCTATTTTTTTTAAAGCAAAGGGTTTTCACACCAAATATTGACTTTGTTTAGTTTATTACTGTTTACTGATCTTTATAGTATTTTTTAAATGTAGAAACATTTCATTATTTTTGAAGGCATCTTTGCTCTACAGCATTTCTTTGCATGTGCCTAAGACTTTTGCCCAGTACTATACATTCAGAGGTATTTGCATTTTAGAGGCTGGAGAGCTTACATCTGTTCTCTCACAGTTACTGAGAGACTACTGATATGCTGGTAATAAACAGTGTAATCCGGTGTTCTCACAGACAGTGTGTGTGATGGTTCTGAAATCTGCTCATCATAGCTCATCAATCTCAATCAGTGCAGAATGTGCAATGCTGAAAAAAGCATAACTAATGTCAGATACCTCGCCCTTTTTTGTGTTGTAGGATCATCTGGTAAGTGTGCTGGGAGTTGCATCCACAGTGGCGCATGAGCTCGGCCATAACCTGGGCATGAACCATGACACAGCTGACCGCCACTGTCAGTGCCAGAATGAACCACGGCTTGGGGGTTGCATCATGGAGCCGTCCACAGGGTGAGTGCTTCTGGGTAGATTAGTGAGGGAATCGTATATAACAATTACGTTATATGACTACAACCTAAATAGCTGTTTTCATAACTGCTTACAGCTTCATAGTTTGAAAAATAGGATGACAGTACACTGTATGAGCAGCTGACGTGTTCAACAAGATTTGGAAGCTGCTAGAATATTTCTTAAATCTCGCTAGTTAATAGGGTTCCTGTAAGCACTGAATAGCTCATCACTCCTGAAATGTATTCAGGTAGAGGAGGCATTATGTTTTTGGCTTGTCTGTATTTGTCAATCCATGCGTCTGTCCAACATTATCGTTAGTGCGATATTGCAAGAATGAGTGGTTAAATGTTTGTAGGATTTATATGGAATTATCATTGTAACCAGCAGATGAACTGATTAAGATTTTGATTTAGATTTTAGAATTGATCAAAATAGGGTCAAGGTAAGAGCCCCTGTGCACAAAAAGTGAGGTCCATGAAAACATGGTTTGCCAGGGTTGGAGTGGAAGAGCTCGATTGGCCTGCACACAGCCCTGACCTCAACCCCACTGAACACCTTCAGGATGAATTGGAGCACTAAATATGTGCCAGGCCTCCTTGCCCAACATCAGTGCCTGGCATCACTAATGCTCTTGTGGCTGATTGGGCAAATCCCCACAGCCACGCTCCAAAATCTAGGAATGAGTGAAGGTTATTATAAAAGCAAAGGGGGAAACAAATTTGGAATAGGATGTTCAACAAGCACATATGGGTGTGAATGGTCAGGTATCCACATACTTTTGTATATTTTGGAGGCATGCAAATTAATAACAAGTTGGACTCGTGTTACGTTCTACTTGTTGATAATTAAATAAGTGCTATATCCTGTGTGATCGTGTGCTATATTTCAGGGAATGCATAGGACCTTAATGTATTAACAGTTTGTATTCCAGATTTCCTTATAGCTTTATAATGGTGTACCATCAAACCTGCTGTAGCATTACACATGAAAATAGACTAAAAGGTCCAGCATTATCAGACGATTAGCCTTCTTCAGCTTCAATTGTGTGTGTTTTGTTCACAGGTTCATGCCAGGTCAGCTGTTTAGCAGCTGCAGTGAGAAAGATCTCTCTCTGAGCCTGATGCATGGTGGAGGCATGTGCCTTTTTAACGTGCCACAGCCAGAAAAGATGCTGGGAGGGCCACGCTGTGGCAACCTGTACGTGGAGAAGGGAGAGGAGTGTGATTGTGGCCTACTTGATGTAAGAAGTAGTATTGAATTTGTGGACATTCCTTGTATTCAACTAAATTTACTTAAAGAAGAGTATGCTCTGCAGGTTTCTGAATTACTGGTTGTGTGTGTATATGTGCAGGAATGCATTGATCCATGTTGTAATGCCAGCACCTGTAAGCTAATTCCAGGTGCCCAGTGTTCCTCCGATGGCATTTGCTGTGAGAACTGCAAAGTATGTATGATTTTTTATTTTTGTTACAATTCATACATGATCCATGTTCATAACTATTACCGTAATAATAGTTTTGTTTCTTTTATCTCACATCTCTCCTGTCTCTTGCTTGCTTGCTTTCGTTTGCTCTGTCTCGGCAGCTGCGTGTTGCTGGATCATTGTGTCGAGAGCCTCTGGGAGAATGTGATCTACCAGAGTACTGCACTGGTGCATCCCCACACTGCCCTCCCAATGTGTTTCTCCAGAACGGTGAGACGTGTCAGGATGGCACGTCCTACTGCTACAGCGGAGTGTGTACCACTATGGATGAGCAGTGTCATATGCTGTGGGGAGCCAGTAAGTGAAACCTGTTCTCTTATGTAATCATCCGTAAGAAACACAGAGTCCATTTGTGTTACTATTCTGTAAGAATATGTGCTTAGTGTACCAAATATACCACAAAAACTGTACCATGCAGAAGTCTTAGGCACATGCAAAGAAATGCTGTAAAGCAAAAATGCTTTCAAAAATAATGAAATTAAATGTTTCTACAAAAAATACTACAAAAAGTAGTAAACAGTAATAAACTAAACAAAATCAATATTTGGTGTGAAAACCCTTTGCTTTTTTGGAAAAAAAATATATATAGTAGTCTCAGGTACTATTTGTAAAGTTTTATATGAAAATTAGCTGGTACATTTTACTGAGCATCTTGGAGAATCTGTCACAGTTCTCCTGGACAGTCTGACTGTCTCACTTGCTTCTTTTTTCGTCGGGTTGAATCTGTCATTTTTGGATGAAAAACCCAGGAGGTCTGTTATGTAATGTTTGGAAAGTAAAATGTTTTTGTACTGACTCAATAATGCAGAAGTCATAAAATAAACATCAGTAGCAAAATTTGTACTAAAAAAAAATAGAGTGCCTAAGACTTTTTGCACAGTACTGTATATGCCACAAATCTGTCTGTGGGTTAATCTCAAACTGATAATTACATATTTCAACGCAGCCTTATCTATTTCCTGTCAGAAGTACTCCTGTCTGTTAAAGGGTGCAAGCGTAGAACTAATCTGTGTTTGTGGTTCTCTCAGACTCCACCCGTGCTCCTCCAGCCTGCTTCTCCTTCGTTAACAAACAGGGCAACATGTTCGGCAACTGTGGCCAGATGCCCAATGGCACCTATATACCCTGCTCAAATGAGTATGTGTCCTCAAGTATCCAACTCTGCAAGTATAGTCTCTAAAATCAGATAATAGCTACAAATACAATAAATCAAAGTGCTTTGATTTGCTGCATATAATGTCTCGATAAAGAAGGACAGAATAAACAAGAATATCAGTTTGTTTTCATGAAAGATAAATTAAATTATGACTGAATACTCATACTGAATGCTTAAAAGTGTTGTTTATAGAAATGCTGTTTAGTTCTGTATTTTATTCTTTCTCCAGTGATGTGCAGTGTGGGAGAATCCAGTGTCAGGGTGGCAGTGATCGCCCACTGATAGACTCAAATGCAAAGATTCTGACAACCAAGGTGAAACTGAACCACAGTGAAGGAGGAGCATATTTCACCTGTCGAGGAGCATATTTCCACCTGGGTGATGATGTCTCTGACCCAGCCATGGTAGCTCAGGGAACTGCATGTGCTCCTGGCAAGGTCAGTGTTTTCACATGGCAGCTGCACAAAACACACCCAAACATTTACATATACATATATTTACATATATATAACATATGATACACTTGAGTACCAACAACTCATTGCTAGTAAACCTCATGTTTACTATAGATGCAAATCACTTGAACAGTTGTCTACCGTAAAATGTAACTTGTGGCTTTTTGAATTATTTTAGCTTAATAAGGCACCTGTTGGTGCTGATGGATGGTTTTCCCTTTTCACTTAGTAAATATCTATGCTATACTGGCAGTGCAGTAGTATATACTGTTTATTGTAATATGTATATACTACATCACTCTCTCTCACACACAGGTGTGTTTAGACCAGCGCTGTCAGGAAGTGTCAATCCTTGGTGTTGAGGAGTGTCGTGGGAAGTGCAATGGCCATGGGGTGAGATGGTCACACTTGCAGCTCTGCTTTCTTTTTTTGTGTTCCAGTGTTCCAGTTGTTCCAGTTGTTCCAAATGTTCCAGTACTTTTTAAAAGGAATTCTTCCATAATTTCTGGTGCAGCATTGTTTACCGTATGAAGTTATGCTACTTCAGAAATGGTGTATTAAAGTAGAATTTGTACATCTGATTAACATTTGGCACTGTAAATAATCTATTAAATCCAGTAAATGGCTTTCCTAATATCTCAATCATGTTCTAATTAAGAAGAGCTGGTTTCTTAGGAACACTGTGTAATTTTTAGAGCCCCTTGATGCCTGCAAGCTAAATCCCATTTGCAATGAAAACATTGACACGCTTTTTCACTTTCTCCCAACCAGCTCCGTCCTCTCTGTTAAAAGTACACATATGCCTTGTGACTTGGTTTTTAAAGAAAAGGTGCTGGAGGCAGGGTTAATTTCTGGGCTGGAAAATGTAAGCAAAATCCTGAAACAAAGAAACTAGCAAGATCCATTTTAGATATTACACCTTTAATTTCACATAGCCATGCCAAAGAGGGTATTTTATGTTTGGTCACTTTCTCTAACTAATACTTAACACTATATACTATTAGCTAAAATTATAATACTGATAGCAGCCTGATATATCAAGCAGCTACAAACAGGTAATATTAATTAATCTCCTGTCACTTTTGCCTCTCCATGTGTAGGTGTGTAACAGCAATAAGAATTGTCACTGTGATGTGGGCTGGGCTCCACCAGACTGTAAATACTCAGGAACAGGGGGCAGTGTGGACAGCGGCCCTGCACATCAGCCCAGAGGTGTCAGCTAACGATGCATGCCTACTTGTTTGGTTTACATAAACTGAATGTTGACATATCTCTTTACACATAAAACTTATATATTAATGTATCAATATGTTTGTGTGCAGATTCCAATCCCATTCGTGTGGCTCTGCTAGTGATCTTTTTGTTTGTGCTGCCGGTGATACTACTGCTCCTGGCACTCTGCTTTCCTCGCTGCCGCCGAAGGTTCTTATGTTTCAACAACACACCCTTCAGCAAGGCCAGACAGTCCAGCCGGTGAGTCAGAGAGAGAGAGAGAGAGAGAGAGAGAGAGAGAGAGAGAGAGATGATGTCTTGATATGCTGGATATGTCTGATGATTTCATTGAGCTGATGATTTCATATTTGAAAATATGTTAACGAGCTGATGGTTTCATATTAGCTTTACTAACAAGAAGACCTTTTTGACTCGCACTTTTCTTTGTTTTACCCATAACACAGTAATGTCTCTGTGGCTTATATTGAGTATTGCATGAATCCACCAGAGGAACACTTTGAGAGGTATTTGAGAAATATGAGCAGTAATGTTAATTATGTTGAACATTACTGCTCATATGTGTTTGTAGTGTAGTGCATTATAGGTAGATATTGTGTGCTTTACATGAATTTGTTCTGAAAAATTAAAAAACAATGAGCAGTATCATGGCTACAGTGCAGTATGTACTGCTGGACTGATTTTTGCAGTCACTTGTAAAAAAAAATAGAGGTTTCTAGAGATTTGAATTGAGACACAACGCTTCAAAATCATGTCATTTTGATTCATCTATGAGCCTTGTAAGAGTTCATGACTTTAGCTAAGGTGTTCATTGTGACTTGGTGTAGAGTGAACAGTTCTGACCCAGTATGTGTTGTTCACAGCACCCCTGCCACTGAGCGAGTGAACACACATAATAGAGAGCAGATCTTGCCGCTGAGGTACCAGTGGACCCCGCAGAATGACATCCCACTCACACGAGCCATTAGTAAGGTACAAGGTGTCTCTTCTCTCTTCACTCTGCTTGAAAAGAACAAAAAGATGAGAAAGAAAAATATGGTCCAGGGTTGAATCATTATTCGACTTTATAAGTGAGTGATATAGTGAGATTTAATTTTAGATTAAATTTTACATTTTAAAAATTCTGTTTTTAGTGCAATTAAAGCTTGTGTATTTATGCCTAAGTTTGTTTGCAGTAGTATGTGATAGGGTTTCATACTCTTGGAAGAAGTCAGTGAGTCTCAGCAGGTTTCATTGTAATTTTTTTATTTTGCGTAATCCTATTGTATAATCCTCTCAACCGAACTGGTACTTGAATAACTAAACAAAGATTGGTTTTGCAGAGCATCTCAAGATGGAGGCATCTAACCTGCTAAGACTTTGTTACAGCTGTGATGCTCTCAGAATCTCACACTTGTCCTGCAGACACTGACTATAAGACAACAGACTGTTGTGTTACACTCATTGGTATGCTGTTTATTATATTAAGGCCTAGGTAACACCTACATCACCTGTTTCCTGCGTGTATTTGCTTTCCTGTTAGGGCTACATGGATCATCTGACACCACAGACTGAGCATGACAGCTTTATAGGAATTGTAAAATACCTCGTATCTCACATCCCACAGCTGTATTTGATGGGAAATGAAGCAGCTTCCACATTTTCACTTATCTCTAAACCACTGCTGGTTCTATGTAAAAACCACTATGTTGCTTTTTCTAACTCACTGAAACTTATTGGCACTCACTGTTTAAACATCATGCATGCATGTGCTATCTGCCTTTCTTCTACCTCTCCCTCTACACCCCACCCCCCCTCTCTCTCTCTTTCTCTCTCTCTTTCTCTCTCTCTCTGTGGTTAGGCTCAGACCAGGCCTGCTCCTCCTACTAAACCTCTTCCACCCGATCCTGTCTCTAAACAGCCTGTCCAGGTAAACTGTCCTTCTCTAGAGAGATTACTGGAGAAAGACAGGACTCCACATATCTTATTCACAGTCCAGGGCATCCATATACTCTATTCTGATTAATCACACTGTGGTGCTTAATGCTGTGCAATGATCATTTCTCTTAAATAAAAATACCTCATTATACTGCATTAGTTTCACAAGGTGTAATTATTTTTTAATTTCACAACATTTTTTAGATTTATTATTTACTTTTTATTCAATTTCAATTTATTTTCTCATATTTCTGGATTCCTGTTGTGAAGTGATCCATATTATATTCAGTTACTACTAACAGTATATTTACTTAATGCTTTCTCTGCTGCCGCAGTCGGCAGGGCAACGGCCTGCCCCTCCCAACAAGCCCCTCCCTCCTGACCCCGCCCCCTCAGAGAGCAAGACGCAGCGAAAGGTAGAGACAGGTTACAGCCGCGCATGTCCACCTGTTCCCGTGCTTCATCTAGCACGGCAGAGAGTCTTCACCTGACACCTCACTTGTCAATAGCAATCATGTCACCTGCTTTTTGTCTCCAGCCTGTTTTCCAGTGTTGTGTAGCTTGTGCCTGAACTGTGTTTGTCAGTGCATGCGTTTCTGTAGCTAGATTGCTATTTAGAGGCGCTGGGTATAAATCGGATTGTTTAAGGCTGGGTTTCTCAGCAGCAACTTGATAAGACAGCTTTCTACTGTCTTCTTAAAAGACCATATTGAACACAGTGTTGTATTTTTGGATTGTGAGCTCAAGGTGAGAAACCCTGCTTTAAGTGAGTATTAATTTGCTGCAGCTCTTGCTGGTTGTCATCCATATGATTAAATCTTTTCGTTTACTGTGAAGGGAGACAGAGTAAGTAGGACAAGAAAAAGGACACCATGCAACCATACTTAGATATTTCTTAAGGTGTCATCTCTTATCATCTCTTCACTTATCACCTGTCATCTAAATTAGGTCATTTGGAATGCCTGCTGAAACCTTCAGACTTACTCTGTCACCTTTTACAAGTCATGTGATTGAAAAATAAAATAACTGATCTGACATGCTTAAGTTAATCAAGGGAATGTGTTAGTCTCCTGGAGTGCAGGAGTAATGCATGGCCTGTGATTCTCTGTGATTGATTTGGGATGGATAAGTGTTGTGACGTGAGAATAAAGTGGTGGTCGTGAGTGGAGGTGGAGTGGTTTCATCCGTTTTTTCTCTGTTAAACTCCCGCGTCTTTCAATGGATCTCCAGTTGAAGGTGACACGACCCGCTGCACCAAGCAAGCCTCTCCCCCCCGACCCTGTCCTGTCTGACAGACAGGTACCAGCAGCTGCATGCCTGCAGAGAGACGGTCCACAGGCTCTGCGCTAATCTTCTTTTTATCGTCTATGAACAGTATATTGGATTCTTATATTCACTCTCCTCTTTCAGAGCCAGAAGCAGATTCCCCCAAGACCTCCAGTTCCTAGAAAGCCTTTGCCCGCAGACCCCTCTGGTTACCCTGCTCCTCTGCCACTGCTGCCCCTCTCTGAGCCATCAGGACACCACACAGCTGCTGCTGCTTCTGCCAGCTTCAGCCCTTCTGCTGCTGCTGTTCCTGCAAGGTGTGCATGCTAGTAGGGTTTGTGTCTGTTCACTGAGCAGTAGTATGTCAGGGCTTCTGGCCCTGTGATATAATTTTGAAGTTTTGTCACTCATCAGTTTTGATGAACAGAGCCACCAAGCATTCAAAATGACTTGTATGACTGAAAACATTCAAAGATAATGTGTATGTTACGACTGTCAGAAGAAATTTCTAAAGAGTTTTCAAAAGGACAGTTGATTAAGATCCCATATTGTACCTTTTGTAGCTTTTTGTGGCTGAATGACCAATGCTGCTTGATGCATGTTTGCATATTTTCAGTTATATACTATATATCTACATTCAAATTACAGATAAAATAAAAAAAAGTATGCATTTTTTCTGTAAAACCAAAAGTATGATATGGTACCTATGATATACACTCATTCCCCACTTTATTAGGAACACCTGTACACATGCATGTTCATGCAGTTATCTACTCAGCCAATCGTGTGCCAGCAGTGCAATGCATAAAATTTTTTTTGTTTTTCACACCATTCTGTGTAAACTCTGGAGACTGTTGTGTGTGAAATTCCCAGGAGATCGGCAGTTTCTGAAAGACTCAAACCAGTCCATCAGGCACCAACAACCATTGCCACGGTTAATGTCACTGACATCACATTTTTTTCCCCATTCTGATGTTTGATGTGAACATTAACTGAAGCTCTTGACCTGTATCTGCATGAATTTATGGATCGTGCTGCTGCTACATGATTGGTTGATTAGATACAGGTGATATAGGTGTTCCTATTAAAGTGGATGGTGAGTGTATATTGAGCATATAGTGGACAGGAAGCCATTTGGAATATAGCTTACCTATGTATTGCAGGAGGCTTACAAAAATGTATTATATGAAGGCAAGTTAAGAAGTGCAATTTTAACATTTAATGTGGACACTGGGTAGCTTAAAATGATAGTAGATCAGAACAGTGAATGTGGAAAATGGAGCAAAAAAAAAACAGATTTAAAATTTTCTCTCTTTTATCTAGACGTCCCTTGGCACCCCCCATTAGGGCAGCACACCAGCCCAGGAAGTTCCACACACCTCCCCAAGTGTAAGCAGTGGGCGCTGCTTTGCAGGTTCTGTGTGCTGTGGCCCGGTGATGTGCCGAGGATTGACACACTTCTATTTGCACTGAACATGAGAGACTCGGCACAGCTGAACCAGTGCCACGCACCTGAACAAATTTATCTAAATGGAGTCAGCAAGTTCATTTTAACACATGGACAAACACAGAATGATTATCCAGTGAATGCATTGATAATGATGAAATGCTCAGACACTTTAGAAGTTGACTGATCAAGTCCTCTTTCATCTGCTAAACAGAATTCTGTATTTCTGTGTGCCATCACCGGCTACATTACTGATGAGTGTCTGTAAGTTGAACATAGGTTAAGAGCCAGTGTTCTACGGTTAAAGGGCTAGAAATCTACCCTGAACTCCCAGCCAGTAACTAAGAATTTTGTTTTTTGATTTGGCAGTAGCTATGCACTACTGATTCAGAAATGATCCGAAAGGTTTGTTGTTACTGTCTTGAAGCACCATGATGACCTTGAGCAAGTTACTTAATATGTGTTTGTCCTAGGAAATTATGATTCTGTTAATTTTGTAATTTTTATGCAAGAGATGTAAAGAGGATTGAACTGATTCTACTGTGGAGCCCAGGCTGTTCTATGTGGCACTTATCTCAGTGTATAAATCTCACATGTCTATCACTCATGAGATGATGATCATTAATTGTCAAAGGAGGAAAAAAATTAGATGCTGCCGGTCTGGACTCTTTGCCTTTTGTAAATAATAAAAGTGTGAGGGGGATATTATTGTTTATTTTGCAAAATACAGTATTTTTATGCAATAAACCTGGAAGCTGTTTTTAAAAATGGATTATTTTGTAATATTTGCAGTCATACATAGTGTTTTTATTGAGCAACTGAAAGCACTACAGAAGGCTATTCTAAAGCATATGAAACTTAACTATAAAAATAGACATGCTCATTTATACCTTTTTTTAACTGATGGATTGGAGGCCATCATACAGGCCAAAAATACTAACAATTGTCCAAATTTCAGTTGCAAGTTGCTGAAGTGTGCAGGTAGAGCAGAAATATTTAAACTGTATTAAAAGTATTTGTAAAAAACTGAAAACATTTGCATTCTGATATGGTCTACTATTCCAAAGATGTGTAACAGGTCTAACTTGGCTGATTCAACTGAAGAAGTATAGTCTAATGATGCTATTTATTATCCTCCCCTCCTAGTCTTGCAGTTGATGAATGAATTTATTCCCCCACAGTGTCATATAATGTCAGTGATGACACACTTAACTTAGGGAAGAAAAGCTTCCTTACAGTGTGAACTCTGTAAGGCTTACTGATATGATGGGTGTAAGGAGATGTCAGTACAACAGTATGCCATGATATGGACATTTGAAATGATTACACTCTTAATGTAAGGCTATATTATATGCTGTACACATGCTTCCTCGACTGGTAGCATGAAAATGGCAGCAGCACTGCTGTGGAGTAGCACTGGTTCTGAAGAGCAATGTTTTCAACAGAATTTTCCCTGAGCATGCATGCCTCTCCTCATTCCAAGAGTTCTCTACATGATCTGCAAACCACCAGGCTACAAATGGGTTAAGAGATAGAACTGATCCCTGATCATTTGAGTGGAGGCACTTTGAATACAGATGACCATTTCTCTAACATGTCAAATGAGTTACTATAATTAGGTGGTGGTTGTTTCCCTTCTGTTTTGTTTGACTGCTGTTACTGCAGTCCTTTTGTGGAGAGGGTACATAGGCATTCTCAAAGTTGCTCCTCAAAAACAAACTGTCTTTAAGAATTAGCAAAATTAGCAAAGTGTGGATTTAACTGATGGGATTTAGCTCCCATCAATTAAGAAATGTACATTTCTACCACATTACACAGACATTTCCATGCCTCCAAATATGAAATTTTTAGCTAGGATTTCTGTGACTATGTTCAAAGTTTCTGAAGTCTTTTGAAGTTGTTAGTGGGCCTACCGAAGGTGTGAAAGCCTGCAGTCCCCCCTGCCCTTTAGGCATAAGATTGGTGATCCCTGTTATATATGGTCTGTGATCTAAACCACAGATTCCCAAACCTGGTCCTGGAGTACACACTGAAGAAAATGATGAAATCCAGTGTTTATGCCTCCAAATAATGTTGTCAGTGGGGCCAAAGAATAGTTCGCTTTCTTGTTAGCTTGCTAAACTTGCTTGTTCCGGCAGTCCTGACTGGTGGTTTTTAAAATATATGAACACAGGCAGGTGTTATTGAAATATATCTATGTGTGCTCTGTTTTATCTGTTGGTCTGGCCTCCTGTTTAATTCTCGGCCTTTCCTCATCAGTAAGAGCATCAAAAGACTTTTACAAAATTAGGTCAACAAAATTAGTAGTGTCTGCCATGTTGTGATAAAAAAAAGGAAGGTAGTGACAGCTAGCTAGGCCTATAAATAAATAAACTATAAATAAACTAGTAAAATAAATAGTTGGGTAGTTGTCCCATCGATCCAGACATGGTTGCCAGATTGCTTACTTGATTTCACTAAAAATATATCGATCTATTTTCTGTACCGCTTATCCTGCGTAGGGTCACAGGGAGCCTGGAGCCTATCCCGGGGACTCGGGGCACAAGGTGGGGGACACCTTGGATGGGGTGCCAAACTATCACAAGTCACACACATTCACACACTAAGGACAATCTGGAAATGCCAAATCAGCCTACAACGCATGTCTTTGGACTGGGGGAGAAAACCGGAGTACCTGGAGGAAACCCCTGAAGCACGGGGAGAACATGCAACCTGCACACAGCATTCAAGCCCCCAACCCCGGAGGTGCAATAAATAAATAATAAATAAATAAATAAATAAGTAAATAAATAAATAAATAAATTATATAATAATAATTATATATATATATATATATATATATATATATATATATATATATATATATATATATATATACACGTGTGTTTGTGTGTGTGTGTGTGTGTGGAACAAATGTTATTTTTTTTAGATAAATAAATATTATACACACCCACACACATGTCGAACAAATGTTATTTTTTTAGACTTAATTTGGTTAATATAATTTGAGATAGTTTATTGTAAATTGGACGGGTTTTAATAAATATTGATTACTGGTGAGAAAGCAGGTCATGGCAACCCGGTGAAATGAAACCGAAACTTATCGGTCCACAACAACGTTCACGTCGCACAGAAAACCTTTGAACACCCGACCAGTTTGGTAAGTTAAAAACCTCTACAAACTTGGGATTTTTATTTTCAGTTTTATTTTCAATAAAAACCAGCGGTCTTTTGCTAGATATCAGTGGTGTAATGGCAGTTCAGACGTTTACAAACATACGAAGACCGAGACGCTCTTCTTAAGGAGAAACCTGCGCTTTAACGCGCTCACCAGAGCTAAACGCCATATTCAGCTTCTTTAAATGTGAACTTAGAAGAATAATGCCTGACAATTTCAGATAAAAATGCAAATTCGGGGTCAAAGACGGCGTCAAAAAGCACTGACGTAGTTGTTGTAGCGGTTTTGTATCCTTGGGCCTAATTTTCCCCCATTTCCGCTTGTTTTTCTTAAACTGTTTGTCCTAAACCCTGCACTTACAGCTACTAACCTGAACACAGGCCACTGAGATGTGTTTGTCTACAGCACTATACTCACATAGTAAAAGCATCCTAAAAACAATCTCTGTAAATTTGGCGTGCTATAGGCTACTCTTATCGCACACACACACACACACACACACACACACAGAGATTTTAACAATACTTTATTAAACCCATTTTCGTTCATACAAGTTCTTTACATTATTGCCACTTCTTTATCCAAATCCATATACAAAAGTTATTTCTCCATAATTTAGAGAGAATAAAACAGCTTTAAAGTCCCATATACTTTTAAATGTTTTCACATCCTTCATTTTAACATGATATTTATATTCCATCATTATCCTTGCTTTGACCAAACACTTGAACACTGGCAATCACAGTTGGAAATTCCTTCTATTTTTTTCTTTCTTCTGAAATAAATGGCCATTTTTGCCTTTTTTTTCTTTTTTGTTTTACCATAAGAATAGCCAGAAATATACATCTGCTCACTAAACCTTTCACCGAAAGCTATTGACAGAGTGTTCTGCATATGAAATAACTTCTTCACATCTTTCACAATTTAGGAAACAATGAAAAATAGTTTCTCTCAAAAAACAAGAAGGACATTTGTCTGAGACTGTGGGGTTGAAGATGGACATGAAAGCATTCGCTGCAACAATACCATGCAGAACTCGCCAGTGTAAATCACCAGCATTTTTCGTCAACGGTGGTTTATAGAGCAGCCTTCATGCAGGTTTTATCGTTGACTGTACCTTAAAATAATCCCTCCAAGGTGTATCTAATCTATTTCTTATCTTTTCATGATTTAAAACTTTGACAGGTATCAGACTCATCAGGTATTATTTGTCCATTGTACTACTTTGTCAGAAATTCTCTTTCTGTTTCAACTAGTGCTCTCCAAAACCTTCTCAGAGCCTGCTCTACTACACAGATAGATCGGATTTCTAATTTTCTTGCAACTGACTCAGAATTGTCCATATTGCACCCAGCCAATTCCATTAGGTTTTGTACACTAATCACCCGTGCACCCTTTAAAACTGGCTCCTTCAGAAGCCAGTACACAGAATCTATGTAAATTTGGCATGCTATAGGCTACTATTATCACACCCACACCCACACACAGAGCGAGAGAGAGAGAGAGAGCCTATATGCTGCTTATTTTCAAATTTATATGTGTAATATATGGCATGTATTAGCACTTCCAAATATATTTACTGTATTTCAAATATAAATAAAAAAAATATAGCCTATATAATAGAATCAGTTTGTAATATGGACATATCTGTCAAAATCTAATAACACTCAGTCAGTAGATACTGGAACCATGCTTTATGAACATCCATGCTTTACAGACACTGTTTGCTTTTGGCCCATATTCTTGAGAAATGGACTCCTCAATGACCACAGATGCCCATGGAGTCAGAGTGATCACCCAGATCATCCCTCTGTTGAGTCCAGAGCCTGCCCAGTGTCCCAGTGAGAGGAAAGACAACAAGACTAAAGTACCTGAAGCACCGTACATGACCAGGATGTTCCTGAAGGGAGAGCCTGTAGCATTAGGGGTAAGAATAGCCATCCCACTCACTGAAATAGTTCCTTTATAGTAAGTCACAAAATAACAACAAACTCTGCTGTCTATACACCAGAGCAAGTTGGCTTAAAATTGCTACTGACAGGGAAAAAATTCTTATATGTGTAATCACACATACACATCTAGTCAAAAGGTTTTAAACAGGTGGGATTACAATACAATACAGTTTACCTACTCTTGGAAATGGAATAAGGAAAAAATAACTCTCAGATTCTAGTGCACTTGTTTGGTAAACCAGTTAATCCTAGATTTATCGATAGGTAACTGTACGATGTTGAGATATGTTGGGTACTACAAATAACTAATTAGAGTGGCCTCGATTTTTTTTTCCAGTTTCCACTTTTTTCTCAGTTCACTTATATCTATTTCTTACTTATTTTCTAATTCTAGAGTATTAAACATGAATCCATTTCTTGAAGTTTACATGTTTAAATGTCAATACAAGGTGTGGCAGTGTGTGCTACAGATAGCAGATAGCGATTAGGTGATAAAACCCTTGAGTATTCTTTTTAATCACTTGTGTATAATTCTGAGTTGATTGATTTTGGGTTTTGGCCTTTCCTAGACTGTCCAGATCTTGATTGGGATCGTAATGATAGCTTTGGGAACAGTTACTTGGTTCACACAAACACTGTATGGTGAAATCCCTCTGGGCCTTGGACTATCAGTGAGTATTAACAGCTTCAGCTCCAATGACATCCTTACACACAACTGCGGAAAGCATGTCTAGAATTAAAAAAAAAAAAAAGCCGATAAAACAATTAATATTATTCTGTAACATCTAACTACAAAGCACAGTAACAGTATTAGGAGTCGACTAATTGATTATTTGGTGTATGTAATATAAACATCCTCATCAATATTTATAGAAATCATGCAAATTTTTATTAATTACTGATTGTAAGCCTACTACTATCCAGCTACTATTATGCCGCTTGTGCCATTTTCTTTCTCCTTCTTTTTAACTTGCTACAGTTACAACACCTTGTGAAATGTTGTCACTTGTGTTGTTTGCAATAACACATTTTTACCAGAGAGGTCTCCAATACCTAATATTGTTACTTTAGTGACCAGAGTCAGATAATGAACATTAAAACCTATTTAACCTAAGTTAAAAAATGAACATATCACTAATATTTATTTATTTTTTAGTTTATCTTCTCTGGATCTGTAACCTTGGGTGCACACAAGGGAACCTGTCCTCCACTTGTAAGTAATCCATATGACACAATTCAACAGGCATCATTGCAGTTCTTCAGATTTCTTCTTCAAATGTTTGTCTTTTGTGCCATTTCATAGTTCATATACAAGTGTCTGAAATCTATATCACTCCAGAATGTTTTGTCCAGTTGTGAATGAAAGATGTTACACTGTGATGGGCTACAGTCTGTCTAGCTTTTTCTCTCTGGTTAGATTAAAAGCACAATTGGCCTGAACATCATCAGTGCTCTGCTGGCCATGTCCGGCATCTGCTACTTCTGCTTTGCACTTGCCATAAAACCTAACCTGAGTACCTGTGGCACTGAGCAGAGTGAGTCTGGCTACTATGGCTACTATAACTGCAGATTTATGGCTGAGAGTCTGCAGGTAAGTGTTCTCACTGGCATCTGCATTTAGTCTTTACAAAAATGTTTTAATGTTTTTCAATATGATTGTTCTGGTTTATTGTCTACAACCATACCTCTTATGTAATTTTGCTTGGATTAGTTGACTTATACTTGCCATTCCTACTTTTTCCTGACATTCTTCAGAATTTAATAAGTGGAATAAAGGGCATACTGTTGGTTTTGTCCGTGCTGGAGGTGTGCGTGTGTATGACGACTATTGTCTTTTCCTGCAAGGCCAGCGTACAAGCATCTGGGACCAAAATGGTAAGAGTTCCAGAAGGCTAAGCTGATGGTTTATTTTACTTCTTCTTTCACTCAGCAGTCTGACTCTCTTGTAATGTGTATTATAATATTTTTTTATTATGATCGTAGTAAATTTCTTCACCTGATATTCTTTAAACATGTACTGTACTCAGAAACATGAATTTTAAATGGTTAGCTCTTTTTGGATGGATTAGTATGATTACATAGGTTTATGTACTGATCATATTTTATAACCATTGATAATGGTTATAAATATATGATTAGAGTTTCTTAGTATTTGCATGTAAATATTATTAGTGGGTCACTACACACAGTTTGTGATTTTACAAAATAGTCTCAATGACTTATTTTGATCCAATATGCTAAAAAATAGTAAGAATGAGAGGATAACAACATTTAAGAGGAAACTCGTAGCTACAGAATATGTTTGCTAAGCTAGCCTAGCAAGTTAATGTTATTGATAAATAGAAACATAGGTTTAGGGTTAGAGTGAACTGCTCAGAACGTGACAATATAAATCGAGACTCAGAAACTGAAAACTCACGCTTGTCTGCTTTAAGGAATGCAAGATAGTTTATAGCAGTTTACTAACTGGCTAAATATGTACAATATGTAACTTAGACGAAGTATAAAGCAGCTGTGCAGTAGCAGGGAGCAGTGTCAGTAAAGCTGATACTTGAACCTACCATTTTAATGCATCATTTCCTTGTTTTTGGGGCAAAATAGTATATAGTAAGACATGGGTCATTGATTCCCCAACCTGATCCTGCTGTACATGTACTCTGCACATTTCATGACTGCATTTTAGGGCCACTGTTTAAAAAATAAAAATAGAAGTTTGGAGAATAAAGTTGTGATATTTCACGAACAAAGGCATAGTATCTGATATTATGAGAAAGAAAGATTGCAATATTTTGAGAATAGTCATAATACTATGACAAAATGGTATCAGAGCAATGTGCATGTGTTAAAATGAGGGACTTGTAGGATTTGGTGATGTTATACTATAGTATTAGTTTTATTAATAAAGAAATACTTTTCTTGCTCTATGACTTTTTCTCGATATATTATGACTTTATTCACTAAATACTATTACTTCAATTGACAAATATTTCTATTCACCAAATACCACTCTAACAGTGGTCCTAAAATGCCATTGTACATTTTAGTGTTTACCTTGCCCTAACACACCAGTGCTAATCACCTATGTGGATCAAGTATACAATGAGGAAAATAACAAAATAAGCAGTGACGAGTACAGGACCAGGACTTAGAACCACTATCAGAAGGCACATTTCCATCTCAGGAAACTTGTCAGGGAACTTTTTCAGGAACTCAGAAACTTTTAGGGTCTTTATGATGGAGGATCCAGGGTTAATTTTAGTTCCTGGGCAGTAGTTCCTGGAACTTATTCAGTTCTTTTTCCAGAGTATGTAATTTTCTGCAATCATTCATTATTGTAAAAGAAAAAATGCTGTACTCAGCACTGCTTTTAGGTCAAATGTAAAGACTAGCTCTCATATCCATCATTTTAATAAGGCGTGTTAAATATCAGAGACAACATAAATATCAACCTCCTCTGTTTTCGCTATGTAATGGTCATGGTTCCTTCAGTGTGGTGGAAACACAAACTGGAAACTCGTCCAGGGCCTTGTGTAGTTCTACTCATAAACATGGTTTATTTTACTGGTTTACACCTTTAGGGTGTATTCCAGCCTCGTGCCCAGTGTACCAGGGATAGACTCCACCACCACCCTGACCAGGATATAGTGATTACTAAAGAAGAATGAATGAATTAATTATCCACTGTAACTACATTAAAAAAGCTGAAAAACTACACCATCTTGCCATACCTTTCCTCCTTCCATAAAACTTACTGACATCTACCAAAAAAAAATTTCTCAATTATGTTCACTGTAACCAAGATTATGCACTTCATATATATTCCCTAATAAGCTATTGTCATGGTGCATAGTTTTTAATCAATTTGGAAGTCACTAATTATTCATCATGTAATGCATTTTTGTCATAAATACCATAAAGAACTAGAAAGTTTTTGTTTTTTTTGTTTTTTTTACAAATTGACTTTATGGTATTTAAGTATGTGCTTACCATGCTGTCATTTGACCATGTGTAGCAAAAGTTAGCACTTTATGTTATGTGTATGTTGACTTGGTAGTCAAAGAGTTTAGGTATCTGGCAGCAAAAAAATTTGGATTGGATAAAAGAAACTCCATGTAACTTTATAAACGTGAAAAGCAATTGGTAGGATTATTTTAATTCATAAAACTACCTGCTTTTCTTTGTCATTTATAAATGACAAAGGTCCATAGATGTGTTAAGCATCCAGGGATATGCATTACTCCATCACATATGAGATCAGATTACATATTGATAATAATACACTATTAAAACTCAAATTTTAGTTTAACAATTGTATTTAAATATTTCATGAGTTTTGTGTTTATACTGCATAGTTTACAGGTGTCAGTAGACATGTAATCCAAGTCAGTAAAAGGGGTCACAGATCCAGTCACTAATCATTCCATCTCTAACCCTTGTATAACGTGTCATAGACATACAGAGATGACATGCATGTCACATTATTGTTGTTTTGATTACAGGCGGTGGTGCTGAAGGGAAAATGCAGCAGCCAGGAAGCTCTGCTAAACAGAGACATGGCTTTACCTCCAACCTATGAGCCTTGAGTGACCCCATCGCATGAAAGCACGTTATGGTTTAGAGTGTAGTATCACTTAGTTTAGAGTAGTACTTTTGCAGCTTTTTGGACACTAATGTACGAGTCACAGATATAATAAACTGATATTACACTTACATCTCATGTATTCTGCTTTTGACATTGCACCTTTGCACAAACGTGTATAACCTTTGAAACTACTTGCAGTTATTCTGCATGCATGTATTCTTCAATAAATCCTAAAGTGCATTACGTGTGTGTTCGTCTTGTCATTGTATGATTTAGTGACACAGTTCTCAGTGACACTGAGCCATAGCTTGATCTTCACAGTATAGTAGTTGGGTGAGGCAATACCTTTGCTCACTTGCTGTGTCTGCATTCAGTGCATGTCCTTTTCACACAGAAACAGTGTCGGCTCTTTAACATCATATTACCTTCTCCATCTCCTCCCACACCCACTACGTAGCACTCGAGTGTAAATACTCTCCAGCAGTGGACCTTCACTACTTGCTGCAGTTCACCACACCACATTCTCAGCTGCGCTCTACAGCCCCAAAAGCCTTTACATAATTCATATCCAGATTACAAAATAGCACACAACACAGCTCTTGCTGTCAGGATTGCACTAGAATAAGGAGGTCGGAAGCTGGTTAATTTCGCCCTCATTTGGCTGTGTCCGGATTGCCTCGCCTCATTACACTGAGGCAGTAAGAGTGCTGCAGAGGTTTGGACCCCTCCTCGCTTTCTCATCACCGCCTCTGCACAGCTCAAGGTACGACTTGTTCAGACTCTATGCATGCAAACGCAAGTCGTAGTCTTCTGATTTTCAGCCCGTTTGCGATTGTTTAAGATGTAAGGAGTGTGTGTGTGCGCGCGCGCGCGCGTGTGTGTGTGTACGTGTGTGTGTGTGTGTGATGCGGTTCAGTCCCAGACTGGGATGCTCTCATCTTGCTGTGCTGATGAATGTGTGTCGCTGACTGTGTTTGTTTGGCTCACACACAGAGCACCATGTCGCTGTACCCGTCTCAGATTAAGGCTTTCAAGAGCAGCGAGCCCAAAACCCTCGGGGTGAGTTTTTTTCTTTTTTTCTTTTTTTTTCTCTCTCTGATAAGAAGAGACTAGACTATGCGATATAGACTGTACGCCATGGACAACAGCAATATGATCAGTGACCTAAATATTAATGAGTATAGCTTTTGCACCTGATTGTGTCAGTCATCAGTGCTGATCATTTCAAAATTCACCTCTGTGATTAAATTACCACTGACTATATACAAGGAAACGCCCATATCAACAAACTCTCTCTCTCTCTCTCTCTCTCTCTCTCTGACACACACGCACATAAACAAACACGCAAGCAAAGAGATGCAGCAGTGCTTTGGAGCAGATCCATTAGTCAGACTTCATTCTTTTACATATTTGGGTGGAGTGCACTATATGCTGATTTAAAAAAAAAAAAAATTCTAATAAAATAAAATAAAAAAAGAAATCCACTGTCAATTTATTTATCTGGCAATTGCATTTACCTACAAAATGCATTTATGTACATTTAATTAATGCAGTAATATAGCTCATAGGTGATCTTAGATGTTCTTCTGCCCTAATAGTTCTGAAATCCATAACTGTGATTTTAATAATTGTACTGCGGTTGAACTATCTCATTATAAAAGAATTACATTGTGGTGTGTATGCTGATAAATAAGCGGCTTATCTGTTTAAAAGGCAGTGGAGATCATCATTGGCTTGCTGACGGTCACTCTGAGCACGATTGTGTATAAACTGCACTATCACATCCAGCGGGAGGTCATCATCCTCATCGTGAATGGTGCTCAAGTAAGACCTGGCTCTTATCAACTTATGGACTCATTGAAAATATTGTTCACTACAACATAAAGTCGTGACAATGTCAAAATAACTCCTAGATACCTAGATTGACCTATCAGTGGAGTAAGGAGTGAAGTAATTAAAGATCAGTTATAATTTCTATATCCATTTAGAAAAAAAGGGTTTGTCAAGCATTCTTTGGACAGTTAAGGGCTCCTATAGCTTCTGAAAAAGGTAAACCCTTTCTGATTGGGGAACACTATGTTGTTGTACACAGGGTGTAGAGTGCTTTTTCTCAGCGTCTGTCATAAACAAGTGAGCAAGAGATTTAACTTTACTGTATGCAGAGTCAATGGCTGAGGTAAATTTAGAGTTTATTTTCCAGAATAAATACATTCAGTTTAATTAATTGAGAGATCTGCAATGAAAGGAGTAACAATAATAAATAACTGCACTAGTTACCCTGGAATTCACTGGTCTGCACTGCATGCCATGTAATAACATAATTAGGGTTATTAAACAATTTAGTTGTCGTAGTTGGACTTACTGAAGTGATGCAGTATTTTGTATTGCTCTTTCCTGCAGCTCATGCTCACCGGAATTGTCTTGGTGCATACTGGTAGGAGACCGTCTAAATGTCTGGTATGATATTTTATATCCCCTAAAGTAAAATAAATTCTCCATCTAATGAGTATAATAAATGTATAAAATCTGTTAAGCACTTGTATTTTAGAAAATGCTGGGCATGTGCAGTCTAGCCCCTTGGACAGCACCCAGTGCTGACTGATAGCTGGAATCTTGCTTCTTCAGCACCTAGACATCTGTGTTTTTATCCTCTTTTTTTTTGACAAAAAGGTAAATAGGCAAATGACTATTGTTTAAGATCTTTTTTTTATGATGATGATTAGCAGTGTTAGCACTGGGACTGAAATGCCAGTTTAGTGTAGTCAGTCATTCACTTAGATTTTCTCTGCTCAAAGGTTCATCTTCCATTGCACTTTCCTTGATGTACTTGGATGTAACAGTTCAGCTGAAAGCCCATTTATTCTTGAATGTTCTCTCTCAAAGCTTTCTAGCAGTCACAGTTTGTAAGATCTGCTATGTCTTATATTGCTTCATTGTCTCAGTACTTTTTACTTTTTATTTTTGTTATATGTTATTGTTATCTGATCCTTCTAGCTCATGCCAGTATCAATACTATCTGTGTACAACGTATTTGTCACTCTGCTGCTCAGTCTCTCTCTTCTGGGAATGTGTCCAGTTTCATTCACTCTGGACTCTGGGCAGATCTCTGTTGAACTCAATACTGCAGTATGCAGTATGCCTGAATTTTACAAACAGATTTGCATTTTTTGTACAGAGACTTCACATTTGTCGTTTTTATTTTCACAGGTGGGTACGACCATTGTTTTACAGTTGCTAACCGCAGCATTTGATATTGTTGGATTTGGTCTCATAGCCCGACATATACCTTTTCGTGGGGAATCCTACTATTACAGAGACACTGAGGTAAACATCTGCAACATCACACACCTCAGACTGTTCCCATCATTTAATTTGCCAATGCCAAGAAAACATCTGCAACATAATTTTAGAATTCAATGGAAAAAAAAAATTACAATTTTTTTTTATGTTTTGTGCACCAGTCATGAATTTAGCTGTGTTGCAGTTATATACATTTGTGTATGATCAGTTAAATTTGCAGTATATTCAAATGTGTGATGCTCGAATTGGAAAATGTTATACGTCCTGACATTAACTCATTTACCGTCACTCACATACCAAAATATATAATCAGTAGTATTTTTTTGTTTTGTCAACCATTACCTGCGCAGCAATAACTTTCCTTATTTAATTGCAAATGTGGACTCTTCTTTTTAATGATCATATTTAATGTCTAATACATAATACAGGAATATATATTCAAATTAATCTCCCAATTATCCCTTAGATTGAGGCCGCTCATTAGTTCATGCTATATACAGTATAATACGTTATAGTATATAGTAGAAATAAAAAGCATCAGTTATAATGTGAATAAAACTGAATAAATAGATAAAGGATATCTAGGAAGGTATGTGTCACCTCTGAGAAAGGTGTGACTCCACGCTCTGCCCTGCTCGTTTCAGTGGTGTTGTGACCCACTCCATTCAGTGTGGGCTTGCTGTGGAGAAGGAGATAAAGAGGGACAGAAGGAGGTGAGTTATATTCTGTGCTTTAATATATGCACCACTGACCAGAATGTTTAATACAGTACTTCCTCTGCAACAATATTTTTGACTATGACTTCCTTCGTTTTTTGTAAAAGTTTATTGGATCTTGTCAAAGGTTTTTTTCTAAACACCAATAAAAAATCTCACCGCCAATCAAGAGTTTTAAGATTGTATCGTTTAACAAAGTATAACATTTTCCAATGTGGCCTTTGAGCATCTGACACAGTATTGTATTTTATACACTCAGGGAGCACTTTATTAGGAACACCTGTACCTAGTCAGCCAATCATGTGGCAGCAGTGCAATGCATAAAATCATGCAGATACGGGCCAGCAGCTTTGGGTAATGTCCACATAAACCAGCAGAATGGGGAAAAATGTGATTTTGACTGTGGCATGATTGTTGGTGCCAGACTGGCTGGTTGGAGTATTTCTGTAACTGCTGATCTCCTGGGATTTTTTCACACACAACAGTCTCTAGAGTTTACTCAGAATGGAGCAATAAAGAAAAAATCCAGTGAGCGGCAATTCTGCAGAGAGAAATGCCTTGTTGATGAGAGAGGTCAGTGGAGAACAGCCATAATGGTTCGAGCTGACAGAAAGGGTAAAGGGTAAAGTAACTCAGATATCCACTCTGTACAATTGTGGTGAGCAGAAAAGCATCTCAGAATACACAAACCTTGAAGTGGACGGGCTACAACAGCATAAGACTTCGTCATGTTCCACTTCTTTCAGCCAAGAACAGAAAGCTGAGGCTGCAGTGGGCACAGGCTCACCAAAACTGGACAGTTGAAGACTGAAAAACGAAGCCTGGTCTGATGAATCTTGATTTCTGCTGAGGCACACAGATGACAGGGTCAGAATTTGGCACCAACAGCATGAATCCATGGACCCAACCTGCCTTGTGTCAACAGTCCAGGCTGGTGGAGGTGGTGTAATGGTGCATCCCTTCATGGCCACAATTTACCCATCTTCTAACGGCTACTTCCAGCATGATAATGCACCATGTCACAAAGCAAAAAGTCATCTCAAAGTGGTTTCATGATGACAATGTGTTCAGTGATCTAAATCTGAATAGAACTCCTTTGGAATGCAGTAGAAAGGGAGATTTGCAGCATGAAAGTGCACTTGAAAAAGCTGCAGGAATTGCGTGATGCAATCATGTCAACATGGACCAGAATCTCAAAGAAATGTTTCGAACATCTTGTGGCATCCATGCCATGAAGAATTGAGGCTGTTTTGAGAGCAAACAAACCAGTATTATTATAGTATTCCTAATAAAGTGCTCAGTGAGTTCATGTGTCTTAATTGAGGAGTAAAATCCTATTTACATTGCTTACATATATGCTTTGAGCTCTGGATACTATAATGCTATTTCTGATATCATGTTACTCAAATTCCTTTCTAACTTTTTTGCAGTTCCTGGTGAATGGCATTTTGGGCACCTTGATTGGATCTTTGGTATTGGTGTGTATTATCGGTTTGGTTGTGGCACTTTTCGGAGTGTATGCCCTGTCTGTTAGTGCTATTAAGGTAAGATTGCTGCTATAAAATGTAAAAACTATAACTATAAGCTATAATCATGGTAGGATAACATTCCATGGTAGGCTAGATTCTTTACAATTATTGATGGCCTAAATGGGCTATTGTAAATGATTGTTGATATAATTTACATTGCTTAGAGCTATTGCATTTGATGTTTACGTTTCTCCTCACCATTTGCTTCCAGGAGTTGACACCTATTCCTGGCTCCACTGCAAACGCACAGTATGGTTCTGGAGGACAGGCCAGGACTAATGTGCGTAATGGGAACTGACATAACAAAATCTCTCACAGGATAAGGTCAATGATTTTAGCACAGTTTCATATCAATCAAAAGAACCAACTGTTTCGCCTCTAAATCACACACAATTTAAAAAAAAAACTTTCGTGACAATGTAAATAATTTGTAAAATTGTCAGCTCCCGTTATTTGGCTGTTTTCTCACTCCGCAATGAATTTTGATGGCTAAATAGTTGCTAGAATTTCATTCATTTTGCACTAATAAACAAGTTTGCATGAAAATGCTTATGTAGGATCAGTAATGAGCAGGCCATAGACGTGAATGCTGTAAGATTGTTTAGAAATGTACGTAGCAATTCTATTTTAATATGCTAACTAATGTCCAAATAAGACAGATTGTCCATGATAATCCATGTTTATACTGGACTACAACTGCTTTAAAAAAAACAAAGAGAGAAATATGAGCGAAGATGTATAATATAGTGTATTATTAATGCAAGTCTGTGCTGGGGTGCTGTAGAACATCATTTGCATGAAACATCAGTCAAATTATAAGGCAAGTAAAGAGGGAAAATACTGAACAACATTTATTAAGCTTTTCCTCAAACAAGAACTAGGTGCAAAAGAGTCCAAGGAATCTATCTGGCCAACTCAACGATTACACACTAGCAATATGTAATGAACACTAGTAATGTCAATGTATTTGTAAGAATATTTGCGTTTACATTTTAGTCACCCAGAGTTGACAGACTTTACAAAAGAATGAAAGCTTGATAAATATTGCCCAGTGTATACATGAAAGTGACGATGTTTTTAATGAGGGAGAATTGTGTCAAGATCATCTAAGTGTTAACAAATGACTGGCATTGCTTGGCTTTTTTTGTCATCCTGTTTTATATTTACTGATACTTCAGGAAAGCTAAGATGACTGCCAACTCTGTAAGTGCCACCACTTGTGACCAAAATTAATGGACACTAACAACAATAAGTAAGAGGTTGAAGCCTCACGCAAGGGCTCAGCCGGTGTAATCTCCTCTTGTGGAAGCATGTTATCAGTTCACAGTACTGTTTGTGTCAGTGTGTCATTGCCTTCACAACAGCATGTCAGATTTACATTTTGCCTGTATTCTTCGACTTCTTTATATGTCGTGATTGAAAATCATAGACAGTTTCATGCGTGTTTATGGATGATTGATGTTTAAAATAAACATGATTTACTAGACAAACAGTAGTGGAATATTTTCTGCATTAAAAATTAAAGGAAAATGTCACACCCACAAAGTAAAATAAATATTCAGTATACCTAAAAATGTATTATGTTAGTTCTTTCTTTTAAAAAGCACCAAAATAGTATCCCAGCAAGGTCTTAAAGTAACTCACTTGCTGATTCTTTTTAAATAGTTGCACTCTCCTGCTGTCCTGCTCCAATTTCACACTTTGGTTCTATATTGTATGAGTTTCAGCTTGTAGTTCCAGTGTGTGGAATAATACATTATAATAATTATAAAACAGCTTCATAATAATTAAAGGAATAGTTCAGGCAAAATTAAATGATTTTAAAAATAAACATGATTTCCCCTTACCACAAATTAATCATGTAATTAATGTAATTAATCAGAGAACACATATTTGCTGTTATAATGTGGGCATGCAATTTACATGATGCTAAACTGGTAGCTACAGATCAGCTACAACACAAAACTGAAGACACCAAACATGCCGATCAGTTACAGTCTACATTTGAGAGATATAATGCGTAATTCATTCTTTTATGCATCACTAATTATTTTTGGCTGAAGTTTTTATATATGACAGCAAACTCTTTAATGTCTCCACATGCTTTATCGACTATCACAAGCTGTGTCTGAAACTATCACCTATTCACTATATTGTGCACTATTCTTGGGGTCTGCCATTTTGTAGTGGTATCTTAAAAAAGATACCACTTTTTGCTTCTCCTTTCTTAAACTGAGTTTCCTTGTTTCCTTTCCTTGTTGTTCAGCACCTCCCTCTGAGGAAGCAAGGAAAGGATCTAAGAAAAGGAAACAAAGAGGCTCAATTTAAGAAAGGAGAAGCACCCTATGTTTTCAGATACTACTACAAAATGGCAGACTCTGAGAATAGTGCACTATTCTCAAGAGTGAATATAAACAATGTAGTGAATAGGTGATAGTTTCAGACACGGCTTGTGATGGTAGATAAGGCAGGTAGAGACATTAAAGAGTTTCCAATCATATTGCACTCTTTATTTAAAAACTTAACAAACATATGTACTAAATGAGATGCTGTTGCTCACTGAAGCGAATTAAGTGAATTCACCTACTGACAACAAGTTGCCTAGTTGTATTTGACCAACTTTATAACAGATCTTCGAATACAAAACAGTGATTCTTTCATTCATCTTAAGTAACCACTTTATCCTAGGCAGAGTTGGGGTGGGTCCAGAGTCTATCCAGAGAACACTGTCTGTGAATTGGGAATACTGGATGAGACACCAGTCCATTGCAGGGCAGCATGCACACATGCACACACATACACATTCACTCCAATCCACCGTTGGTTATGTTTTTTGGGAGGAAACCCACCTGAACACAAGGAGAGCATGCACATCGAATGCTCTCAGCATCGAACCAGAGACTCTGGATCTGTGAAGTGTCAATGCTACCTGCTGCACCACTGTGTCAATCAAAACTCTGATTACATTCTGAATTAACTTTAAATAAAACATTCTTGCATGTGTACATCACAAGCTTAAATGTCAATGTTTTAGCCTTAGAAACAAGATTCTACTAATCACCCAACTTTTTATATGGCCATTTTAAGCGATGCATATTTTAATATAAAGATTTAATTTGTACCGAACTGGTTATATTAAGATTATTAATTTTTTTATTTGTGGTTCTTTTTATTGTTTCATTATACCTTTTTTAACCTGTTTTCTGGGAGAGGTGGTGCATTAATACCGTAGGCTTATGTCATGAGCAACAACAACAGCAACAACAAAACACTAAGACTTAAACCTTCAGACTTCTGCTCAGACTTCTTATAAACTCGGGCTTAAACTTTCAGACTACTCCTCAGACTTCTTATAAACTCAGGCTTAAACCTTCAGACTTCTCCTCAGACTCCCCATACATGTATGGAGCAGATGATCTGTCACACATGCTTGGTTTATGCTTGGTTACTTTACTGACCTTAGGTTTGATACATGCCAAGTGACACAGGGTGATGAGCAAACCCGTGTAATGTAGTGTATAATTTTCTTCAATAACAATTTCTGTTCCTATAACAGTGTTCTATGTGTTTTTCAATGTAGTGAGTAGGACACCATTTCAAACACAGCGAGTTAGTTTGCTGTGCGTGACTTTTATTTTGAAAAATCGGCAGCCATTTTGGGGGAGAGTCTAGTAGTTACCGCGATACCGGATTCATGCATAGTTGTGTATTTGTTGTTATTGTTGTTTGAGGGCTATGTCAGGTCTGTTATTGTAGTGGTAACCCTTCTTCACGAGTTATTATAACTTAATGTTGTAAATGCTGTTTAATTTTATCGATATTAATGGAGAAAGTACGACGAATTTTGGTGCATTTATCCAAAGAAAGCGCAGCTCCACACTGTGCCCAGTTTGTTCAGGTCAGTTATACAGGAGCTGCTGGCAGTGTCAACACATAGACACTTGTACAGACTGTTTGACTGGTGTTTTTATTTCCCTAGAGCATTACTGGACACTTTACTGGACATCATGACGACCAGACAACTGTGAATTGTTCCCTGGAGAACAACCGATTTATTTTGTGTGAGGGAAGTCATGAGAGAGGCGTGCCTCTTAAGGTTAGACTTCAACACGGGTTATGCCTTTACTGACTACATCATTACGCCATAGTTCAATCAGTTAATCATTAAACAACCCTTTAAAGGTTTTTAGGGTTGCATGTTAAATAATTTACTAAACAGCGTGGCAAAACAGTACCTAACGATATGTAGAATAAAATTTAGACAAAGGGTGCGGTTTTATTTTGCTTGTGGATGAAACTCACTTTCTGCCTCTAGAGGGCGTCGTTCTGCCCAATCAAATTGCTCTCTCCCTCAGAGGCGGCGTCACTTCCTGCAAACACTCTCCGCAGAGGGGTGGATGTGGGCGTGGCCATACTGCTCCAGTCAGCCAATCAGAGGCTGTTGCTGACCAGGCGAGCTCATGCCCTGAGGATTTTTCCCAATGTGTGGGTCCCACCTGGTGAGCATGATGCTGCTGAGACTGCAGTGCTTTTTTTTTTCTTTTTTCTTTTTTATTTTTTTTTCACCCTAAACTGCAGCTTTAGGAGAGAACAAATGGAATGTCCTATTTGTGCAGGCTCAGGCTTTATAAGCTTTATGAGCTAAACTGTAAAGTAAAAATCTGCAGACTGTTGAGCCATTTTTGCAATCATATGGCCAGTAGGGCAGAGTGTTAGTCTGAAATGCTTAATATCTCTTAATCCCAAAGGTGTCATGATGTTTTCGCCCGCATTTCAGATCATTGACATAGCTAAGCAGTTCTTATTGTGGATTAAATGTTGTTCTCACATTCTGCAGGTGGCCATGTGGAACTGGATGAAAAGGTACAATTTGAGCTACAGTCAACTCTAACATTATTGGCACCCTTCAATAATGTGGTTAAAAAGTGTTTGATTAAAATTATTTTTAGACAAGCAGAGGAGAACACATAGGCCATAGTTTTAACATTGCACAGCTTGTTTGGGGTTACCAAGCTTTAAAATCAACTATTAAATCAACCAATCATCCATGACATCAAACTATTTGCATGAAAGAAGCCCTTTATGAGAACAAGCCAGAAAATCCAGTGCTCATCGAAAGTGATATTGAAATTCTTTGTTGTGGTCAGACCAAAAGTGAATTTTTTGGCAATGCACAGCACCAGCGACTTTAGTGAATATGGGGGCTGCAGCTAAGGAGAAGCACCTGATACACATTGTAAAACAGGTTAGTGGATTACTGATGTGTTGGGGATGCTTTGTAGCTGGCGGTCCAGGGGCTCTTGTGAATACTGACGGCATCATGACTTCTGTCAGTACCAGCGCATTTTAGCACCAAACCTGGTTGCTTCTGCCAGGAAGTTAAAACTCAGACATAGTTTGATCTTGCTAATGGATTGTTCAAATAAGGCTGGGCGATATGACAATATAATATTGGTATTGTGATAAATTATGTTTTTTTATGTGTTTTTATGTTTTTTTTTTCTTGTAATAAATTTAATTACTGGAAGCAGCTGGTGTGATTTTGTACTTTAAAACTGTAAAATGTTCAATTTATTACAGGTTTTTGTTTTTTCTCCTTTTCAGTGTTAAATATTTTGTATTTATTTTGTATAAATATGTTTAAAAAAATGTTATTTTTAAATATAAAATACTACTGTATTGCTGGCAGTTTGCGAGCAAATCTATGCATTGTGATACATATGTGTATCGTAGAAATGCCCTTGAGAATTGTGATATATTTTTGTCATATCGCCCACCACTGTTTTCAACAAGATAATGACCTCAAACATACATTCAAATCAACAGTCAACTAACTAAGAATATAAAGAATATTAAAATGTTCTGCCTGGAGGAGTGGACCAAGATCCATCTACATGTGTCTTCAACTAGGTGTCATAAAATATTAATTGTAAAGGTGTTGATAATTTTGAAAACAGTGTTTTGCGTGACTTAAAAAAAGTTATGTTTGAAAAAATATTGTGTCAAAATGAACCTACATACGCCCATATATTGTTTAAAAAATGTGTTAAACATTTTCATGAAGAGTGCCAATAATATTTGAGTTGACTGTACATGTAGAAACTTTTTTTTGTTTGTTATGTTTTACTTTAACCAACCTTTACTAATTGATTACTTATGCAGATTAACCAGAGGCTCATTAATCAAATAAAGATCAGACCATATTTTGCATCTTGTAGACATTAAGTATGGCCCCTTTCTTTTCACTTGTTTGGCTTTAGCTGTTGGATGCAGGCCTGCGGGAGCTGAGGGAGGAAACTGGACTTAAACTGGACCCTGAGGACATCTCCTCCTCTCAGCTGCTGGGCCTCTGGGAGGTGAGCTCAGAGTGCTGATGTGTGGACACACTAGGCCAAAGCAAACGATCTGTATGTTTGCAGTACAAAACAAAAAGTGACTTTGTAAAATACTAAAAAAAAAATTCTAACATTCTGAAAGTCTACACTGAAACCAGGGCTCATTACTGTCAAAATGTCCCCATGTATTAGGCCTTTTTTTTTCTTTTTTCTTTTTTTTTTGTTTAATTAGTTTTTGTCCTTCTACTCTGGGATTTTCTGTCCGTAGATAATATCCAAAGAGGTCATTTTCAGTGTGGGTTTTGCCTAATATTATATTGAGACTCTTCTTACAACCTGTCTCTTCCACAGTCTGTATACCCACCCATGCTGTCCCGAGGACTGCCCCAGAGACATCACATTGTCACCTACATGCTGCTTTGCAGTAACCGTACACACCTGCAGCTACAGGTAATGCCACCCTCTGTCATCTAAGCTCAGCTATATGCAGAAAAAATGACATTTAACTGGTGATGGAAGAGTTATCAGTACCTGCTGATCTTCCGCAATCTGTCATGTATTTAGACGCTCTCTTCCATCACCAGTTAAATGGCATTTTGATGCAAGCTGAGTAACTGGACTGTACTTGTGTATCTTTATTATCTGTGAGCCTGTCCCTTCTTTCCTTATTAGTCCTGTATGAGACCAGAGCCTGCTGAGGTGAGTGCGTGTGCGTGGGTTGATGCAGGACTGGTCAAGGCTATCGTATCGGCTGTGGATGGAGAGGAAAAGTCTTTTCATATACCTGCTGATCTTCCTCAATCCGTCAGGTATTTAGACATTCTCTTCCTAATTAGAAGTGTGCCTTGCAAAAAGCATACCTTACGAACACATCTACTTAAATATGGATTAGGGCTGTGCCATATTAATATTACAGAAACCTGCATCATGCAAATGAGCTGTTCAGCAAACAACATTTTTACTAATGCTTTGCTTGTAAGCATTCTTATCATCTCATGTTTTCTCAAATGCATAGATTTGTCTGCCCAGTTAGTGTTTTACTCCCAAAACGGTCACTCTGTACACATGGTCAATTTGGGGGTTGTCTCAACTGTAGAACTGTAGAGTGTACTGCTGACTCTGCTGTAAGACAGTTTTACTAATGAGAAGTGGTAATTAGTTGAATAGCTAATTGGGGAACACTGTAGAACCTCCTGTGAACACCATTCATAGCTGAGCTTCTCTAAATGCAGATCATAAGTAAAATATCTTAGTACTGAATGTTCTTAGCTCTGCCCTAATATTTGTGATGCTGTGGTGTTCTCTGTGGTAGTGTTACTGAGGTGTCTCCTGAGGGTGAACTGCGTGAGTCCACGCTGCCCGTGTCAGTGTTCTGTAACCGGGCTCCGGCTGAGGGCGAGGATGTGGAGCGGGTCAGCACCGGAACCAAGTACGCCTTAGAGCTCTGGCTGAGTACCCTGGCAGCTAGCTGCGAGAAGGGCTAACTGCAGCAGACGCTTTCTCACTCTCAGGCCTGATCTGTGGAACCCAAATAAGCACCTGACATTTACCTTCATAATGCACTGAGGTTGTTTTCTTTAAGTGCCATCAAAAACATGATGCTAGGATCTTACTTCTGTTAAGCATCTCTGCTCTTTTCTTAAACATTTTAATTAATCTAATTAAACATGAAATGTTTGCCAGCCACAAGGGGGCAGTAAAGACTCTTGTTACCTCTGAAACAAATGACATACAGTTGCTTGAATTGTGAAGTTTTTACTCAGATAAACACTTAGCCCACTAATCAAGTAGTGTAGTTCATTTAATCTATTGATCTATTAATTTATTATTATGTTCAAATAGTAGTGATTTGTCTTTCTATATTTTATTCAGTACATATTACAAAACTCATCTTAAACTCATTGTACAGCACTATGAACCTTGCATAACATGTGGATACAGCAGGATTAAAACATAGAGCGTGTCTCACAATGAGTGTTACAAAGGCCATGCTGACTGGTCGTCTCATTAGGTGTGGTCTTGTTTGTTCTAAAACAATAACAGTGGCACAGCCATTGTGACTTGTCCTGGGCTTATAAGGACCATGAGCACTTTTATAAACTATGATGCAGGTTAATTGATTCACAGTTGGCATTTTTTTTTTTTTTGGACAGTGAAACTTTAATAGCTGCTAAAACAATCATTGGCAGATTCATTATAGTCAATTGTATGCAAAGCATTTATAAGAAACTAAAAGTTTTAACAGAATAGCCTCAGAAAAAAGACTCTATACATAAGCACATCATGAACTTTTATGACAATGCATTATGTTTTATTTAGTGATTTTTTTTCTAACACTTCAGTTTGAATTGAAGACAGACAGTAACAGCAGATAACATGTGCCTGTGTACATTTTACTGGCTTTAAATTCCATTTCTCTATAAAATACACGCAAAAACTGGTTCTTCTTTGGATAGTTAAATCCTAATTCTAATTGGAACCTTCATTAATAGCGAGACATTCAGTTGTAATTCAAAAAATATTTTGGCCACAAGTGCCTGAAAATTCCACCCTATTCCACTGTGGGTGCAACCAGTGAGTAATGCCTAAAAGGATTTTTAATTATTTCAGTATCATGTCATAGAAATGTGTTCAATCACCTTGTTACCTTATCACCTTGAATGTTTATCAGTTTCAGCCCCGCCTGGCCTGGATTTGTCTGGGTGTAACAGGATGTAAGCAGAAATATGGAATACGTCACAAAATAAATTTTGACTATACAAAACATGTAAGACTATGTGTCTACATAGACTCAACAGAGTTCCGATTTGCAGATTGGTCTGCACACTCAGACTTTTGATCTAATTCTGGGCTAATATTTGATTCACTTCTGTATGTTCTTCTCTTTTATGAAGAGCAGCTCTTTAGGAGAAGGGTTCCACTTTTCTAAGAGTACTGTAGGTCTGTCTATCACCATTCTTTCTGTTTCCCTCTTCTTCCCTTTGAGACCTGGAGGAGAATCTTTGAGCTGGTCCCATCCACACAAAGAAACCTTTTTATGAGCACAATAGCCCCAGGAAGCAATGACCCTGGGGGGCTGAGGTGCTCTGGACACTGGCACAGCTTGTTATCCCTAAACCTGCTCCCATTCAACACTGTTTAACCAGAGACATCCCTGGTTAATTTAGCAAAAAAATGTATTTGTATCTTTGTATCAAATGTATTCCTTTTTAAAATAAAATGACACACTTTCCTTTCTTTTTCCAAAACGAATATAGATCCTTCTTTGTTGCAAGACATCACAGACCGATCTGAAATGACATTTTGCATTAGATAATAATATGTATTAAACCATTTTTAAGCAAACAGATACTGTCTTATAGAACATTGCAGTTTTCCAAAGTGACAGTAATATGTAGTGGTTTGTGATTGCTCTGAAATCAGCATTATATATTCTGAACATTGTACAGAAGAATCCCCAGTCAGTCTGTGAACAGCTTTTATGTGTTGCCTCTTCATGAGCTGGACTGGTAGGTGGAAGGTAGAGCAGGGGAGCCAAACAGCACCTGAATGTTGTTGTTGAGTAGTGGTGAGTAAATGATGACGTGGCTTTCATTGTATAATTCAAAAGTTGTACCATTTGACTTTAAGCCCTGGGTGTCGTGTCACTTGTTCACTGCATACATTCCAGTCCGGTTTTTAGGAGGTCTGTCTGAGTCTGAATCCTGTTAATTAAGATTCTGTTAGAGTATTAGTACAGTTTGATTACTGAAATGACTAATATCTGCAATAATTTCACTGACATTTCCCTACGGTTTCATAGGTCACTGAATTAGGTTCCAGTGAGTAAAAAAAGAGCAAAACTCCTTCACCAGGAGCTGCTGTGTGTGAGTTTGTTGTAGTGTGGACAGCATGCAGGCTTATTATTGGCCTATCAATGGCCTCTTTGTGTGAGGGAAATGGAGCAACAGTCTTCACTGACTTCAAACAGAGTCCTAACGTAATCATTTAGACATTGTAATATCATATGTATAATTGGTAAATAAATATTCGTTAATGAATTTTCTTTAATGAATATGTAACTTGTGGTCACATGAACATGTATCACTGTGTATAACACACCCCTTTCTGTTAATAGCCGTTTCAGTTACTAATCTCTTTGGGCAAAAGGTTTTGATAGAGTGAGATCAGTTATGGGGCATTTATAGAAATCAGACTACAGAAATGTTTGCGGGCCTGCAAATCTCAATGATGAGCACAACTATGTATTAAATGATACAGCCGTGTGTGCGTGAAGGCGGTGTTGTTTCTGTGCATAGATGTGCAGTGTGTGTGCAGTGTGAGGTCTGATAAAGCGCTAACTCCAGGGCAGTTGCGGGAAAGAGAAACACAGAACGGGAGTAGAGTTTCCCACGCCTCAGGTTTCCCTGTCAAAGCTGGCTGGGCACAAAGAGAGCCCTATACAGGTGGGAGGGAAGTGAGACTGGGGGGCTGTTTAGTAACTGCAGCCAGTTTTGCCTGGATGAACATGGAGATGGGGGATGCATGGGGAGTCCATGCAAGAGCCTATTGTTACCTCCACATCTCTACATCTGATTGCCAAAGGATAAGTATGTAGGATATGTAGTCGTGTATATATGATGCAAGTGTGAATGTGTGTGACTAAAGGAGCTGCTGGGTAATCTGGATTACAGAATCAGATTCCAAAAGTCAACTACAAGTGGTCAGAGGTGAATAAATTTGGAAGCGTGAATAATAAATTGGTTACTTTTTCTAAATTATTTGATTACATTTTTTACATCAGTGAACCTGAGTCTTTAGTTAATTTGAGTTAATCTGTAAATTGAGTGCAGTCATAAATGACATACGACTCATAGAATCAGCTGTGGTTTTTTTACTGCATCTGTAGTCCAAAAGAAGTAGCCCTTTATTCATTTGTAATTAGTGCCAGATTATATTCACTCAGTACCCAAGACTTCTAAAGGAAACAACTTCTTTGTCTGTTATCTTTTTTTTTTTTTTTTTTTTTTTTTTGCCAGTATATAAAAAATGTTATTGTCACTCTGTGGTCACACTAGGTAAACCCTAAATATAATAAAACTCTTATTTCCTCAGCAAATGAAGAAGTCCTGATTGGTATGAGTGCTCCCTTAAACAGTGTTATGCAACATGTGTAAAGCCAAAAATTAGATGGAGATTCACTCACCAGTGACTTGCCGTTGTGTGAGTCATACGTGCTGTGAGTGGAGTACATAGGAATGTCGGGGTTATAATAGCCCATTGGGTCTGGATCAGACACATTCATGAAGCCACGCTGTCTCCACCAACAGCACCAAAACAGCAGCTGTGAGGAGGAGCATGCTTTATTTTACGTTTGAGCAAAACAATAGTGACACAACAGGCATGTTCCTTCCACAGCAAGAGCACACCGGTGTGAACAACATAGTCATGCATTACATCCAAGTAAAAAAGATTTTGTATGGACATCAAGGTTTCAGTACTGAAATATCACAAGATCTCCACTATGTAACAATATATTTATGGAAAAGAAAAGAAGAAGAAACAGAGGAATGTTACAGTATGATACAGCTTAGATCAATGTTTGAATGATTTAATTTGTAGTCTATTTGAGGCTCACCAGCAGTATGATGAGGACAAGCATGAAGAAAAGTATGATGGCCGCCAGCACCAAGATGGCAATGCCCCAACCGGGCACACCCTGCTCTGTTGCCACTGAGTCTGTCCCTTCAGGTCCTGTGGGCTTTTGGGTTACTGTTTTCCCTGGACTAACTGAAGAACTGGAAGCAGACATGGCTGAAATGTTGCTGCTTGGATGTACTGTCGTGGTTGAAGAACTGGAAGCAGAGATGGTTGAAATGTTGCTGCTTGGATGTACTGTCATGGTTGAAGAACTGGAAGCAGAGATGGTTGAAATGTTGCTGCTTGGATGTACTGTCGTAGTTGAAGAACTGGAAGCAGAGATGGTTGAAATGTTGCTGCTTGGATGTACTGTCGTGGTTGAAGAACTGGAAGAAGAGATGGTTGAAATGTTGCTGCCTGAATGCACTGTTGTGTTTAAAGGACTGGAAGAAGAGATGGTTGAAATGTTGCTGCCTGAATGCACTGTCGTGTTTAAAGGACTGGAAGAAGAAATGGTTGAAATGTTGCTGCCTGAATGCACTGTCGTGTTTAAAGGACTAGAAGAAGAGATGGTTGAAATGTTGCTGCCTGAATGCACTGTCATGGCTGAAGGACTGGAAGCTGACATGGTTGAGGTGATGGTGCTTGGATGCACTGCTGTAATGCTGTTGTTTGAGATACTATTTGAAGTAGTCTCAGAAGCAAAATGGATCAGGTCACTGCCGTTAGTGGTGGAATGAGTTTGTGCGGTTGCAGTTGTGACATTATTATTGTCTGTTAATTTGTCTGAGCTACTGATGGTCGAAGCCAAGGTTGTAGAAGTTGTAGAACTTTCATTTTCAGATTGAACATGGTCAGATAACTCTGTGGTGGTGTGACTGTTAGGGCTGGTGATGGATGTAGTCGTGGATGTAGAGGAGATAGACTGAGGAATGTTTGACAAGAGAGAGAGTGGGACAGGAATGGGTTCCTGATCTGCAAGGGGAAGACAGAATCATATAGACAGTTAAGGTTTTACAGTCATGTATGACTCTGTAATATATTGTCTATAATCTACTGAGCATGTATTAATATTAAAGCATGGAATGGCTTTAGAACGTTGTCTAATTCTGTATGTAGCCCTAATGCTCTAGTCACCCACTGGATTGTTGTATTGTAGTAAAAACTCAGACTCTTATGAGAAACGATATGAGGGATGTTTTTACCTGCAGTATAATTGATATTTAGATCCAGCATCAGTGAGGGGTGTTGCTGATAATTGGTAACAAAGATGCGTCCCACAGTCTGTCCACTATTTTGATTAGTTCCAAATAACACTGTGGAATTGGCAATCACAGATCCATTGCTGAGGAAAATAAAATTACACATTGTGAAAAGGAGTACATAAAATTTACTCCACACCATGGTTTACAAAAACAAGTCCATGATTTTTTAATATTATGTAATATTTATTTCAACTTTGTTATTATTTGTAATGTATTTGTTGTTTAAACTTTTTTTTTTTACCTGAAAGTCATCTCTGCAATCTCTTGATACTGAGCTGATGGTGAAAAGCTATACGTCTCAAGAAACTGAACAAATGGAGAAAAATAAGAAGTTTGCTAGGTTTAAAATTCATGAGGTATGTAAAAGTATACTAATAAAAATGTTAGTGTAAGTCAGTTACATTGGACAGTGTATGATTACTCATTAATGAAGTTTTTTTTTTTTACTCTGAGTCTTTCTTTCTGTTGGATAAGAATAAGGCATCTTACCAAATTTTCAACATCCTGTCGTAGTGTTTTATAGTTCTCTGACTGGTGGTCCTCAAGTGAGTCGTTGTAAATGCGGTTAGTTATTTTTATGCTAATGATAAAGGCAGAGAATTCATTTGGAGTTGTTGTGCCAACTCCAGGAGCTGCTGTGACATTGATAGCTGTAATAACACCTGCACAAACACAGATCCATGGGAAATATTTACTCAAGATCATCAGCCAAATGGCCAAATCATTCATATTTCTACATATCATGAGATAGAGACATAAATGTTATGCTACATTGTCTTTATATTAAGGAAATTTCATTCAAATTATTTTGGGACAACTGGATTGTGGATAAAATGTGCAACAATGACACCAGAGTATATTTTACAAAAACTAAATGATATTTCCTTACTATTATTATTATTGTTGTTGTTGTTCTCATTTTAGATTCCTAAAAATTTTAACAATTGTGAATTCCGTAGTAGTGGAATACTCTTTATAGATGACCATACATACCATACATACTTTCTAGGGGTCCTCGAGGAAGATAAAACACTATATATGTAAACATTTTATGAACAGGTTGACAGGTGAACAGGTTGGCTTACATCACTATACTTATACTATATACTTATGCAAATTTGTGTGATGCCTTTCTAAGAGGAACATTTTTGTTTAATGTAATTTATAGTTCAAGAGTTGTTGCTCATAACTGTAAATATTGCAAATTGTTCATTCTCCGCCTGTTATCATCTTCATCCCTGTACATTAAAAATATATTAACATCTTACCTGACCAAAGCACTAGGAGCCCAATAATCCAATAAAGAGACATGTCTTTGATGATAATGCACATTAGTGCTAATCCTTCAGCCTGTAAACGCTTCTGCTCTGCTTTTGTCCTAATGAAACAGTGCTTTAGATGCAGTGCCTCACTATGAGAGTGAACAGTCCCTTTATTGTTTGAGCACCTGAGCAGGCACTGGGGTGGGACCCATCTGCTTAATCAGTGGGCCACATCCACAAGGATACTTTATTTACACAGGAACATAAATATAACTGTGTTTCTGTACGAAAATGATTTTTAAAAAACAGCATAGATTGGGAGTGACTGCAGAAATTTTTCTATGACTGTGGAATATTCCTTTATTGTTTTAAGAGGTCATGAAGAGGTGATAAATAAGGCAAACTAGGTGTTTGTCCTGATATGATGCTCAGTACTGCCCACTAGTGATTCATATTGGAGATTCATTGAGGATCACATGGCTGTTAATTTTGAATCAAAATTCAAAACCTGTAATAGATTTTTCTTTTATGATAAGCAGGCTTAAACTGTTCAAAGGAAAAGCCTCTCAGATAGGGCTCAGTTTAAACATGTGAACCTGCGTAGCACAAGCAAGATGGCTGTGTTTGATAATTAACAATCAAAGACAGTTACGGAAAATTCAAAAGTAGGTAGCCTATTTGCGGTTTTTAAATTGAGGTCACAAAACATGAGAAGCATTGTTGACGAATTGATCGAAGGTAACATGCAAATGTTAGCAGTTTTTGTTTTTCTTAAGTATCAGTAGAAGTGGTTAGTCAAGATCACAAGATGGTTTACAGTTTCTTTCTGATTTTTCTCTGTCAACTTATATGTACTGGTAAGGCAGTTTATTTCTTAAAATAAATTTTCTATAAATAACGATATATGTAAATATTCCTCACTAAAACAATCAAATGTTTTTTTTTAAACTTTTTTTTAAATTTTATTATTTTTTTTTAACGTTTTCTTAATGTGTGTTATAGGTGGGAGGCTGGTCTTTCAGTCTTCCAGTTTGACTGTGGATGTTGGTGCAAATGTGACATTAACATGTGATATCGCAAATGCATTTGGTCAGTGCTCCTCAGTCAGATGGCTCCTGTACCAACAAGAAAATGGCCTTAGGCTCTACATGACAGGCTTCAGTACCGTTACCAGAAAAACTCAGCAAGACACACTGTGTACACTGAAAATTTCCCGAGCCAATCTTTCGGATAATGGCACATTTTATTGTTTACTGTTGAATGAAGGTGTGGATTATATGGGTAATGGAACAGTGCTGACAGTCATAGGTAAATGTCCTTAATAAATATATTAATTTATAATTTTAGATGTACGTTTTTCTGGTCTCTAGTGTGTTAGGTTTGTGTTTGATGTGAGTTTTTGTTTGTCTCAGCACCAGATATAACCAACAAGCAGAAAGTGAACACTCATGACTGCAAGAAGGATTTACAACAAGGTATTATTTTTTGTTTTCTGATGATCATTATTGCAGAATTAAGCCTTATTTTGTTAATATAAGTTCATTCGGTTTTCAAATTAAATGTAGTTTTAATTTTTTCCAGCAATTTCCCTGGAACAATTTTTTTTTTTTTTTGCCAGTGAGATTTATAAATACTCATTCAAGATTTGCTCTTTCTCACCCAAAAATGAGAATTTTGGTGTTTACCTTTATTTACTTATGATTTTATTCAAAGGAACGGTGTTTGAGTACCGGTAACTGGGAAACACACTGACTGATAATTTTCCATCCTGGCTATGATTAAGTTATCTCTATCATCTATAAACCATCTGTTTAATGATTTATTGCAGTTAAGGAACATCAGTGTTTGGTCCCCTTGGCTGTTTTGGGAGGAATCTCACTTCTGATCATCTTGGGAATTCTAGCCATATGTGCCTGCCACAGAAGAGGTATGTCATGAATATGCAATGTAAAAAAGGAGAAATTATTATATTCGGAATAAGACATTAAAGGTAACCCTTAAAGCCAACGGAGTATATATACCATGCTAAAATATACAAAAATGTATATTCAGGTATGAAATCTGAAGAATGTGAGTGTTTTTAAGATACAGTATAGGCTTACTGATGCAATATTTTAACAATGAGGGGTATATTTTCTTCAGCTATTTTGATGCGTCGGAGGGACAATAATGCATCACAGCAACATCAACAAGTAAGAATAACAAACAGATATATTAATGTCTTTTTACAGAACCAGGGAAGTAACAGGTATATTTACTGTATATTTACAGGAAGGTTGTGTTAGGAAATAGTATATAACTATAATAGCCATTCACTCAGGGTCATTATGTTAGCACCACATTTTATTTAAATGATGTTGTATCTATTTACCAAATTATGTGGCTGTTTTTGAGAGCTAATAAATAACAAGATCTCATGGGCTTGTCAGAGGTACATACAAAATTTGTGGAAACTACAGAAATACTTCCCTGGCTCTGCTAATTCTTATTGTACTTTCAAAAATAAACACTTTAATGTGTCTGCAATCATTCTTCACAGTCCTCCAGTGAGACACAGTATGCTACCCTCAGATTTGTAACCGGGAGACGTGAGCATGTTGCAAAATCCTGAGCCTAAATCTTCAGTGGTAACCATTATTTTGGTTAAATCTAACATTTGAATGGTCCTATACATTCTATACTTCTGCTTTTTTTTCACCATAATTTACCATGTATCTTTTCGTGAATGTACAATCTTTTGCTAAATCTCATTAATATCAGCACTGCAACTGAAAAGTATTCAGCGCTCAGTGCCAGTTCTGGAGGTCACCTGGCATCCTGCACTGTAATGTTTCTTGCTTTCCATACTCCAGCAAACCTGATTTCACTCAATGGGTAATTATAAAGCATTTTGTAATTTGACTTAATTGGAAAGACCTACTAGCAGGGGGAAAAACAAATATCTGCAGGGCATGGGGTCTCCAGGACTTGAACTGTGAAGCACTGCTACAGCAGCCTATAGCGGGAGTGCTCATTTACAGTGCTATATGTAACCTAAATCTAATACAGTTTAGTGATTTGCTGTAAACTGTAAAAACATTAATGCACTTAGTAAGTATTTTTTATCTGTTGACGTACACATATATATACAGCATATATACATTGATACAGCATATACCAGGGATTGCCAAACTTTATAATTATTCTAAAATAATTAGTCTCATTATTTAAAATTACAATAATTAGGCTCAATATTACAATATTAGGCTCATTATTTAAATGTTTGGCTATTAACTGGACACGATGACCTTTTTTTTTTTTTTTTTTAAATTCCTGAACCCATTCAATTAAACCCATTTAATTCATGTGACCAGTAAATCAAGCTAATAACTAAGGCTAAGAATTCAGTCTAAGAACTCAATAATAAATATAATAACTTTGACAATGGTGGTTGTAGTTTCCACCACTGTAACAAAATTAGAAAATCATGGACTCCTGGTTATGCTTCACACACCCCTGCAGGTCCATAGATCCCACTTTGTCATATACAATATGAGTTGAGTCAAAAAAGTTGAATCATTTGGTTTTGGGCAGGAGATCAAAAACTGTGCTGGACGCTGGCCATTTTTGTCAAAGACGTGGTCTATCAGCCAGTTCCCCACTAGAAGGCAGCAGATTTTCCTTTATACATAGGCCACTGAAGTACATTGTCTCTAGAGTAGGCATACATTTTGGCTAACTTTGACCTGTGATTTTGCTTTTTTGTAATTGTCTGTATTTTGAACTGGCATTTAGTTTTTTTTTTGGCCTCAATTAAAAGAAGAGAACACAAAGTGGTTGTGAATGTGGTTTATTTGTGAAGGAACCATGGTAATAAACTCAGAAGACAGAACAACATTTCAGCAGTCAAAGCAACCAAGTTCAAATGAGTTTTGCAAGAAGACGTGAGGAAACGTGGAGACCTTTCTGGCCTCTAAAAAAATAAACAGCACTCCCCTTTATCTCTGAACCCAACATGTGATGTCATGTCTTGTGAATGTTCTGGCCCATGTCTTGCCAGCAGCAGTGTTGAACTGTTGCAACACAGATGCAAATTAATGTCCAGCTAAGGGTCCCTCTGCGTCTATAAAACAATATCCTCATGCATGACACCATAATATGCCTAAATTGTTTTCAGATTCTGGTACACTAATGATTAGCAACAGATAAAACGTCTCCTACTAGCCTCTTGGATAGAGAATTCTAAGCTTTGTTCAACAAAAAGAGGAACTGCATATGAACAGAGGCAGCTGGGCAAATGTGTGTGTTATTGGAATATATTTTTACAGTTAACCAAACTATTAGAATTGTTGTATATACCATGGCATGTTTCATACAGTAACTGTGTATGATTCTGTTGTGATTAACCTTATTTTTAACATTATGATTTGCTGTTCCACCCTTTCTATTTTCCCTTAATACAGATGAGACTTTTCATTAGCACTACATAGACCTCTAGACATGAATTCATTCATCTTTAGTAACCTGTCCTGGTCTGGTAGACCATCAGATTAATTAATTAATCAATTCACTTCATTCATTCATCAATAACCTGATCAATAATCAGGTAGACCATCATTCATTCATTCATTCATCTATCCATCCATCTGTCAATAACTTGTCCTGGTCAGATAGACCATCATTCATTCATTCATTCATTCATTCATTCATTCATTCATCCATCAATAACCTGTCCTGGTCAGGTAGACCATCATTCATTCATTCGTTCATTCATCCATCAATAACCTGTCCTGGTCAGATAGACCATCATTCATTCATTCATTCATTCATTCATTCATCAATAACATGTCCTGGTCAGGTAGACCATCATTCATTTATTCATTCATTCATTCATCAATAACTTGTCCTGGTCAGGTAGACCATCATTCATTCATTCATTCGTTCATCAATAACCTGTCCTGGTCAGGTAGACCATCATTCATTCATTCATTCATTCATCAATAACCTGTCCTGGTCAGGTAGACCATCATTCATTCATTCATTCATTCATTCATCAATAACCTGTCCTGGTCAGGTAGACCATCATGCATTCATTCATTCATTCATTCATCAATAACCTGTCCTGGTCAGGTAGACCATCATTCATTCATTCATTCATTCATTCATCAATAACATGTCCTGGTCAGGTAGACCATCATGCATTCATTCATTCATTCATCAATAACCTGTCCTGGTCAGGTAGACCATCATTCATTCATTCATTCATTCATCCATCAATAACCTGTCCTGGTCAGGTAGACCATCATTCATTCATTCATTCATTCATTCATCAATAAGCTGTCCTGGTCAGGTAGACCATCATTCATTCATTCATCTTCAGTAACCTATCTTGGTCATCTATATGCCATCAGACTATCTAGAAAAAATAATATACATATTAAATTGTTGTACACTATGCCGTTTTTTTTTTTCTAACAACAACAAAAAAAAAGGTCCAAAGAATGTCCCAAAACATTTTGTTGTTTTCTGCAGCGCTCTAAAAGATTACTTCCGAGTCAAAGGTTATTGTAGTTGAACAAGATGGCGGCCCCCTTAGAGTTGTTTTGCTGGAAAGGGAGTTGGGGTTTGCCTTCTGTTGATACCGACAGTCTAATTGTTTTGGTAAGCCTTGATATTGTTTTATTCTGTACTCTAACCAGATTTATCTCAAACAGCATGTGTTCATGCTTTCTGAGACGCAACTTTATCAGATATGGTTTTTACCCAGCAATGACTGGCTGTTAGTCATCTTCATTCCATTGCATTAAAGTTACATAGAATAAGAATGATTTTAATAATGCTGCTTAGACATGTTTATTTCTCTTAGGAAAGCACATGTCTGGCTCAGAGACTAGGCTTCGTGTGTTAAATATATTACTGAATTAATTTAAAATATAATGCAATGCTCATGGGAGTTGGAGCTTTTACAGCCTGTTCGAAACCCCAGAGTTCATTAAATCTGAGCAGCTTAGCGACGCGATTAGCCTTGCTGGGAGAAAAACACATTTCTTCCCCGATATTTTACAGCAGGTTGGACGTTATGTGTGAGTTTGTAGTTTGAGCACACGCACGAAATGTAATAAGAACAGCGATAAGACCAAAAAAAAAAAAAAAAACATTGATCGTGCAAGAGGAAATTTGGCATACTCTAATACTTGTTAGGAAGGGAGAAACAGAAAAACACATACTGTTAGGTCCGAAAGTATTTGGACAATGACAGAGTTTTTGTGATTTTGCCTTTATACACCACAGTGGATTTGAAATAAAACAATCAAGATGTGATCTAAGTGTAGACTTTCATTTTAAGAGGTTCCACAAAAATATGGCATTTACCATTTAGGAATTACAGCCATTTTCAGCAAAGTACCTCCATTTTCAGGGGCTCAAAGCTACTTTGACAAAGTGACATAATTGATGGATGACATAATCAGGCAGTCACTGACTGCAAAGGATTTTCATCCACGTATTAAAATTATGGTTATATTTACAATTATGTCACTTTGTCCAAATACCTTTGAGCCCCTGAAAATGGAGGTACTTTGCTGAAAATGGCTGTAATTCCTAAATGGTAAATGCCATATTTTTGTGGAACCTCTTAAAATAAAGCTGAAAGTCTACACTTCAATCACATCTTGATTGTTTTGTTTCAAATCCCTGGACTAATACTGGACCCACAGTATTCAAAATACACTTCCCTTTGCAGAACAAGCAATTGTTCAAGATCTGGGAATTAAAAGGTTATGATAAATCTTTAATTTATTAAGCCATAAAATTTCACTCACAATAATGTGAAAGCAGATCCAACTGGGTGTATTTTTGTATATCTCACTCACTTATTCACTTTCAGTAACCACTTTATCCTGGTTAGAGTCGCGGTGGATCTGGAGTCTATCCCAGGACCACTATTCATGAGGCAGGAATACACCCTGAATGGATTGCTGGTCCATCGCAGGGCACCATACACATACATTCACACACTCATTCACACGTAGGGGCAATTTATCTTAGTCAATCGACCTACTGGCATGTGTTTGGGAGGTGAGACAAAACTCCACACAGATACTAACTAGAGCTCGGGATTAAAACCAGGGACCCTGGATCTGTGAGGTGGCAGTGGTACCTGCTGTGCCACCGTACGATCTATTTTTGCTTATGTTTAATCTAAATTTTTGTAAACATGTTTTTTTTTTAATGCCAAGAACACAAAGAATGGACTTGTGCCACTGAGCATTAGAATAAATCTTGGGCGTTAAAAGATGACGTCAGGGGAGGACACACGAGAACACATACAGAGAAACACCCGAAGTGTTACTGACTTATGTAATACTTGTGAAGTCAGACACAGATTTGGCCCTACACTTTTCATCACGTGTCAGTATTGTGCTCTGCTTGGGCATGACGCACAATTAAGCAACTTCATGGTGTGGCCAACAACTGACTTTTATATTAAATTACGTTTGTCCAGGTGCATTAACCTTTGAGTATGTACAATAAGGAGCTGCTTTTGCTGTATGTTTTTTGTTTTTTTGTCCAGGGAGCTTGTATATACTCATTATGGAGGATTGCGTCCTACACAATCACACACATTTTAATGGGTTGAAAAATTTGTTTCTCTACAAAATGCAACCTCTACCGTGTCTACACATATCTGTATGACCTACTTCACACCAACTACAGCTAAGAAAAACAAATTTCACACGTTCAAATTTTTTCCAGTTCATGTAGGCATATGGACACTTGCACTGCAGGATGCATGTGTGTGTGTTTTTATGATTCTTCTAATAGCTGGTGTGGATTTACACACTGGTTAAAATAAAAGTTTAACTGTTGCATTAAACCAGGTTGTAAGAACAGGACTTTGATGGCTGTGCTTGAAATCAGGGAAATACCGTCTTATCCTGGCATCTGTGCAGGAATCGGCAATTACATTTTGGTCCAAATCATTTAAAAAATTATTCTGTGCTGTGCAAACATCAGTATAAACCAGTAAATAGACCCTTGAACTGGCACATAAATAGAGGGGAGTTTGTTTTCTAGCTTAACACAGTTTGCACATATAAATTCGCTGCCTGATACAAAGTACTGATTCATGAATATTCTGTGCTGATTCTGAGACTTAATATAACTGCAGCAGTATGCTTGTTTGTTTATCTACACTTTGTGTTCTTCAAATTTCAATCATGAAAATGAAGTCTTGTGATTTAGCTAGCATTAAGCCATGGACAGACCAGATTTTCACCTTGCAACTTTGTTCAGAGGTGGAGCAAAATCAGGCAGTTATAAGTAGTCCTGGTGTGACTAAGTACCGGTTCATTGAACAGCTAACCAGCTAGCTAGATTGTTGTTTGTAAGAGATTACACAGTTTGGTCAAAATACTGTCTGTCTACTAATTTTATCAAATTTTTATTAGAAGGTTCATTTAGTTAGGTAGTGGTAGCTTGTTATCTCCCGCTAACCAATTGGTATAATTTTTGTATGTATGTACATTAGGGGTGTAACAAAACAATTGTGACATGAAGCATCATGACACAAAAATGTGATGATGTGCATCATGGAAATGTGCAATATCAGCATTCTGTTAATTATGCATGTAATGAAGTTACAGTTTGCACCCAGAGGTTCCAACCTGCATATTCCATAGAGTTGAAATATATAGAGAGCACACTGGTCACGTGATCATATTCTTTCATTGAGCACCTGAACCATTACCAAAATGGGAATAATATGCACTTGTGAAGTGACTGTTAGCTCTGGATCACACTGACTGACATGTTATATGGTTACATGACCACATTGTAAGCGTTAAAGAGAGCTCTGCGGTAGCTTTCAACTGACACCAGCCCTGCAATCTACCTTGCCTGAGAAAGATGCTGCAGAAGTCAGGAATTTTAGCTAACCTTGGAGCTCTATTTCCATCTAAAGTAATGCACTGCTACAGAGCTCATTATGTTTTAATTGATCATTTTCCCCACATCAAAGCCTTTGTTTATTCAATCAATCAAATATTTTTTAATTATTTGTTTGTTTATTTACAGTCAGGTCCATAAGTTTTTGGACAACGACACATTTTTTTTACCTCTGTACACCACCACAATAGATTTGAAATGAAGCAATCAAGATGTGATTGAAGTGTAGACTTTCAGCTTTAATTCAAGGGGTTTAACAAAAATATTGCATTAATCGTTTATGAATTATGGCCATTTTTTACAGAGTCCCTCCATTGTTACAGGCTCAAATGTAATTGGACAATTGACTGATAAGCTGTTTCATGGCCAAGTGTGGCCTGTTTCCTCATTATTTCATGACAGATTAAGGAAATAAAAGGTCTGGAGTTGATTCCAAGCACTGAATTTGCATTTGGTAGCTGTTCATGGGAACTCTCAATATGCGGTCTAAAGAAGTGCCGATGCAAGGGAAGGAGGCCGTCATTAAGACGAAAAAACAAAACCGACCTATCAGAGAGATAGCAGAAACCTTAGGAGTGGCCAAATCAACAATTTGGTACATTCTTAAAAAGAAGGAATGCACTGGAAAGCTCAGCAACACCAAAAGGCCTGGAAGACCACAGAAGAAAACTAAAGTGGATGATTGCAGAATTCTTTCCTTGTTGAAGAACAACCCCTTCACAACATCTAGCCAAGTCAAGAACACTCTTGAAGAGATAGGCATATCATTGTCAAAGTCTACAATCAAGAGACGCCTTCATGAATGTAAATACAGACAGTTTACCTCAAGATGCAAACCTCTGGTAACACTCAAGAACAGAAAGGCCAGATTAGACCCTCTAAAAAAGCCTGACCAGTCCACTGGTGTTTATTAATGATGTGCCTGCTGATAGAAGTAGCAGGATGAATTCTGAAGTGTATAGACTTGTACTTTCTGCTCAGATTCAGTCAAATGATGCAAAACTGATAGGACGGTGAGTCACAGTACAGATGGATAATGACCTAAAATGTACCATGAAAGCAACCCAAGAGCTTCTTAAGGCAAAGAATTTAAATGTTCTTAAATGTCTGATGACCTCAACCCATGCTTTTTCACTTAGTGAAGACAAAACTGAAGGCAGAAAGTCCCACAAACAAGCAGCAACTGAAGGCGGAGAAGAAGTAAAGACCTGGTATTTGGTGATGTCTATGGGTTCCAGACTTCAGGCAGTCATTGTCTGCAAAGAATCTGCCTCCAAGTATTAAAAATAATCCTAATATTTATGATTGTTAGTTTGTCCACTTACTTCTGACCCTGTGAAAATGGAGGGTCTCTGTAAAAAAATGACTGTAATTCCTAAACAGTTAATCCAAAAGCTGAAAGTCTACTCTTCAGTCACATCTTGATTGCTTCATTTCACATCTACTGTGGTGGTGTACAGATACTTATGGACCTTATTTGTTTACAATATTAAACCTCTTTGGCAATTTTTTATTTATTCACAGTTTTATACAGACAAAATAGCACATTGTTTTGCATTGTTTATGATTAAAAAAATGAAAAAGGAGTCTTTTCAGTCAAAATATTCCTTCATTCCAATTTTGTTCAAAATATTCTGAGAATATCGAAACCTGAGCCCAGTATCATGAATAGAATCATGACTGGCGAGTATCACTACACCTCTGATATACATACTGTTGTTGTATAAAACAGGGTGTCCTGAAAGGTTAATAAGTGCTTCCTCCTGCTGAATCTGCCAGAAGGACATGACTCTAGTCATGCATTCTTTTTTTCTGCTGGCTCAAGCTTTCAAGATTGGCAAATTCTGGGTTTCTGGTTTTGTTATTCCCATTTTGTGCTGTTGCTACTTGACTCTGAACATTCACTGTGGCCCTTTTTAAGGTTTTATATAGCATAAATCATAGAAAGATTCATTTCCTGGATGCTTTTGTTTTATAATAAGTTGACAAAAGAAAAGTTGACTTTGGTTAAGACTAATGCTTGTTTTGGAATTGTAAAAAAAAAAAATTGATAATTAAGTGGTAATTACACATTTACATCTTATTATTAATAAAGCTATTAAAACCAGGATTGCAGATGCCTGATATTTGCATTGTTTTAGTAAACTGTGTTTTTAATCTCATAAATAACACAATGAACAATATGAAGTCTTTTCTGTGCCTCTGGGGCTTCTTTTGTTCCAGAGGAATAACTTCTCATGGAAAGAGTTTCTTCACTTTCCTACTTTTCCACTCTGTCTCAGCCTCACCAGGAAATCCCTGTCCATATCTCTGTAACACCATAGTAGCCACATGGATTTAATTTCCCTCGTTTCAGGATCCCCCACTTTTTTAAAAAACTTTCAGATAATGTGGCTTATTTGCAGGAGGTGGGTTCAGAAGAACTTTCCTCTTCTTGGTGGTTGGGAAAATGCCTGTGGCATTTTTTCCCCCTGTAGCGGGGTCTATAACTACAGCCTGATTCCTGACACAGCAAGCAGTTAGTGATACATCATAGTACTCTCTCACAGACTGTCTGGAAAATTATAGCCCAGTTCCATTCAGTTTTCCACATGATTTCTGGGTTGTTCTTGCAATGAATAAACTAACAGCGTGGAGGAGGCAACAGAAGAGTAAATGTTCACATGCACTCTAGTTTGTTTTATAATTAGGCAAATCCCATATATATATATATTTTTTTTTTTCCCCATTTAATGGAAATTCATATGTTGGAAATTCCTACACAGATAATGTGTGTAAAGCATAGATGATGTGTGATCTGTGTATAGGCTCACCTTAAACTGAATTCAATGAGCACTGGAGGACTTTAGTTAAATTAATCTCTCAATCAAGGCCAGCAGTTATATCAGTATGGTACTACTCTTTAGTGAGCTGCCATTTGAAAATGGTCTTAACTGTACAGCTTGTGTTGACCAGTTTCAGTTAAGTTTCAGTGCCGTCCGGTTTCAGTTTCAATATTTTATTGACACCTCGTGATCGTATTTTAAGAGATTGCATATTACACCCAGCACTAAATCATACATTCATTCAATATGCGTGATTTATTTTCACAGTTAAATCTCACATTTTATACTGTGGTGAAATTGCAGCTTAGCATGGTTTATAGAAGAAAGTCCATTTGGAATGGTGCTTATGGCATTTTTATACGAACTGGTGCTGTGCTGTAAACTAAACTGTCAGCAGAAGCAGTTTGGCCTGCAGCAACTTTCCTGTTCGTGTTTCTGTTGGACAGCACATGGGCATTCATGTCTCTGGTTTTACGACACGCAGTTTAAAATTGTGGAGGAATTCTCCAATAATCTGAAGGCATGATGTCAGCCTTTGATGGTAATGGTCTATTCCAACTGGCTGCATCACATCGTGTCTATTTCCACTGCTCTGCTCGTTTAGGCAGTAATACTCAACCGCACAGTGACAGTAAAGACACTTAGATTTCATTTGACTTCTAATTTCTGAATTATAAAACTGCAAAAAAGATGGAAAGTTCCAGAAATTTAGTGTAGAATATAAACAGTCAGTCTCAACTAACCTGAAATTTCCTGGACATTCTGACAGTATTTAGTGAGTGGCCATTTAAAATTATTCCTAACTTTTTAATTGTGTGAAATGTGTTTATATTAGTTTAGAAATATAGTAAAAAATAGTAAAAAAAAAACAAAAAACTGACATTTCAGTAGAAAACTGAAAATAATTCATAGCCTTTCAAAGATGATGGTGCTCTTTAAAGGTTTGTGTCGCTGTATTACTTTTTTTGGTATAATATAGACTATTTATAAGCCTTTAATGCTCTAGACTCTGGGGAGGTTTCAGTGTCACAGTGATCTTGCATTAAAATGTTATTAACATTTGAAATGAAATGAAAGCTAATGATTTTTATATTCTGTTTGTGGTTATACTAGATATGTATTTTCACCACCACTTAACTTTTTTTGCCTTATGGCTTGCTGCTTTTTCCTCAGTCCACTTCTCTTTGTAATTCCTCAAACAGCTTTAAAAAAAATCTCAAGACCTGCAGACATTGTGGAAGAAATTTAGCAGTGTTTTCCATGACGTTCCCTTGTCCCCTGTCTCTCTCTCTCTCTCTCTCTCTCTCTCTCTCTCTCTCTCATCCGCCAACCCTTTATGCTAGAGAGTCTACGTGCCTCCTTTCCACATTAAAAAAAATGAGGCTTGCAGCAAAAATGTCACATAGATGCAAGTGGTTTTTATGGTTCTGCTCTAATGTATATGACACCCAAACTATTTTGGAGCTATAAAGAATACCACTCTTGTCTCTGTCTTAATAGAATTCATCTGGGAGTACTCTTTATACCCTTCTCATTGTTACAAACTTGGAAATCTAAAAAAAATAATAAATAAATTATTGTTATTCCACATTTTTATTTTAGCCCAGATTTGTTGGGACATAAGTAATAGAAAGATTGATTTGCTGGATGCTTTTTACATGTAATTAGTGACATAGGCATTGGCATTAGGTAGTTAGTAAGACAGCTCTTTGGCTATAACATCTTTGACAGGAATTAAACTGCAGCAAGTCATTGAGTTTAAGTTTGGTCCACATGCAGTGATGTGTTGAGTGGCTGTTTTCTGCCAGAGAAGCTGTGAACTGCTTCCTTTCTCAAGATAAAATAAGCAGAGCATGGCTTCCTGTCTTTCACTGCCAAGTCTACTTAACCCAGAATCACGATTGAGCTAAATCACGACCTCAATCTGCTTTGTTATAAGGAATATGTTATGAATTCTCAAAAGTCTGGCTAAAAATTCCACAATTCTTTGAATTGTCACCTAATTGTAGAGCCGTGGTTCCCACTTGTCTAAGACACTGCTTGTCTTAGGTTTTTGACCCAGTCTGTCTTTTTCTCTCTCCTCAGTAAGCTCCTTTAAGACCACTCTGGACATGTGTACAATTTATTCACTGCTAACATAACTGAAAATTAGGCTCAGTACCTGCAAGTTTATGTGCTGAACTGTTGAACTGCTTCACATCCTGTCCTAAATTTCCTATGCTAAAAATAAGGCTGCCAGTGGAAAAAAGGTTTTGAAAGGGTTATTCATCTGTGTTTGTGTCTGTCTCGTATGAGAACAGGCTGTTATTATTTATGGTTTATGATATTTATTAGGTTTTTAAGCGTTATACCTCATGAGGAAGACACACACTGTCTGTTTCTGGGCTGTTTTATATCCTGGCTGTGTTTCCCATCCACAGATGTCCTGTAGGGTGTGTAGAGAGTGTTAATGCTTTCTATTTCAGCAGGTCCATTGGTGCTCTTCCAGTCTGGCCTGGTTATAATTTGATTAAATGTGCGATTAATTTAGATCTTTTCCAGGCTGAGTTGTGGAAGGCTGTGTTTAATTTATCACTGTAAAGTTGTGTGCCTATACCTCAGTAGCTGGTGTGTGTTCAGCTTTTCCTACTAAATTATTCAACTACGTTACAAAACGTTCTTCTGCGAGTTGCATGCAAAGACATTTCTACCGAAGAGGTTGCTAAATCTCCAAAGGTTCAATAATACTGCTTTAACCAGTGCCTTATGAATGGATTAAAGCAAAAAAAAAAAAAAAAAACGGGCCTGGAGGGCCATATCCCTTTGTGGTTTTCTTTTTCTAATACAACAAATGCTGCTCATAAAGGTCCAACTAGTTGAATAGAGTGTGTTAAATGAGCTAGATGCTTACCACTGCAATGTTGTGCAGCTCCAGCCTGGATTACAACACAAGTCTTACTCATAACATTCTTGGCTTCTTAAGTGATCTTCTGTGCTTCCAGGCATATGCTCGATTTGCTGGAACCCCACTGAAAGTTCACAAGATCTCCAACCCCTGGAGGAGTCCCACAGGTAAGCAGATTTTTTTCAGGGGGATTTTAATGGTTGGTTTCTGGGCAGGCATGCGTAGTTAATGTAAGTATGGTGCTTTTAAACTGATCAGGTTACCTCCAAAGTCAGAAAGTGTCTAAGCCACTAATCCCAGAAAACTGCGACTTATCTGAACTGGATCTTGTGTTGGAGGTTGACAATGGTGAAATAGACATAGCAGCTAAAGGAATTAGGAATTTTAGTGCTCATTGTATCGTATATAATGCATGCTGTATTTACCTGCCTCAACATTACTCTTCTGCAGTGATAAGCTTCTCCTTTAGATGCATGAGTAGCATTAGTACTGGTTACAGGTTAGTGCTATCAGTGGTAGTTAGCAGTATGTAATACTAGATAACAATAGTAGTAATAAGTTACTTCTACTAATTCTATCAGTAACATAGACAGACCAGCATTTGCTATGAGAATTACACACAGTAGCCTTACAGTAATGTGAGAAGTAAATAATTGAGTAGTATGCTCAGACTGATGTGTGTTGTGGCTGCATGCTCCCAGGTTCACTCCCTGCTCTGAAGACCAAAGAGGATGGGAGCTTCTCTCAACCCAGCAAGATTATCATCCAGCTCAGGAAACAGGTAACCCGCTGTCCTTGACTCATAGTTCTGGCTCATAGTTCTGGCTGTAAATCAAACTAGAGGATTATATTAATCCACTTGTTTTAATATATTATCGTTTCTTTAGTTACAACTCATTTATAGGGGCTTGTATGGTGAACACTCCACAATAATCTAAGGCTAATAATTAACAGGTTAAGTAAATTAAAACGTCTTGTTTGACAAAGAAAAACATAACCATTGATATGGTGAAGATTTCTGTAAGGAGACAGTAAGTTTTCCGGCATAGGAGAGTCTTTTGTGCTTTCTGGTTTCTTGGTAACGTGACTAGACACATTTTTGTCTTCCTAACTTCAAGAGTGAGGGGGCAAAAGAGAAGCTAGTGTGGGAAAGACTGTTTATAGATGTGTTAAAATAAGTGATGACAGGAACTAACTTGTCTTGTGGACATTCCACAACATTAAATGTTTAAAAAGTATGTGATGTCATTCATTAATAAATTAATTGTAATCATTGCCAAATTGCTGTGGTATATTTTCCTATTTAGTTCTCACATAGCCTGTACTAAGTTTGTGCTTTCTTTTGTATTGTGATGACACTGAACATATCCAAGTATGGTCCTCATTTTGATACCTTAATGGCTGATAATGATCGTCGTGTTTATTTCAGAAATACAATGCAGACTACGATCTGTCCGCGAAAGAAGGAGCCGACACACTTGCTTTTATCTCTCTGGTGGAGGAAAAGCTGATGCCTGCTCTGGTGAGATTCGCATGAGGAGCACAGAAGCTGGTTTGCAGAGATACATGATCCAGTCCTGTTGTTAGTGAGAACACAATGGTGCAAATGATAAGAAAGGTGGACTGAAGAAAGAGCCCAGTGTTCCCTCAGTGTTGAAAGGGGGCCAATATTATATAACAATATCTTTTTCATTACCTCTCATTATATGCAGTTTGTCCTAACAGTCTCTCTCCTGCCATGCTTTCTCCTATGATTCATTAGGAGGTAAATGGTGACTGGGTTATTATCTCTGGTATTTAATAGCTGCTGTAGAACAATTCCAGACAGTTTCCTCTCAGTTGGAGGTAGTGGGGCTGGAGTAGGACCATTTTTAACTCTTCCATCACCTGAACTGCTGTTGTGAAAGGATCTCCATATAAAGCTTGTGTTAACTATATAGATAATGTTATTAGAATGCTGTTAAAATTTTGCATTTTTAGAAGAATGACCTTATAAAAATCCATTCACTATCAATCTTTCCCCGTATGTCTTTCTCTCCATTCTCTTCCACTGTTGTCTGTTGTACACACACTTGCAGATTTATGCTCTGTGGATTGATCCTAAGAACTATGTTGAGGTGACACGTCGCTGGCATGCAGAGAATATCTCCTTTCCACTGAACTTTTTCCTGCCGAGCCGCATGCAGTGCCAGCAGCTGGAGAGAGTGCGACTCATGCGGGGAAACAGCACTCTGGAGGCCGGCGAGGAGGCTGAGAAAGAGGTGCAGAGGCATGGAATTATGGGTTGGAGAAGGAGAGTTTGGGGCTGAGACTTTGAGAGTGGGAATGTGTAATATAGCAATCGAAAGCCCAGGTGTCCATACATGCAGCTGGGGATCGACCCTGCGGCCAAGTTTGTTTCCACAGCTAATATAATAACATAATCCAACCAAACAAGATCCTGATGATCATCAGAATATTACAGGCAAAGGTGTTGAGAGAAGTACTGCTGCTCTGCGTACCACAGATTCTTTGTGCACACACACATACACATACTTAAACACCTGCAAGTTTGATTTATTTTATCAGGATGTCATAGACATAATGCATTTAGAAAAAAACTCCCTCTTTCTCTTTCTCTCTGAAGCTGTACAGTGATGCGCTGGAGTGCATGAATCTTCTCTCTCAACGCCTCGGCTCGAACAGATTTTTCTTCGGGGACTCGTAAGTTCCTCAATGCACAAAGGCTAAATTAGGGCTTTTGAAATGTTTTTGAATGAGCTTCCATCCTTCTTTGTGTCACATCCCTGGTTCCTGAAGTGATGACTACTTTATTTGTAAGCTAGTAAATCTGTTAAATCGTGAGTCTGCACAGATTCACAACCAGCTTGTTCTAGGGCCCTATTTGTCAAGGAGTCACTGAAGCAAATTTATCTCCAGACCTAATTTGAAGAAGAATTTATATGACTTCTAGCAAACTTGTGATAGATATAGTCAGTAGGAATGGGTTAGGGAAGATCCAAAAGCTCAGAAGATGTGAAAGACGTCAGAGTCAGATCAAAATGTGTACAAGTTATTAGATAATATTTATATCACATTCAGAAAAGGGAATGCAGGCCTTCCCTGCACAGATTGCATTTCTCTGCCTTCATTTTGTATGCAAGCTTTTGCACATAACTGTATTTTGTCGATTTGTATTTTGTATCTTTGTTCATTTTAAGAAATCAAAGTCATTCTGCACATATTCTTTATATTTTGTATATATATTTTTGATATTTAAAGTGCCAGAGTATATAGTATATTTGACGTGCTACTGTAGAATTGCTTCAATCACTGCTAAAGCCTGATAAATTCCTCCTAGCTATGAAGAGCAGACTATAGAGAGCTCACTTTGAGATTTACCCTCCAGGCCCTCCTCCCTCGATGCTTATGTGTTTGGACACTTGGCACCTCTACTGAAGATCAGGCTGCCCAGCAGCAAACTACAGCAGCACCTGAAGGCTCTAGACAACCTGACCAACTTCTGCTCTAACATCCTGTCCCTGTACTTCCCCGATGAGAACCGAGGTGAGGTGCCAGTCACTATTAGGAAGAGTAGTATTTGCTCCACAAGAACCAGTAGTATCCTGCCTACTGTACAGGAGCATGTGACATATCATGTGTATATATTCTTTGTTGTATTTGAGACTGAGATAAGATAAAGAGGTATACTGTTATCATGTATGGTTTGGTGCCTTGTGCCCAGTGTTATCAGGATTAGCTCTAGAACGACCGCAACCCAGCTCAGGATAAAGCTGTTATTAAAGACGAATGAATAAATGTGTGATTTAATTCTTATTTGTTAACAGAAGGAATGGGTCAGCCGGCATCCAATGTGCAGGAGGGGAGTGACTTCGACCACGAGCCTTATAAGAGACGCAAGCAGCTGCTGTCTGTCCTGGTAGCTGTAGCAGCCATGCTGGGCTACGCTCTCCTCACAGGCATTGTTGCTATTGAGCATGTGAAGGAGGAGGGGTCAAGAGGACACACCGCCTCCATTGAACTTCAGGATGAAGAGGAGGAGTGATGGAGGGAGGAGTGGGAAATAAATGGGAACACTTAATATATCTGGTGGACAGAAATTTTCACTGGAGATTCACACTATGAGGAAGGTTAAGATTACGATGTGTCTTTTCTAATCATAGAAATTTGAATGGGATTTGGGCTTTGCTTTTTTTCCCCTGCATATATGACATCATTTATCTTTCTGTTTTTCAGTTCTTTATCACGTGGTGCTATAAGGGTTTCTAGTTTCCACATTATGGACATTAGCTTTTCATTGTACCACATCTGAAATGTACTATGAAGAGTACTATGTTTTATGATCTGACTTGAAAGTGATAATCAGATATGGCCCGTGCTTCAAGTCTAATTTCTATGGGTTATAGACTAGGTGGTAAATGCTCTGTATCTTAATTGACATATTACTTTCATCTAGTAAACATTTTGGTGAAATTCCATTGGTGGACCAACTAATAACATCTCAACTCGATCTGTAGTCTCTGTTCATAGCACTTAGATGAAAAGCTCTTTTGCCTTGTTGCCTTGTCCACTGAGCCACACATTCTGTTGATCTGTGCAATGTTCAAACCAGTAATGATGTTCAAGGGACATTAGTGCTTAGGTCACTGATTTATTTATTATTTTTTTAATTGAAATTTTTATGTTTGTTCCAAAGGCTTAAAAACACATTGTAAGTCAACATTTGAAACAAGAGCTTTAATAAAGTGTTATTTGCCTGGTTGCAACAAAACATCAGGGGTTTATCACATTTTCTTTTGTGTTTAACAAGTTGCATCAAAAAGTACGGTGTATAATTTAGATAATGATCATTCCAAAAAGTTTATCCATATCTAGCACTAGAGTAGATGATCCTACTTATGTAGGTTTACCTTTAATACTGTACTTTGTATGGGGTGTGTGTGTGTGTGTGTGTGTGTGTGTGTGTGTTTTATAATTTCATATGTGTACTTTCTTGCAAGATGAGGGGTTTGTAGGGCCTATAAGTCTAGGGCCTCTAAGTCATTTTTATGTCTCTGTAGGTGTTTGGTATGCAAAGCTTTCCTCCCTTTAACAGTAATAATCTGTCTGTCTTATATTCCTACCATCTATCACAGTTCTTTATGTATGTACTTCTGGGACCTGCTACAGTTCTTATATATAATGCAATTCTACCTACATTTCCTTACCTGCATGCTATTCTAAATCACTTTCAGCAGTAAAAGTGTTTGTTTGGGTGACTCTTGTCTTATCACTATAATTTGGGGTAGGTGTCTACAGAAAGGGTCATGCTTTATTAAGTTTAAAGAACAGTTGATGACCTGGCTAATGAACTACAGTGAGTTACATCTAACTCAGTGTGTGACTGTGCCATCTAATTTCAGCTGCTCTCCTCAAATGTCTGGTTTATATGCTCAAAAACAGAACAAATATTTGTAATTATAGACTTTGCTTCTGTGAAAGTAAAAAAGGTACAGCAGTAGTACATCCTTAAGTGGCCTTAAGGATTGAAAAGGTATTGATGTCCAACTGTTGTATGACACAGTCCAGTATCAGGAAAAAAAGATCTTAACGTTTTAGAGAGTATTCATGTCCAGCGGCAGTTTGGCAAGAGTGAATTGATTATCTAGTATCAAGATGCTTAAAGGAGAAGTTGAATCTTTGAACGCAGCTTGGTTTGTTGGTGGCCTACTAAACAAACTGATTATAATTGAAATGGCCAGCCTGCTCAAATCAGTTAGTATAGTCCACTGAGCACGAAGGACATCACCATGAATTTCATTAGCACAGAAACAATCCAGATTCACCAAAAAAAAAAAGTAATTTAATTTGAATCTAAAGAGTCCAATATGAGCAGGTTGAAAGTATATCAGATTAACCTGAGTTTCAGGGTTTTTTTGGATGAAGTTATTTGGGGATTTAAGATGGTTGAAACAAGGAACTCCCCTTCACCCCTTCTACCCACCAGGGTTGGTGAGAATCCCCTGGATACTTTACTGTGCGCCAGCACACACAATGAGACCTTCCAACAGTCATACAGTTGGAAGGTCTCAGCGTGTGTGCTGGCGCACAGTAAAGTATTAAATACAACTAGCATATCAGTCTGATAATGAGCAGTCTGGTCTCAGCAATGTCCAAAAATGGGTCTGGGATGTTCTTGGATGGCTAGTAGGCTCTGCTGATAGTTGGTGTGTTTGGTTGTGCTGGTTTTGTGATTATGAAATCTGCATTCTCTAGGGCATCTTTGGTGGCAGGGCCAAAGAGTGACCCTCACCCTGGCCCTGGATAGGAGGGTGCAGATTGCATAATCACCAGCACAACAAAAAAAAGGAACCATCTATGTGGCACTTTAAGTCACCACAACCCAGTGCCATAGCCCACAATGGCCCATCTGCCTCATACAAGCCTTACACCATTTGAAGGCATCTAAGTGCCCTCATCCATTAAGCCATACCACAGAGCATGCCCATGAAGCGGCTGGCCATGGAATGCTTTACAGCCAAAAACATTGCCAACAAAGTTGTTGCTCTGACCTGAGAATTTCATTCTCTTTTGAACAAAGGAGTGATCAAAAAGTTCAAACAAGGGTTCTACTCAACATACTTCTGTGTTCAGAAGAATGCTGGGTTCTGTCCAATTTTAAATTTGAGGGGACTGAAGGTAATACAGATTAAATTAGATTCAATTCAATTTGATTTATATAGCACTTTCATCAATGGACATTGTCACAAAGCAGCTTTACAGAAATCCAGATCTAGATGTAAATTTAACTAAATTTACAATTATCTTTTAAGGTTTGTCTTCCAAGAACAGGCACTGAATTTCAAAGTTCTACCCTTGTTCTCCCCTTCTACCCTGCCACTTCTATCATCATAGATGTTTTTCAGGAAGCTTTATTCACTGAGAATTCTAGCTACCCTGTTAACTCAACATGTGGCAGACATTATTATACTTGCCAATCAGATTCAGCTAGGTCACCATGTGAAGTACCAGCTGCTATTGAGGATGTTGGGACTGATAATGCCAGCCTTAGCACAAATCCTTCTAGGCTTGCTGGAGCTATTAGCCTTCAGTACTGTGTTATCAGATTATGACATAAGTGTCTCTTTTGTTTGAGTGAGAGGGGCTCAGGCTCTAGCTTGCTAGAGATGGAAGAATTTCCTAACGAATGTGGCCCAGTTGGTGAGTGCTGCCCCACTCAAATCTAAGATCAGAACACATCAACTAGCTAGAGATTGATGTTGGTCACTTGGCCCTAAAGTTATTATTACCTGGGATATTTCTGTGTTCGTTTGCTCAGACAACGTTACACTGACCGTCAGGGTGGCATGAGGCCAAGTGGTTTCTCTAGCTTTCTCTAGCTTTCTGTATAAACAGTATACTATATATAGGAATATCCTATCTATATACACTATAAGGCCAAAGAGTATGTGGACACCTGATCATCACACCCTTACATGTGATAAATGTTATTTGAGAAACATCTTTGTCTCATCATTTTGTCTTATTGTCATTTTGACTTACTGACAAGCCATTATCTTAGGAGAATTTATAGTAGACTTTGTATTTGCAATATAAAAAGAAACTCCTAGTGGGTTTTAATTTCTATATTCCTCTTCCTCTCTGTGAAGGCCAGTAAACATCTTACAGGAGCTGCCAAACTGAGGGCTGTCTCTCTACTGCACACTGCACCCTATGGACACACAGCTGTGTATTACAGCATCGCTCAGGAATCCCACCTTGGCTCCTGTTCACTCCAGGGTTTTTTTTTTTTTTTTTTTTTTTGGGTGGGGGGGTTGGGGGGAGGGGTTGGGGGGGAGGGGTTGGGGGTATGTAATATGTGTATGCGTGTGTGTGCGTGTGTGTTTGCTTGCGTGCACACGCATGTGTACTCAAGGCTTATGTGTTCTCTCCAATGGGAGCTGAAGTTTAATGACATCAGAAAACAGATCTGGAAAATGTACTGTAGGAAAAATATTGTGCAGCTTTGTTCTGTGATTCCAATTGCAATTCAGACAGAATCGGAAGGATGGAGTTTAATGCCTGAACATGCATGTCATGATTGTATCTGCTTTTAGTTTAGTTCAGGAACTAAAAAGTGTGAGTCATCCTTTTAGACTCACTACTGCTAAGCATTCAAACATTTTTCTGGAAACTCTGAATTTTTCTCTCTGAAAGAGAATGATTTCAACAAGCCACCCATTCCGTACAGGCACGTTACTTCATGTTTAGCGTGCCTTTTTAGCAGAAACACTTTGGAATTGTGTAATGGTGTCTGAAAAGGGCAAGAACCAACCATTCATTTCCAAATCTCCTGCTTTCAAGGTCCAGCAATAATGAAGCGTGTGGGGAAATATTTCCTTGGCACATGCTGTTAAAAGTGGTTGCTGAGGCAACACAGTAGCAATCAAAAATAAACATTTTCTCAGAGCAGGGGAGGGAGATGTCAAGGCTGCCCTCAATAAAAAACTGGCTAAAAAGTTTTTGAGACTTTAATAAACACATCTTGGAATCATTATTATAAATTGCAGGGTTTATAATTCCAAGATCATCATTCTTTTAACAGTGTACAGTGAATTGCAGCTAAGAGGTTTCAGAGCTGTGGGCTTAAAGGTTTGCGAGGTCATATTAGGGGTTAAGTGTTTGCCTGAAGGGGTCAGCTGCCGCGTCTCAGAAATACCAGTGTACTTGTTTCATTTCAACCGTGCCTTTATTTTCCCAACACAGTGCTTTTCTGAGGTTTTGACTGGACTATTGAATTGTGAACATCACAAATCATCACAGGATTGATTTATACTGGTGATGTGTGAAAAGAACACTGGTGTGTCAGAACATGTGTATGATCATTATGTGCATAACCTCAACATCTGTCCCTTTTTTGTTCCTTCTACCATATCAGTGTGCTGTAGAAGTCCAGAGAAGCTGTTGCATTTTTCTGTGCAATCTTAATACATTTTTCTCAGCATTCTCCCAGTCACTACTCTAGCCATTGCAGAGTCTGTGTATATTTAAAATCTGTTGAGATTCTATGGTATTGTGTCCACATTTGCCATTATGCTTCTACAAAAATATGACTTTAAATTCGTTAAATAAGGTTGCTTTCCTTCCCCATAATCAGAAATAACAATCATATAACTTATAGTATCATATAGGCCTACTCTTACTTATTATTCTAGATCTGGCTAGCTGTATTACATTGTGAACTTGTCGTGTAAAAAAAAAAGGTTTCAAGGAGTATTAAACCTTTAAAGGCTAAACTACTTATTCATATTATAGTAGTGTGTTTTACCAAATTCCTGATCAGCTCAAACATTCAATTACCTTTCTGGACATTTTCCATTTAATGAAAATAGTGAATATAGAGGCTGCTACACTTACATTTTTTCAGGTCTCTGAGCTTCCTTTTCAAGTGACAAACTCTAATTTGGAAATTATTTCTTCTCTCAGTTCCAGATGCATGCATGTTTAGCCCATCATGATTTCATTAATACAAGACCTGGTTTATTTAAACTTCAGATTACGTCATGTTTCCTCATCTAATAGAACAGAGTACAGAATAATCAGACAGTATATTTCTTGTATTCGCCAGGAAATATTAATTTAAATAACTTTTTTTTTTTTTTTTAAACTTCTTCAAGGCCATATAATGTCCACTATTGACTATTTTAACCTGCTGATTGTCAAAGATGTATATATAGGGTGAATCCATAAATATTGGGACAGTTTTTTAATTTCTACATTGTCTAAGCTTTCTTGACATTGTTAAAATAGCATACCTAACACATTATATTTCTGAAATCCTCAAGATGTTGACTATTATTCTGTGTAGGGAAAATGGTTATATTGTATTCTAAGGAAACATGTTTGGTAATTTGGGATATATATATATTCTTTGGTTTAGTCCTTCTCTGTCATAAAAATGTTATGTAGCATACTTATTCATGACATCAGTAAATCACATTTCAGCAACAGGACTATGCTCTATCTTCTCCAAATCATCACCACCATAATCTAATATTGTATGAACACAGTAGACTAAGTAAAAATTATTACCGTAAGATGTTGGCCTGAGTGACATTCTATAATTTATTTCTTACAGCTATAACAGCAGGATTAGTTCATTGGAAAAGCCAGTCTGTCTCAGTTAACCTGAACCGATTAGCAAACCATGTTTGATAGACCATGTTACTTCTATCCATCGGTTTCACTGCAACATATGCAGTTGGTCTCCCTCTTTGCAGCTATAACAGCCTCCACTCTTCTGGGAAGGCTTTCCACTAGATTTTGGAGCATGGGTGTGGGGATTTCTGTACATTCAGCTACAAGAGCATTAGTGAGGTCAGGCTCTGATATCAGGCGCGGAGGCCTGGTGTCAGTGTTCCAGTTCATCCCAAAGGTGTTCAGTGGGGTTGAGGTCAGGGCTCTGTGCAGGTCACTCAAGTTCTTCCACTCCAACCTTCACACACCATGTCATCATGGAGCTCGCTTTGTGCACAGGGACATTGTCATGCTGGAACAGGTTTGATCCTCTTAGTTCCAGTGAAGGAAAACTGTAATGCTACAGCATACAGAGACATCCTATACGATAGTGTGCTTCCAGCTTTGCGGCAACAGTTTGGGGAAGAACCACATATGGGTGTAATGGTCAGGTGTCCACATACCCCTGGCCATACAGTGTATCTTATCACACACATGGTAGCTCTTTGGTAGTTCTTTCATATACATGTGCTATTATAGACAAAGTGACGTTATGAAGCCGTGGATGTGGGCTGAGATAACACACAGTATTTCTGGATGTTCACTTAATCAGGTCACTCGAAAGAACCGAATCAGTAAAGTGACTCATAAAGTCCACCGCTGTTAATTGACCGACACAAACCCACCGCCGCGCGCGCTTAATTGGACTGTCTCTCTCTCTCTCTCTCCCTCTCTCAGTCTCTCTCTCTCTCCCTCTCTCATTCTCTCTCTCTCTCTCCCTCTCTCTCTCTCTCACTCAGTCTCTCTCTCTCTCTCTCTGAGTGCACGAGCCAGTTGGTCGGAAGGAGCGCGCTCTGAACGCGGCACGCGCAGCTTCCCCCCTGTCTGATAAGGAAAACTTCTCAGTTTTATAACTCATTTTATTATTTTTTTTCTTCCACTGGAGATTAGCCTGTTTTTCTTGTCACGCTTTATCCAAGAATATGGGTGCAATGCGATCTGTGCCAGTCTGGATTGTATTGACCATGATGCAGATCTCCTGCTTGTGTGAACCTCTGGAGAAACAAGACAAGCAAGGTATCACTATTACTCCATCAGTCTGTCTTAGGTGTTGTTCTATTACATGCTTAAATGATTTAAACAAAAACAGCCTTTCTGTTCTAAAAAAACCAGTTTACTATGTCTAGCTGCTTGCTATAATAAGCACAGGAGACAGATGTAGGGCTTCTGTATGATTTAAGCTGACAAAAATGGAAGAAGTGATTCACATGTTTAACAAGTTTGTTCTAAAGCCAAAGCCTCACTAAAACATAACTGAGTGCATGTGATAAATACATTTTTCTAATTGCTCTGATACATTATCACATGTGTCTGCACATGTCTATCATAGGGTTACACAATATATCCTTTGTTGACCTTTGCAATATTGACATCACAGAAGGCTGTAATATGAAACTGCAAAAAATAAATAAATACATTTCTAAAAATGCCACATTTTTCTTTGCGTGCTCTGGGCATCCTCAACAACCTCAGACATTACAGCTGTGGTTGTTCCAATGAATCATGTCATCAAATAAAAACTTCAGAAAATAACAGAAACAATGTTCTGTTTTGTCTGCACACCAAGTGAGTAAAAGGTTATTGTAGGTTATAACCTACAACAGAGGGTTTCCCTTTCTGAAAAGTTTCCAGATAGGACCCCTTGAGAAAGCAAGAACTTTTCAAAGCATGTAGGTTCATGAAAAGTATAACACGAGGAGAAATTATTATTCTTAGTAGTAGTAGTAGTAGTAGTAGTACACATATCATGCATTTCAGGAATACTTTATGCATCTCCACACATATGTCTTTGACATATTCTAGATATCTTAGCTCATATACCTTTGAAGCCCTTTGCAGCTTTCTCAGGCGGTGGATAACAGGGTGGGATTTCCTTTGATTTTTCATCCATCTGCATCTATGTGGTGACCTAAAGGAGCATGAACACAGAGTGAGACGACACAGAGGCTCAGAGATTTCCCACTACCCTAGACCCGTGTACTGTCTCCTTGGTTCATTATTTCCTTCTGTCTTTATCTCAGACACACACAGAGCCTTGTCCTGGCTGCAGTACTGCTGGCTTGCCACAAGCCATTGCATAAACATTTTGATAGTAAGTGGGTCAATATGTCAGAAATGACTAAGGGGAGAGCAGTTGGAAGGCAGCAGGGGTCTTTAAGCTGCTACTTAATCAGGCACCAAAATGGTGTAAATGTGACACTTGTCCGAGATACATACTCAGATTAGCGCTTATATGGTTGATAATGCTTTTGTCAAAGTGGAGGCAACTGGTTAACACTTGCAATTACCTAAATATTGCTGTAAATAAAATAAAAGTTAAAAATAGTTGGTTTCATGGTGGGGTAAATAGTATGTATGTAATGTTTGTGTGTACATTTGTTGTTAAAAGTGCACTGATATTTCCATGGTGCTATACGGAAGGAAATATTTCCTGATTTTTCTCATTACTTTATTCTGCAATTGTGGAGGATATGTTGTTTATAGATTCTTTGGGCAGTGGGCTTGGAAATGTTAAAAAAAAAAAACTCTGTACTTTCCACAACAGGCCCATACACAGGGGACAGTGGTTCAGGCAAAAAAAAAAGCACTTACCTTGTAAGGGAGTATTTCTGCTTGCTAGATGGTAAAACTACTGTTGTATTTTGAATGGAAAGTTGCAATTACATTCTTATGTCTCACAACACCCTTCACATTTAATTATTTTTATTGTATTGCAAGGAATTAAGGAGTTAAAAACCAGACACAGGGGAGCTGTATATCACACTTATATTTTAGGAATATCCAAAATAAGCAAATAATATATCCTAAGCTTTCACAGGTTACAGAGCTGTTTATAGTTTGGAGATCAAAACGTGCATGAAAATGCAATTCAATATATGCAAAAGAAAAAAAAAACTTTCAAATCTAGAATGAGTGTGTATATGGGGCTCAAAATTAGAAAGAGCAAAAAAAAAACATAAAAAGAAAATTGGAAAAGTCTTGGAATGTTCCTTGAAATTATTAAATTATCATAATTGTGTATTAGGTGCAAATGCCTGCTTAAGCACTAAAATCCATCCTTCCTATATTTCAGTGATAGACCTGTTGGCTCTGCAGGATGTCAAGCAGAATGTGGCTGCAGTGGAAAAGCTGTCTGGAGCACTGAAGACTCTCAGTGATCTCTACATCGTCTCTACCTTCCGCCTGCCACCCAAACTTGGAGGAGTGCTACTCGGCTTCTACAATAAGCAGGACAATAAAAAGTACCTGGAGCTTGCCATAATGGGCAAAATCAACAAAGGTACTTTTAAACATAAGAGTAAATCTAAACATGATGTGATGGCAGTCTTGAGCAGGGTGCTGCTGTCTGTATAGTGCTGCAAGATGGCAGGAGAAACCAGAGCAATGCATTACTGAGACTGCCAGGCTATGAGAACAATGCTTGAACTGTTCCACTAAAAAAGACCCAATACTGAGGTCACCAGAGGGTAGTCTTAATACTCTGTTACTATACACATACAAATACATCAACGTTCTTTTACCTACCACAAACGCCCCACTGCATTGCATAAATCACCCTTAATAACATAATAAGTGTGTTAACTGCACTATAATCTTTGGATTATTACTAACCAATTTATAATATCAGTGATGTCACCGTTTAGGTTCACTGATAATAAAGTTTGTAATAATGATGTTACTGTTCTGACAGCTCTTGTGCGGTATGTTCGCGAGGATGGCAAGCTGCACACAGTAAATCTGCAAAGCTCTAACTTGGCAGACGGGCGTGCTCAGTCCATCATCCTCCGCATAGGTGGTCTGCAAAGAGAAAACCTCAGCCTTGAGCTTTATGTCAACTGCCGCCTGGCTGACTCCGCCCAACGCCTGCCACCACTGGTCGCCCTGCCTGCAGAGGCGGAGTTGGTGGAGATAAGAAATGGCTACAAGGCATATGCTCGGCTTCAGGTATAGTAGCTTTGCTCAGACACCGTTTTACTTGTTCTCTCATAACATGATGATCAACAAGTGTTGTGGTCATGTACAACAGAGAGTTTTGACTAGGTTGGTTAAAGTTTCTTGATTTGGCCCACATTTCTATTTTGAATTGAACCTGTGAGAGAAGGGCAACTTGAGTGAGTAAATTAGGGATATTTCTATGTGTTTGAGAATGTTTGTGTTTGGTTACAGGGATCAGTGGAGAGCCTAAAACTAGCACTCGGGGGGACTGTAGCTAGTGCAGGTGCTCTCACTGGCTGCCCTTTTCAGGGTGACTCCTCCTCATACAATATAGGTAACACACCATCAGATACACAGCTGGCTAATGAAACATCCAATAATATTGATTTTAATTATGTTTGTGTATTCTAAGATAGTCTCAAAGTATTAATGAATGTAGTGAATTCTAGGGCTATTCTTTCATGTATTCTGTTTTTATAAATTTGCATCTCTGCCTTTGCTTCCATTCACAGTAAATGGGGAAGTGAACTCCATCCTTGGTGAGTGCTATAAACCAACTATAGAACATCTGTATTTGTGGGTGCATATAATAAAGAATTATGTTTGTTGGTCACAGGTGATCACACCAAAGCTCTGATTGGACAGCTCATTATCTTTAATCAGATCCTGGGTGAGCTTCGAGAAGATATCAGAGAGCAGGTGTGTGTGTGTGTGTGTGTTTAAGTGTGGATCATGATAAATGTCTGTTATTTTTGCTGTGTTTTGACTGTGTGTGGGTGTGCATATCTCTCTGCCTATTGTAGGTGAAGGAGATGTCTCTCATTAGGAATACCATACTGGAGTGCCAAGTGTGCGGTAAGTCTTCTCTGCCCAGCTCGCTCCAGGGAACCAATGAAACTAGATTTACTTTGAGTTACTTAATTTGACCCAACTCTCTGTTCTGAATTGAGCGACTGGGAAAAGTCACATTATAAAGCAGTAAACTGAAACTAGTTTATAACATGGCAAATTATTTTCATAGGTAAATAATCTTACTTCTACTTTTAACTTCTATCAGTGGGGAAAAAAAGAACGATATATTAGACACTGCATGAAACTAGCTTTTTCAACACCAACTGTGTAGGTAGAGAAGTAGTCTGATCTTACATTTAAAAGAAAAGTGGCAAAAAAGAACAAGCATTCTCGAGTGCTATCAGTGTGAACAGTAGACAGTTAAATTTGAGGATGTTTTAATCCTGAAGTGACAACCATGTCACATTTGTATTTGTGAGTACTGCTTGCAATAATATAACATGCTAATAAATGTATCATTTTAAACCGACTAGAAATGGCAAAGTTAAGCAATCAGGGGGGAAAAAAACATTGGAGTATTGTAGCATTTTCTTTTTCTTTTTTGTGATGTGTTGTTTAGGGTTCAGTGAGCCTCGTTCCCGCTGTCAGCCCAACCCCTGCTTTAAGGGCGTTCCCTGCATGGAGACTTTTGAGTTCCCAGGATACCGCTGTGGGCCCTGTCCTGAAGGGATGACCGGCAATGGCACCCACTGTCAAGACCTTGACGAAGTGAGTCTGTTGCTATAATAAAAACAAACACTGGAATATATAAATACAAGGCATGCATATACTTGTGTTTTCTTTCTGCCTTTCTCTCAGTGCTCACTGGCTCAGCCCTGCTACTCTCCAAGTGCATGTGTAAACACAGTAAAGGGCTTCAGATGTGAGCCCTGCCCACCTGGATATTGGGGGAAACCTGTCTTAGGGGTTGGTCTGGAATACGCCAGGAACCACAAACAGGTGCTCACTAGGACACACAATCACACTTATATATATAGGGTTGCCACCCACCTGGTTTTCAAGCTGTGTCCTTATGTCCAGTAGGAAAAAACAAGCAACGAAATCATACTGGACAGTTCTTTTGTCACTCCCCACTTCCCCATCCCACTGAAAATTTCTATGCCAATTGTGCCATTTTGTATAATTGGCACTTATTTTAAAGCAACTGCCAATCATACAGAGAGCTGCTACAAGTCACAGTGTCTGTCTAAAATATGCAGGAGAAGTGCAAAAGGAAGAAATCCCCAAAAAGAAGTGAAAAGAAAAAAAATGTCAGAGTATTGTCAAGGAAGAAATCTGCATTTGATTTAATTTTAGATTCTTGTGCTGAATTCTACAAGCTTGTTTTGAAGTACAAGATAGTTCTGCTGACAGTGGCATGGCCAAATGCAAATTACAGTTGGAAGAAACATTAGGGGTGTGTCTAATGAAATTTTGACGTTGAGTGTTAGGGCATAGTGTGTCCAGTTTTAGCATGTTGAAAAGGTGGCAACTCTACTCACATAATACATGACTACATAATTACATAATCTGTCTTGGGCTCCTGAGTGGCACAAAAGCATTCATCCTATCACAGGGAGATTGTCAGTTCGAATCCTGATGATGCTACCACCATCTATGCCTAGGGGGCCCAAGAAAGCATAATTTGCTCTGCTTTCTAGGAAAGAAGAATGTCATTACTGTCTCCCCTGTTAATCAGGACAACACTAGCTAATCATAGGGATCTTTGAGCTTATGTATATGGGAAAGGGCAGTTACTGACATTGTGTGAGTGGCAGTTTGAAAAAAATCTGGTGGCTTCACCATGCTAGCCTTCTCCCTCCCAGTAGCTGTCATGTAATGGGGAGAACTGCGAACTGACAATGATAGGCATAGAGGATATTGTATTTACATGATAGCTGTCACAATGCTGTTTTATCTGATGGGTTTTTCCTTCACAGGAATGTCTAGACATAGATGAATGTGTGGAAGTTGCCAATGCATGCACAGCCAATTCTGTCTGCATAAACACCATTGTAAGTATTATGGCTCTTATTTAGACCTCAGCAGCCCAATTCCCTAATAACACATGGGAAGCTTCGATGAAGTCAGCTGGAATACAGTGAAGTGCCAAGAAACCTCCAATTCACTTTACACACACTCTCTTCCTCATTTTCTCTCAGGGGTCGTTTAAATGTGGGCAGTGCAAAGCTGGCTATGTGGGAAATCAGACGGCAGGCTGTTTTCCTCGGAAATCCTGTGCAACACTTGACTTTAACCCATGTCACTCCCATGCTCACTGTATCATTGAGAGGAACGGGGACGTGTCCTGCGCGGTATGCTAACAGCTAATATCACTTTAACCTTATAAATGGGTAAAAACATCACGTTTGTTTCAAATGAGGCCTCATTCTAGGAACATGCAAGTTTTATTGTGCCTTCTTAATTCATGATTATGTTTACTTGGACTTTTTTGTTGAATGTATGGTCTGATTGAGGATGTGTGTGTACTATTCTTATGTCTTATATCTGTTCTGTGTTTTTCAGTGTAATGTTGGCTGGGCTGGTAACGGGAAAACATGTGGTATAGACACAGATATTGATGGCTACCCTGATCGTGCTCTACCCTGCATGGACAATAACAAGCACTGCAAACAGGTTTGAACTCATCACCTAGCCTACATTACATAGCCTGTACTACAGTATATCACTTTTTACATATTTGAATTTCTCATATTTCTCATACTCAATTGAAAATCATCATGGATGATGTATTAATTACAACAAGTTGTCGGTTTCGTTTCCTTCTGGCTTGTAAGTGGTGCAATTTGCAAAGAAGTATCCACAAACTGGGACTCTGTGTTTAATTCCCAGGAATGACCCAACCACTTTCCTCAAAGGATGATTAACTGCTATATAATTAAGTATGTGAGCAGCGGATGTATTTACTGGCATACATAGGTCCATCTAAATACATTTTGTGTCCTTCTGCTCCTGGAAATTGTAGTCTATTTAAATGTCTTACATTTTATCTCTGTGTATCTCTAATTCTATATAGAGTTAGTAGGGATTAATTACTCTTTTTTTGCTACAGCACACCAACAAACCTAATATACAGTTCTGATTCTAATGATTTGCTTTTATGTATTTAGCAATTGTTTACCTTTTTTCAACCACACTGTAACATTTTTAAACAGTTCATACTTTGTCATAATATAAAGAACACTCCATATGATTTCGCATATATTTCTCACACCTATGTATGTGTCTATTTTGGTATGTCCATTATCATTCTTATACAGGATAACTGTATACACACACCAAACTCAGGCCAGGAGGACGCAGATAATGATGGCATAGGTGACCAGTGTGATGAGGACGCTGATGGCGACGGCATTAAGAATGTGGAGGTATAACAATGGAGCTCATTATATGACTATTCTGTCATTAAAACACCTCTATATTTATCTATGCCAAGTTTACTTACTGACAGTGTGACATACAGCATAACATGTCCATGCATAGGTTATGCATAAATGCTTGTTTCCCCTAATCACCTTGTTTTAGGACAACTGCCGGCTGGTACCTAATAAAGACCAACAGAACTCAGACACAGACTCCTTTGGTGATGCATGTGACAACTGTCCCAATGTGCCCAACATTGACCAGAAAGACACAGACAACAATGGAGAGGGCGATGCCTGTGACCAAGACATTGATGGAGACGGTCAGTATAATTCCTGTGTCTCTGTCAACTCCCCTGGATTAAAGTAAAACATCACCATAAATACACATTAAATATGTTTATAATGAAATTAGTATGATGTGATTAGGGATTCTGGTGCTAATTTGTTGGTTGTTGGTGTATTTTTGTTGTTTCTGTGAGAAATTAGCAATTGTCTGCTGTGCTGACATCATAGGAGGACATTGCTAGCACAGTTACAATGGTGTTTAATAAATGAAAAAAATGATCTCATAGATAAATAATAATGGTCAAGTTTCTTTTCTCACACACCGATTTCCAGCAATGTTCAATGTCATATTAATGAGAAATGCAGTGTAGAAATCAGTAAATGTTAAACTCAAAGTTCCAGAATGCAGTGTAGTTATAGGATGCAGGTAAGCTACTGCAGAGACTCAGTTCAGCTAGTTAGCGATCTCCATGATAACGAGTTTGATAGCATTGATTATATTAGTATGAAAGTTAGAGCTTTGGAACCTGATCTGTTTGAGAAGAGTATACAGATGAGGAGGTGAGAGAGCTGGACAGACTAAAAGACTAAAATACATTGGGTAATTGCTGTCTTTAGCTAGAGATGAAGGGAGCGCTAATTCCCACTGGCAACAGTATCAGCAGGTAGCTGAATGGCATCGTGGGTAATGTAGGAAGCTGTTAAACATGTAAAAATAGATCAAAGTGGCAGTAATTGAAGTTTGTTTTTAGGTTAGGGTTAGGATTAAGTCAAGGTACTGGATAATATTAGTTTTGGGGCCAAAGTAAGCATATGATTAGTTTTCAAGAAATGTAATCACACTACTTTTGTATCTACGCATGTCCTTCAGCTGTAATGTGTTTGAGACTGCATGTCTGACGTGTGTGTCTGCATGCACTGCAGGTGTTCAGAATGTGCTGGATAACTGTCCCAAAGTGCCCAACCCTATGCAGACAGACCGGGATCACGATGGAGTGGGAGATGCCTGTGACAGCTGCCCTGAGATGAACAACCCCATGCAGGTCCTCAGAGTTTACAAAGCACCATTCTAAGGTCTAATGTCTCAGTTTAAGCAATTAAAAAGGACTAGTTTAGTTCTCTGTTGGAGTTTAAAAATTCCAGTAGTCCTGGCAGTAGTACTCACTGGGTGGGTAATGTCTGGTTTGTTTGTACCAGACAGATTGCATTATGATCAAAACTTAATTTTTCCATCTGTATTATTGCTGTGCATAAGTTGATAGTAACTGTTTTGTATGTGTTTAGAGAAGAAGCCTTTATTTGTCACATATACATTACAGCACAGTGAAGTTCTTTTCTATGCATATCCCAGCTTGTTTGGAAGCTGGGGTCAGAGTGCCAGGTCAGTCATGATACAGCACCCCTGGAGTAGAGATAGCCAAGGGCCCAACAGTGGTAGCTTGAACCCCCAACCTTCTGATCAGTAACCCAGAGCATTAACCATTGAGCCACCACTGCCCTTTTTCTGTTGTGTTAAAAAAAAAAAAAAACTCTCTAAAAATCTAGAATTCTAAATTTTAAAGGACTTGTTTTAGTTTTTGATCAGTCAATGGTCTTTACTCACTGGGATTATTTGCTGTTTGTAATTTGAGTCCAATTCAAGTGCTAAGAAAATGCTAACATAATGCTACTTATATCCTTGCAGACTGACATAGATAATGACCTGGTAGGAGATGTGTGTGACACCAACCAGGACTCGTAAGTTTAAACATACGCACACACTAGCTTTAATTCATGTGCAGTGTAATGAACATTATGTATTACTCTGGCGCCACCTAGACCTCAGACTTTTTGCCTGCTGTACAGTCTGTCACATATTTCTGTAATGTGCTTTGATGGTAATATTTTGGTACTCTACAGAGGAGTGCAAATGTTTGCATACCCCTAGGGCATACTGAAGAAGACAATTGTAATTTATATCAGTAACAAGGTTAGTGTGTTACATTTTGCAGATGTTTCTTATCATTCTTTCATTCATCTTCAGTTACTGCTTTACATGGTCAGGGTCACAGTGGATGCAGGACCTATCCTGGGTGCACCTCTTTTGTATCCTCTCTCATCTACACACACTTTATTAGGAACACCTGTACACCTACTCATTCAGGCAACTATCTAATCAACCAATCGTCTGGCAGAAGTACAGTGCATAAAGTCATGCAGATACGGGCCAGCAGCTTCAGCTAATGTTCACATCAACCATCAGAATGGGGAAAAATGTGATCTCAGTTATTTTGACAATGTCATGATTGTTGGTGCCAGACGGGCTGGTTTGACTATTTCTATAACTTCTAATTTCTTGGGATTTTCACACACAACAGTCTCAGACTCAGAGAGTTTACTCAGAATGGTGCAATACAGAAAAAACATCCAGTAATTAGCAGTTCAGTTGTTGATCAGAGAGGTTAATGGAGAATGCTTGGCCAAGCTTCTTTGCCCATTGTTCTTGACATTTCTATCAAGAACAATATAAATCTGCCAGATTTATACATACACAGGCTTACATTGTCTTCTTTAGATCAGGTCTGGAGGCTTAGGTCATGGCAAGTCTTCTTTTCAAACAATTTTTTTCTGTGGATTTTGATTTATATTTTGGTTTGTTGCACTTACATTTCATTTGTGACGTTTTGTAAATAATTTGTGAAATACAAGTGCATTTTCTTTTTTCAATTCAAAAACCATGAGGGATACAAACCTTTGCCTTGAACTGTATATTAGGGGTGTAATACATTGCCACTGCCATTGCCATCTGTATAGCTGCTTTAAAAAAAAAATCTGGCCCATACTGTTATTATTTTTGTTATATATTTTGTTGTATACCTGCCTGTTACATTTTCTAACAAATTTAGTTGGTTTTATTTCCCAAAATATTGCCTTAAACAATGTAGTAGCCTAATTTAAACCACCCTGACCAGGCAGTTACAAAAGATTAATGAATGCTGTAAATGCATTGTTCATGGTCAGTTTAATTAATGTGGTCTTTTTTTGCCCTGTAAGCTTCATGTCTGTCCTCTACCCTACATGATCCCAGTACAGATGCACGCCTCTAATCTCAACCAGATGCCATATGAACCTTTCCACATAATATATTCATATTTGGTTACATTCCTATTGTATATGTATATATATTTATGTTTGTATGGTTGTTTGGTCAGTGATGGGGATGGACACCAAGACAGTCGAGACAACTGCCCCGACATCCCCAACAGCTCTCAGCTTGACTCGGATAACGATGGTATTGGAGACGACTGTGATGATGATGATGACAATGATGGAATTCCTGACACTGAGACTGCGATAGGACTCGGTCCTGATAACTGCCGGCTTATTCCCAATCCAAACCAGAAAGATTCAGATGGTAAAGAACTCTTTTCATGGTTGTTTGCACTGGTGTTTTTAATCATGATCATCACAACTTAACATTCCTGACAATCTGTTTTCTGTGCTGCTGGTACTCTTAAGCTTTAACTAAATGGCTAGTATAATCAACAACTTTGTGGTTGATATACACTATATTACCAAAAGTATTCGGTCACCTGCCTTGACTCACATATGAGCTTAAGTGCCATCCCATTCCTAACCCATAGGGTTCAATATGATGTCGGTCCACCTTTTGCAGCTATTACAGCTTCAACTCTTCTGGGAAGGCTGTCCACAAGGTTGAGGAGTGTGTTTATAGGAATTTTTGACCATTCTTCCAAAAGCGCATTGGTGAGGTCACACACTGATGTTGGTCGAGAAGGCCTGGCTCTCAGTCTCCGCTCTAATTCATCCCAAAGGTGTTCTATCGGGTTCAGGTCAGGACTCTGTGCAGGCCAGTCAAGTTCATCCACACCAGACTCTGTCATCCATGTCTTTATGGACCTTGCTTTGTGCACTAGTGCACAGTCATGTTGGAAGAGGAAGGGGCCCGCTCCAAACTGTTCCCACAAGGTTGGGAGCATGGAATTGTCCAAAATGTTTTGGTATCCTGAAGCATTCAAAGTTCCTTTCACTGGAACTAAGGGGCCAAGCCCAACTCCTGAAAAACAACCCCACACCATAATTCCTCCTCCACCAAATTTCACACTCGGCACAATGCAGTCCGAAATGTACCGTTCTCCTGGCAACCTCCAAACCCAGACTCGTCCATCAGATTGCCAGATGGAAAAGCGTGATTCATCACTCCAGAGAACGCGTCTCCACTGCTCTAGAGTCCAGTGGCGGCGTGCTTTACACCACTGCATCCGACGCTTTGCATTGCACTTGGTGATGTGTGGCTTGGATGCAGCTGCTCGGCCATGGAAACCCATTCCATGAAGCTCTCTGCGTACTGTACTTGGGCTAATCTGAAGGTCACATGAAGTTTGGAGCTCTGTAGCAATTGACTGTGAAGAAAGTCGACGACCTCTTTGCACTATGTGCTTCAGCATCCGCTGACCCCTCTCCGTCAGTTTACGTGGCCTACCACTTCGTGGCTGAGTTGCTGTTGTTCCCAAACTCTTCCATTTTGTTATGATAAAGCTGACAGTTGACTGTGGAATATTTAGGAGCGAGGAAATTTCACAACTGGATTTGTTGCACAGGTGGCATCCTATGACAGTTCCACGCTGGAATTCACTGAGCTCCTGAGAGCGGCCCATTCTTTCACAAATGTTTGTAAAAACAGTCTGCATGCCTAAGTGCTTGATTTTATACACCTGTGGCCAGGCCAAGTGATTAGGACACCTGATTCTGATCATTTGGATGGGTGACCGAATACTTTTGGTAATATAGTGTATATATATATATATATATATATATATATATATATATATATATATATTATCTGTATACATCTACAGGGCTGAGAAACCCACTCAGTCTTTCCAAAAAAAATAAAAAACATGTAGTTACCTGTTTATGACCAGGGATAAGATTACAAGAAGATAAGAATAAGAACCAGGGATAAGAATGAGAATTCTTTGGTCAATAAGGTCAAAACAGATACAACTTGTCAATTCTTTAATTTTATAACTTAAAGCAAATTTTTTGTAAAATGTATCACATATATTCAGTGGCATGTAAAAAACAGTACACATTAGCTCATTTTTGCAAAATAAAAAAGTGAGATAGATTGTTATGATTCTAAGGTTTTAATATTTTGCACTCTCTTATTAAAATATTAAAGTCCAACCCCATTTTTTACTATATTTCTCCCCATCTCCCCAGGTAATGGTGTTGGAGACGTATGTGAGAATGACTTTGACAATGATGCAGTACTGGATTTGATTGACGTGTGTCCAGAGAGTTCTGAGGTCACGCTTACAGACTTCAGAGCCTATCAGACTGTCATACTGGACCCTGAGGGTGATGCCCAAATTGATCCTAACTGGGTGGTGCTTAACCAGGTCAGCCTGGCAGATAATTTCTATAGTGTTGTGCTTTTGTGCTGATCTGATTTCATGGAGAATAATACACTTTTAACCATTTGACAGACAAAGTACACAGTTAATTCAACCAAAGCCTTAACCAAATTTTAACTAGTGCATTTTAACTAGTTTGCAAAAGCACATGGATTTGCAATGTACATGAATTAACTGTATGAATTTCACTTTAGTAAAGAATACTCACATAGTTGCTAATGTGTGAAAAAAATCCTTATTGATTATTGTGACATTTCAGGGTATGGAGATTGTTCAGACGATGAACAGTGACCCTGGATTGGCAGTTGGTAGGTCCCCTTTCAAAACTCAGCATTTAAACACCAGTTGATTGCTCACATTGGTAGTTTTAGTGCTGCTAAAATTAGCCACAATCATGCAGCTGGTGCACAAACCATAACATATACACTATACGCCGATCAGCCATAACATTAAAACCACTGACAAGTGAAATGAATAACATTATTATCTCTTTATAAGGGCACTTGTCAAGGGGTGGGATATATTAGGCAGCAAGTGAAGAGTGAGTTTTCGAAGTTGATTTGTTGGAAGCAAAAATGGGCAAGCATAAGGATCTGAGCGACTTTGACAAGGGCCAAATTGTGATGGCTAGACGACTGGGTCAGAGAAGCTGCAGACCGGTCAGACAGCCCATGCTGACCCATGTCCACCACCAAAAACACCTGCAATGGGCATGTGAGCATCAGAACTGGACCATGGAGCAATGGAAGAAGGTGGCCTGGTCTGATGAATCACGTGGACGGCCGGGTGCGTGTGCGCTGCTTACCTGGGGAAGAGATGGCACAAGGATGCACTATGGGAAGAAGGCAAGCTGGTAGAGGCAGTGTGATGCTCTGGGCAATGTTCTGGTGGCAAAGCTTGGGTCCTGGCATTCATGTGGATGTTACTTTGAAACGTACCACCTACCTAGACATTGTTGCAGACCAAGTACACCCCTTCAGTGCAAAAGTATGCCCTAATGGCAGTGGCTTTTAGCAGGATAATGCACCCTGGCACACTGCATAAATTGTTCAGGAATGATTTGAGGAACATGGCAAAGAGTTCAAGGTGTTGATTTGGCCTCCAAATTCCCCAGATCTCAATCCGATCGAGCATCTGTGGGATGTGCTGGACAAACAAGTTCAATCCATGGAGGCCCCATCTCACAACTTACAGGACATAAAAGATCTGCTGCTAACGTCTTGGTGCCAGATACCACAGCACACCTTCAGAGGTCTTGTGGAGTCCATGCCTTAATGGGTCAGAGTTGTTTTGGCACCACAAGGGGTACCTACACAATATTAGGCAGGTGGTTTTAATGTTATGGCTGTATATATGTGCGTGTGTATATATATATATATATATATATATATATATATATATATATATATATATATATATATACATACAGAGGATGTCCCCAAAGTCTTCATACATAGGGGAAATTAACCACAAAGTTGTCTCATCCTCTGCTCATCTGTTCTAACCCCCCACCCCCACCCCCGCTCATTTTTCAGGCTATACAGCATTTAACGGTGTGGACTTTGAGGGCACTTTCCATGTAAACACAGTAACTGATGATGACTATGCTGGCTTCATCTTCGGGTACCAGGACTCATCCAGCTTCTATGTAGTGATGTGGAAGCAGACTGAGCAGACCTATTGGCAATCTGTGCCATTTAGAGCCATGGCTGAGCCTGGCCTACAGCTCAAGGTAGCCATACATCAAATTCTATCCAGCTCAGCACAACTTTATTGGTTTGGAAGTGTTTAATTGAAATAGCTTTATATATTTTACCTAACAGGCTTCTCCCATGTGTTTCTGTATCATCAATGTGTTGTATTGTGTTTGTAGATTAGAGACCCCATTATACAGACCAATGTATACTCAGATTATGTAGGAAAGGGCTTACACTTGGCTTTCTGGCTCCACCTGTAGGCAGTAAAGTCCCGCACAGGGCCTGGCGAATTTCTCCGTAACGCTTTGTGGCACACTGGAGACACAGAAGGTGAGGTGAAGTTATTGTGGAAAGACCCACGCAACGTCGGCTGGAAAGACAAAACCTCCTATCGCTGGCAGCTCAGTCACCGGCCCCAGGTTGGCTACATCAGGTGAGTGTATGTAAGGCTGGCAAGGGTAAAGACCAGCATCCCATAGAAAAAGTTCGACCTAAATTTCCATTACAGTTTCTCCATGTCGTATTGCTAATCTTAACAGCTGCATCTCATTCCTACTATTTAGTACTTGTTCAATCTACAGAAATATTTTGTCATTACCTCACATTCTGTAAAACATTTCTTTAAACATTAGAGGGCGCCCTTCTGTATACAGTTAATGGATGCATTGATCCCAACATGAGGTGAACAAAATCCTCACTGGTGGGCATGAAGATGGGGGTCTGGATGCTTGTCTTTGTATTTTTTTTTGTTCCGTTCCCCCCTTTTCCTAAAGCCCTAGCCCTCCAAAACCTCTGTGACTTTAGTGAGTGGTTGGGCCTCCTGGCCTTCCATTGTTGTGGTTGCCATGCCAATGAAATCCTTGGCAAGAATTTCCTTGGTGCCTCTTGATATGCAGATCCAACGGAAACTACTGTAGTGGACAGGCTGGAGAGACAGTGAGGAAAAGGGAGGACACAGAACAAGGAACATGTGTGATTTAATGTATTATATACATATACAGTATATACTCATGTATAATATATTTTTCATTTGAGCACACAAAATTTGACCAAATGCAAGTGTTTCAGAAAATAACAGTTTGCCAAACCTGACATAGGAGATTAATAAGTAAGCTATATATTAATGCATGTATATGCAATGGTACTTTCTAACCAACATCAAATAACTGAATTACATTTAAAAACAAAAACATGCAAGGGCTGGCATTTGGATTTAGATTTTGAGAAGTTGTCACAGTCCTTTCTGCACATTACTACTTACAGCAGATGGGGGAGTAGGGAATGGGGGGCAGCTCTGTCAGACTGCTGTGTGTATATAGCCAGTTCTCTGTGAAATTCCAAGCTCTTTCAGGCACACAGAGAAACACCTGCTTTGTATTCAGTTAGAGTGGTGAATAGAACTAAACACACACACACACACACACACTATACTACACTTCAGTCCAGCGTCTCTAAAACATCACGTCATCCTCCAGACTCCTACAGGACTCTTCTCTCCTGTCCTTAAGCACCAACAGCTTTTCTCTCACCAAACTCTAGCACGGATATGCCGTATTGCAGTAATTGTCCGGCACTTTTCATTGACTAATTCCTATACTACCTGTATACCCACACTGTCTAATGCCACTAATACTTAGTATTATCTAATTAATGAGTAATTTCTGATATTAATAAGTAATTACTTGATAATTACTGTGTATTAGGGGTGGACAATATTGCAGAAATGTTGTATCACAGTATTTGACATTTTTACAATATGCTATATGTCACAATATACAGTATAGCCAGTGGTAAGGTTTGGCTAACAAAGCCTCAACACGGGTGACTATAAGATTTTTTAATTTTAAAAAATTGTATGTAAAAAAGAAAAGTATGTAAGATGTTTACAATGTAATAATGTATAAAATAGTTGATAACGTCAACGATGATAATAAGGGGGGGGGGGGTTGAACGTATTCAGATTTTATTGTTTTTAGCTGTTTAGTTTCTGCTTGATTACATTTAATAATCTGTTGTATGTTTTCATGTGGTTTTCTTTCTTCACTGTGTGTATTGTTCTGGAAAGCACTTTGTAAACTGGTATTATTAGAATTATTATTATTTTTTTATCAGAATCAAACCGTTTGTTGTAGAACTCCAGATGAAGTCCAGTCTTGATAGTGAAATATACTGCTATGTCTTATAATAAGAATTCTATAAGTTAAGTATGTGTTTGTGTGCATGGCAGAGTAAAACTCTATGAGGGAATGGAATTGGTGGCTGACTCTGATGTAGTGGTTGACACGTCTATGAGAGGAGGTCGGCTTGGAGTTTTCTGCTTTTCTCAAGAGAACATCATCTGGTCCAATCTACGCTACCGATGCAATGGTATCCCACCCTTAACACACACTCAGATAAACATCCGGTGAATTGTGCAATGCCAATTTTTTATGCAATGATTTGCAGTGACTGAGAAGTAGAATCAAAAGTAAAAGTCTTTAGTGATAGAATAATAATCAAATAAGGATTATGGATGCTTTACAGGATGGCTGAATATTTATAAAATATTTATATCTGTCTTTTTACAGACACTGTCCCGGAGGACTTTGAGTCACAGCATAAACAAGTACTAATGCACATTCAGGTGTGAGGAATAGGAGAATCAAAGCTGGCCACCCTGATCTGCACTGCCTCTTCATACAGAAACACTCACGAAGTCTCTACATTTGCTCTGGGTCTGCAACCAGCCACTGTGCACGAGTCAGACTGTTGAGCTCTTGTGTGAAAGGGAACACAAGATCAAAAAGAGAGAAAATGACACCACATCCCTCTATATCTGAAGAGGCTAAATCAATGTAGAGAAATCAACAACTGACTTTTTATTCTATGAATGAGACTGTTGTAGCAAGGAGGTGCCTCAGGTCAATGTAAAAAGCAAAAAGCTGTGTGTGTGAGAGTGTGTGTGAGTGTGCGTGCATGTGTAATGATGTGTGAGGGAACAAGTGAAAGGGAAAATGTGTAAAGATGACCATGTGTTAATGATCACTGACTTTTACGTCTAGGACAGATTTCCTTGGTAAGTTCTCGCCGTAAATCTGTCATCCCATTATTGTAAATATCAAATTAAACCAACTTTAAAGTGTATAAGAAACAGATTTGCCAGGAATAACACTTACGGAGCCATCCTGTGTAATATCCGTCTGTATTGTAAAATGAAAAATGTGCAGGTTTAATAGACCACCATTAAATATTCATATAATTAAAAGTGAATAGCCTCAGATATGAAACAATACCAGGACTCTTTACATTCATTGTGACAGTTACTCACAGGGCAGATTACAGGCTACAGTGACATCCATGGGACTCTAACACATATAACTGTAAGGCATAATTATATAAAAGTTCATTCAAATTGCAAGACTGAGACTACCACAAGACTAGCTGTCTATTTAACATACAAAAAACATTGTTTATACATTTTTTCTGAGTAACTAAATGGTATGGCCTAATGTAGGGGTGTCAGAATCTGTCATTTACAGGTGTTTTCTAACCCTTCTATGGAACCTATGTTTTTTTTTATTATTAATATTTTTTAATTTATAAAAAATGTAGTGTATTTTTAAGAACGTTGTCCCCAATCTTTTCTTTTTACTCTTTTTTTTTACCCCAAGTTTACCCCAAGCTTCCTGCCATAACTCGTATCCCAGCAGCACAACTTCAGTCAGTATTTTCGCCGCTTCTCTGCAGTGGCTCACGCGCCCACAGTCATCGTTAATGAATCCGGCCAGTACTAGTTCAGACCGGCTCGCGGTGTCCTCGCGCTCCGGGAGGCCGGGACGAGTGCAATATTGGCGGGAAATCTTACAACAATGCACCGCGTCCCGCACCTGCCGGCCGGCGGGAAACATGATGTTCGCGCATGCGCTGTCCACACCGTGGCCATCCAACCGCAGAGCAGCGCTAAACACAACAAAAACACACGAGTTGGAGGAGAGTGCCCATAACACTTTTCACTTTTCAAATGTGCTTTATTAGACATTTTAGACTTTTTTATATAATAATAGATTTGACTTTGTGACGCAACATTTAAAAGCATAATGAACTTTGGTTGTTTGTTTTATTCACTGTGTTAGACTGAGAACGAGCAACAGGGAGGAGCATCAGGAACGGAGTCCATCACAGGATGCTCCCAACAGGCTTTTTTTTTTGTACGTTAACATTTTATATGGCATGTGTTGTTTAGTTTACATTCCTATGCATTGCCGAGTCCTTCGTTCAAACATCCAGCGAGCACGTGTGCTCATATAAAGCGGGGCATGAAGCACCAATGAATAACGCCGCGAGGGCGTTTCCTAGACAACAGGTTGCTTAGATACGTTGTAGTTCATTGCCTACTAAAGAGCTTGACAAAATTTCGCCAAGTAAAAGTTAACTTTTCTATAATAAACTCGCATGTCACATCACATAAATAACACGTGACACAAGAATGAATAAACAAACAAACAAACAAAAAAAAACAGTAACTTACCCATAACAATAGAGCGGTCGTTGTTGTCGCAGCCTTCCTTCCCTACTAGTTTCAAACCATTTGTTTTTACACACACACACACACACACACACACACACAAATGCGCTTAATGAAATACAGCGAGGAACTTCTCCCTCCTTCCAGTATAGTCCGTTTCCTCGCCTTCTTCCGCTTCCTCGGTGTCGAGTTTTCGTTTTTCTGCCTTTTCCTCCAAATCTCGGCGCACAATGCGACTCCCGTCATGCGGAGCTTCACCTCAGTGCCGAGCTCGAGCTCCGCCTCCACGGCCAACAAAGCGCAGTGTGCCCTGCTCAGTGAGGCGTGCACGCGGACACACACACGCAGAGCCAGACTTCTGAGTGCTCTCAGGATGGCCAGTGAAACAGACCGACCGCGAATATCGTCATCCACTCACTAACAGGTGACTGAGTCGCCCTAGAAAATAGTTTGCCCTGAACTTTTAAAATCGATACAGGAAAACCCATTAACAACGCGATGAACCTGTTGTTTACATATTTACATATTACATCAGCTTGCCTATAGCACATCTCAATCCCAAACAGCTACACATCCACCTGTCCTGTCCCTGCAGCCTTGTCTCCCAGCGTCATCCAATCAGAAAGAAGCCTGTGGCTACAGCCTAACGTCATACTAATAATTATGTCAAAATATAGTATATGGACCCAAACAGTATAAAATACTACATGCACTCACTGAGCACTTTATTAGGAAGACCTTTACACCTGCTCATTCATGCAATTATCTAATCAAACAATCGTGTGGCAGCAGTGCAGTGCATAAAATCATGCAGATTACGGCCAGCAGCTTCGGGTAATGTTCACATCAGCCATCAGAATGAGGAAAAAATGTGATCTCAGTGATTTTGACTGTGGCATGATTGTTGGGGCCAGATGGGTTGGTTTGAGTATTTCTATAACTGCTGATCTCCTGGGATTTATACTCACAAAAGTCTCTAGAGTTTACACAGAATGGGTACAATAAAGAAAAAACACAGATTTTAGGGTGACAGTTCTGTGGGTGGAAACGACTTGTTGATGAGAGAGGTCAGAGGAGAATAGCCAGACTGGTTCAAGCTGACAGAAAGGATGCAGTAACACAGATAACTACTTTGTACAATTGTAGTGAGCAGAAAAGCATCTCAGAATGCACAACACGTTGAACCTTGAGGCAGATGGGCTACAACAGCAGAAGACCACGTCGAGTTTCACTTCTGTCAGCCAATAACAGAAAGCTGATGCTGCAGTGGGCACAGGCTCACCAAAACAGGACAACTGAAGATGGAAAACATAGAAAAATGTAGCCTGGTCTGATGAATCTCGATTTCTGCTGAGGCACACAGATGGTAGGGTCAGAATTTGGTGCCTACAGCATGAATCCATGGACCCAACCTGTCTTGTGTCAATAGTCCAGGCTGGTGGAGGTGGTGTAATGGTGTGGGGCATGTTTTCCTGGCACACTTTGGGCCCATTTATACCAGTCACTCATCACTTGAATGCCAAAGCCTGTTGGACTATTGTTGCTGACCATGTGCATCCCTTCACAGCCATAATTTACCCATCTTCTAATGGCTACTTTCAGCATGATAATGCACCATGTCACAAAGCAAAAGTCATCTCAAACTGGTTTCATGAACATGACAACGAGTTCAGTGTTCTTCAGTGGTCTTCCTAGTCACCGGATCTGAATCCAGTAGAACACCTTTGGAATGTTGTAGAATGAAAAATCTGCAGGAATTACGTGATGCAATCATGTCAGCATGGACCAGAATTTCAAAGAAATATTTCCAATGTCTTGTGGAGTCCACTCCATGAAGAATTCAGACTGTTTTGAGAGCAAAGTGACGCCCTACCCAGTATTAGTATAGTGTTCCTAATAAATAAAGTGCTCAATGAGTGTACATAAAATGGGATGAAACACACAGTGAAGTGAAGTGACTTGTGGCCAAGTATGGTGACCCATACTCGGAATTTGTGCTCTGCATTTAACCCATCCAAGTACACACACCCGGAGCAGTGGGCAGCCTTTTTTGCTGCGGCGCCCAGGGAGCAGTTGGGGGTTCGGTGCCTTGCTCAAGGGTCTCACCTCAGTCGTGGTATTGAGGGTGGAAGAGAGCGCTGGTCATTCACTCCCCCCACCTACAATCCCTGCCAGACCTGAGACTCAAACCCACAACCTTCAGGTTGCAAGTCCGACTCTCTATCCATTAGGCCAAGACTGCCCAGGGATGTTTATAATAAAGAAGTAGCAGTCAGCCACTCCAGTTTTCACTCTGGGAAGGTGTTTCGGTTTGATCTGTAATTAAAAACCAGATATCAATGAGGCAAAAATACATTTTAGCTTGTTTAGATACAGGTTTATATTTGCATCGCTTATAAATAACAAAACATATGTAAACTGGAATTGGAACTCTTTTTTACATACGTTTTTTAGAACAAGACGCTGGGGGTTTCTAAAACAAGCTAAGATGTATAATCATATCTGAATTTAAAAACAACTTTTAGTGTGAGAATTGTGTTCACACTGGTAAATTACACAAGATGCTATTATGAATATATGGATACTAAAGCACTGAGGATACCAACTTCCTTGGTATGTGAACAAGTAAATTCTAGTTAGTAGGGTAACAGCTAAATAGTTTATACTCTGTTAGTTTTTTACTTGTTGGTAAAGTAATATGTTTAAATTACTATTTTCCCCAGTGGCTGAACTTGATACGAGCAAAAAATGTGATAGATGTGATGTGTAATCTGTGTAATCTGATGTGAATTCAGTGGCTTTGGCTGTGACATGGTTGTTGGTACTAAATGAACTGGTTTGCATATTTTAGATGCTGCTGATCTCCTGGGATTTTCATGTACACCTTGTTGATGTCGAGGTCAGAGGAGAATGGCCAGAATGAGTCGAGCTGACAAGAAGTCTACAATAACTGAAATAACCACACTTTACAACCACGGTGAGCAGAAAAGCATCTCAGAACACACATGTTGAACCTTGAGGCAGATGGACTACAACTGCAGAAGACCACACTGGGTTTCACTCCTGTCAGCCACGAACAGGAATCTGAGGCTACAGTGGGTATAGGCTCATGGAAACTAGACAGTTGAAAATTGGAAAAACGTCAAATATCAATTTCTGCTGTGATATGCAGATGGTAGGGTCAGAATTTGGTGTCAACAGCGTGAATCCATGGACCAAACTTGCCTTGTGTGAACAGTTAAGGCTGGTGGTGGTGGTGGTCTAATGTTGTGGAGAATGTTTTCTTAATACCAGCTGAGCATTGCTTGAATGCCACAACCTTGGGAGAGTGGGGGAGGCTCTATTCTGTATGCTGTATGTATAACATACAAACTAGAGCCTACATGTATGCTTTTACAGACGCAGCCCATTTTGGCCTGTTTGCACCCTTTATGTATATCATATCCATAAATTCATGTGAATTTGATCCCATGGTGTCATTACTAAGACTTATCAATCAATAGCAATTACTTGCACTTGTTAAGAGGAAGCAAAGAGCACAGCAATGCTAAAGTGTCCCATACCTAAGTTAAATTTACTTTAAAATTCATTTCAGTAGGCAACACTTCTTTATGGAAGATTAAGCATTTTTTTAATGCAGTGAAGATCAGAGTAAGACAGACAGCTCTACAAATTCCTGATAGCTTTAATGCACAGACTGGATGTGCACACAGTTATCCAATCACAGTTCACGCCAAACTGACACTTTTCTCATATGCAGATGAGCAGACACACGTGTTTCACAGAAGGCATTTTGATAGCACCTTAATCAATGCTACATCCTAATCAGATAACTAACTTTAGAAGCACGGGTTTTGCTCGAGTAGTTCATTTAACCAAAGTAATTATTATTATTATTTTTTTTTACTCCATCGTACCCTAACAAACCTTATAAATGAAGGTTGCATAAATGAAGGGTTGTTGTCAAACACCCCCCCTGCTGAAGTGCGCTCACACAGGTTCGTTATATTGGCGTGAGCTGTGTCTAAAATAGCCTCCCTGCGCTCTGGACCCGTGTAGAGCGGCGCAGTTGTTGCGCAGAGCGGCAGGTGTGCGCTGCGGGTGATTTACGCAGTCAGCCGAGGCGCTCTCCCACTCATTCAGCACTGACCAGCACAGCTTGGCACAATTAGCACTACTACGACTCTGGGCGCCCTTTTATCAGCCTTTGGGGTGGATATGCGGTGATTACACGTCTCGTTTAACGGAGCTGACAGAGGTAAGTCATCCTTGTAAAACCCTTGTATAACAACAATCAATAATTAAGCTTAAAACTTGCTGTCTGTAGCGTCACGTGATGATGGTAACTACCTTACATTCTTCTCTAACCAGGAGAATAAGTTTAAATAGAAGAGACTGTGTATACTCTATAGGGTTTGACTGCACTGTCAGAAAGACACACCAGATGAATACTGTTATACTTATACTTATCAATTGAAACTTTGTAGTTGCAATTGGCTGCAACTGGTTACTGGTGATTGTTTTGGACAGGTCTATATTCATGTGTATTTTTTATTAAAATAAGATTTGAAGAGTTTGAGGGAGGAACTGTGGAATTGTAGCTGTCACAGATCCACGGTTGGTATATGATGGTTTTTATTAATATCCATAATAAACATATTTCACATTACACCCATTCTGACAGTGGAATATGAAGGAAACATGTTGTGTTGATATTATTTGAGAGAATTTTTTCTCAGCAAACAACCTAGAGGTAAATAGAAATCTCTCAAATAATACCAACACAATATATTTCTTAAACTTCACATTTTACTGTCAGTTAGGCTGTAATGTGAATTGTGTAGGATATATAAAAGAAAGTGTCAAATGCCACCAGTAGATCTGTGATATGAGGGTTTTTATTCTATCTATTTTATTCTATTCTATCTATTTATTCTATCTATCTATACTGTGTATCTATTTGTATTAGTATTCCTAATATAGCATACATAATTCACCTTCTAGTCTATCTGACAGTAGAAGGTGAAGGAAATATATTGTGTATAGTTGGTGTTGTTTGAGTGATGTATTTTTAACAAATAACCTAGAAATATCAGAAAAAATAAAAGAAACATGCACAGAGATACAGCATGGGTCTGCCATTCCTTCAAAACTCAGACATGGCGTGTGTGTGTGTGTGTGTGTGTGGTGATGACGCTACAATTTACAGTTACTTCTAATAAAGAATGGTTCCAAAAGGGATCAGTTTACAGTAGTTCATGTGTGTGTGTGTGTGTGTGTGTACATGTGTGTGCACCTGTGAATTGGAGGTTCCTGTAACTGGTGGGGGATGGAACCCGGTGCTCATCAGGGAATTCTTATATCAATATGTTATTTGGTTTCTGTGTTCAGAAGTGTTGTCGCTGTGTTCAGAAATGCTGAATCAAAATCAGTAACATTCTACAGACACATACTTACACAACAAATGGCCAACCAAACTGGACAAATGCATGGGGTGCATGGTCTTTACTAGCATAGAGGCCCTCTGCGGCGGCAGATGTCAGAAATAGCTTAGCTATTCTGCTCATTGAGACACCAGATGAAATTAGATTGCTGAGGGAAGAAGATAGCCCATGTGGGCCAGAATGCTGGAAGCTTGACTGTATTTCCAGCACCTGACCCAGTGTTTCTGTCTATGCTTTTTCAGATAGGACAGGGGTGGGGTGTTGTGTGCAGCCGGCTACCATCACAGGGTTTATTTAGCACCCTGTATTTCTGTCCTGCAACTGCCCCTGTTTCTCCTGTCCCATTTAGGATTCCCTCAACTGGAATGTCATGGCTGACTCTGCTAGCAGTCAGGAAAGCATTCTGTAAACAATCTACTGCAAGAGTTTCTGGACATTAGTGAAAAAATGAACTCAAATTGTATTTACCCATAAACCTAAACCTAAATGTCCCCGTGCAGTCAATGGAATTTACCAAACAGGATCAATGGAAGGGCTCAGTAATAAACATTTTAACTGAAATATGATCTTTGATATAATTGCGCACATATGCCAAAAGATTTCTATCTTTCGCTCTGTTATTATAATCTGATTATATTCAGATTGGCCTGATTTGCTTACAACCACTTTAAATTAGAGCTTGTGATCTCAGTGCAAATACACACGAATGTCCATGAGTTTGCTTTCTTTCTTTTAGTGTTTGCTATCCACTCTGTAAATAACAGAACTGTAGCCAAGGTCCAAACTGCAGTACTTCCATATTGATAGGACAGGCTTTTCACTACAGTAGTGAACCGCAGCATTTAAAAAAAAAAAAAAAAATTGCACTGAACCATTACGTGTGCAGAAGTTATTTTCACCTGTCCACTCATCCAAAATGTTACCCCTCAGGTCCTGGATGATACTCATTGAATGTGTTTTTATGTGCTTCTTTCATTCCAAGGTTTGACAATGTGCTAATGATGTCACCGTTCAGTGGATGGGTTTTACACTTTTGTTTATTACATTTGAACCAGTATTTTATCCAGAGCAACAGCATCAGTCAGACACTTAAGGTAAGAATGACTTACAGTACATATTATGATAATGAACCACATGATATAATTGCTTTTGACTTGATAATAATTCAGAACTGTTTGTATATCATACTATAACCTATTGTTTAAAAAGGACATAGAGGTATTAAAAAAAAGATTACAACAAAATACAGTAAAATCACAGCTTTTGTTAATGGATGAGTCACCAGACATGTAAATGCTGACAGATTAAAGGCCGAGCAGAGCATTTATAATGTTATTTGTGTTTGCACATGTCTCCATCATGTGGCTGTTGTGTGCAGTGAACCTCTGTCTTCCAAGCCAAAGTCACAGTGTAAAGAGCTCCAGCAGTCTACTAAGGCTGTGTCTGTATGGATGGGAATGGGAACACGGGCTGCCTGCAGTAACCATGTACAAATTACATGGAAACATCACGTTTTCAACATACTGCTGCTTGTTCTCCTTTTAGCTTCACAAGGTATGACTTTTTATCTCTCTCTCTTTTTGTCATATCAAGGCTAACATTATGTGAAACAACTGTGACATTGGATGTTGTTTATTTACATCTTTGTGACTCTCTTTTGCTGCAGCATGGGCCCAGTGTAGGATCCTGAGGTGTAACTCAGAATTTGTAGCTGCAACATTAGACCTGGGAGGCAGTGGTGGTGGTAGTGGGAAAGATTCAGGCAATGTGGGTTACTGCAGCGCCCTGCGCTCTTACGCTACCTGCACCCGGCGCACTGCCCGTGCCTGCCGTGGTGACCTGGCTTACCACTCTGCAGTGCAGGGCATTGAGGACTTGCTCATCCAGCACCGGTGTCCTAAGTCAGGGCCCACAGCCCAACCCCGGCCTCTACCCCAGGCCCCAGTATCTGGGGATGCCTGCTTTTACGAGAAAAGCTATGTGCAGCGCGAAGGCCGTGCTCCGGAGTACCTGCACTGCGGTGTGTTCGGAGACCCTCATATCCGCACTTTCAACAATGAGTTCCAGACGTGTGCTGTACCTGGAGCCTGGCCCCTCATTGACAACCAGTTTCTCTACATACAGGCCACCAGCTCACACACTAGAGAGAGCTCTTATGCCACTGCACTCACCAAGGTTAGAACAGACAAATACACTACTGTATATGTAACCATGTCATGGACCACACAGGGGCATTGTCATGCTGGAATATGATTGGGCCTCTTAGTTCTAGTTAAGGGAAATTGTAATGCTACAGCATAGACATTCTATACAATTGTGTGCTTCGTTTGTGGCAACAATTTAGGAAGGCCCACATATGGCAGTGATGGTCAGGTGTCCACATACTTTTGGTCATATAGTGGATTTCATGGTCATTATGTAAAATAATAGAGGTACTATTTATATACTAATTTTATATATTAGACATTGAGTAAACCTGTCCTCATCTCCATTTTCCCTCCACAGATCACTATAATTTTTAAAAACTGGCGGGAGTGTGCTGAGCAGCAGATTTACCAGGCGGAGGTGGACAATGTCCCTGCAGCATTTGTAGATGGTTCTACAAGCAGTGGTGAGCGGAGAGGTCAGCACAGCCTGCAGGTGCGTTCCCAGGCCCTGGGACGCCATGCTGAGATCTGGGCAGCGCACATCGGCACCACAGTGGTGGTACGTCAGAGCGGCCACTCACTGGGGCTGGCTGTGCGCGCTCCACGTGCTATTATTGAGTCATATACCCCTGAGCAGGACCTGCAGCTGTGCCTGTGGGGATGCCCAGCCTCCCAGCGCATAGAAACACCGCCTGTGTGGCCCACCATGCTTGCATACATACACTGCTCATCTCTACTTCCAGCCCAGGACGTCTACTTCCAGGCATGCCTTTTTGATTTGCTGGCCACTGGGGACATGAACTCCAGCTCATCTGCGCTTGAGGCTTTGGAGGATGCCCGAGCCATGATTGCTGACCCAGAAAAGGTGCATCTAGTGGCAGCTGCAGCAATCAGGCAACCATCATGGCTCATAGCAGTATTCATGGCTCTGCTTACATGTAGACTCATATTTTGAATGTGATCATGCTGATATCACTCAAATGGCAGCTATTTCCTATTTTGATATTTTATAAAAAATAATCAGTTATACCTCTTTCATGTCATATTTTCTCAGAACCTTGGTGACTGAACAATCAAATTGATTTTTTTGTAAGATCTATCTAAAATGGCTTAATATGTCCTGATATATGATTATATGTGACCTGCAATATTCTCCAGTAACATGGGATGTTATTTTTATTTTCAGATCTAAGTTAAAGTGACAAAATATTTCACTAGAATATTATTTAATGTATGAATGTTTGTTATTATGACTAGTTTGAAAGATTTATAACTGTAATGACTGTCTCATGGGATGTACTCGAGAAGACAGTCTGGAACTGTCTATTGGGAAATTCAGTATTATGTTATTTAAAAATATGTTAGTGAAATCTTGGTAAAATTTGGTATGATCTTTTTCAGTTCATGTTAAAAACATCAAAAGTATTAGAATGTAGGCCTTCTGTTACCAGAAACAGTTTTAAACAGTTTTAAAACCAGCTATTGTTTCCACACAAATGTACTTTTTAAATTGTGCACACATATGAATACAAATACATGAGTAAAAATGTTATACAGTTGCTTTTTTTTTTTTTTTAATTTTACAAATTGCCTGTTTAGGGCAGCACGGTGGCACAGCAGCTCCAGGGTCCCTGGTTCAGTCCTGAGCTGGGGTTACTGTGTGGATTTTCTCAGCATGTTGTCCACATTAGTTTCTTCTCATCTTCCATAAAAACATGCCAGTAGGTGGATTGGACAAATTGCTCCTTGGTGTGAATGAGTGTGTGCATAGTGCCCTGTGATGGACTGGCATCTCATCCTGGGTGTATTCCCACCTCGCACCCAGTGTTCCCAGGATAGGTTCCAGATCCACTACAACCGTGAGCAGGAAAATGCAGGTATTGAAAGTGAGTAAGTAGCCTGTTAAAAAAAAAAACGTATTTTCGGTTGGTCATTTAATTATACAGTATATTATTTCATGAAGAAGCTACATATAAGGTGGCACAGTGGCACAGCAGGTAGCGTTGCTGCCTTACAGCTCTAAGGTTCTCAATTCAATCCTGAGCTCAGATGATGCACATAGTTTCTCTGCAGGTTCTCCCTGTGTCTGTGTGGGTTTCTTCTGGGTTCTCTGGTTTGCTCCCACAGTGGTAGGTGGATTGGCTCCTATAAATAGCCCCTAGGTGAGAATGAGTGTGTGAATGGTACCCTGTGATGGACTGGTGTGCCTTCCAAGGTGTATTCCTGCCTCATGCCCTTTGTTTCTGGGATAAGCTCCAGATCTACTGTGACCTTGATCAGGATAAAGAGATTTTTCAAGACATTCAAGATAAAAGAATGTATGAAAAAGAAGCTACATAAAAAAGAGATCATACAGACAAATTGTACAGTCAGAGCCCTGCCATTAGTGATGGGTATAAAGTGCAGAGAGAATCATTAGAGGCCAAAGGCCCCCTAATAGTCTGGAGCAAGGCACTTGAGAGCAGGTTGCAAGGATTGCTCAGTAGATGGCAGTACAGCTACCACCAACTGAGAGTGGGAGATGAAAATGCTCAGTCATCTGATATGAGTGACTCTGTGCAAGCATTTGATCACTGCCCACATTATTCTGGCTGAGGATGACATATACTCTGGCTGAGTATGCCATCTCCAGTGCACACTTTGCAAAAAGATCAAAGCTCTTCAAGACTTAGGCACATCTCACTGATGTAGATATCTCTAAAATGTGAGTTCAAAGTATCAACCTCGGCTTTTAACCTGCTTCTCTATGACAGATACTGACAAAAAATTAGTGGGCTCAAGCAAAAAAAAAAAAAAAAAAAAAAAAACTCTGAATCTATTACAGGTTTTGGGTTTGTAATGGTATGATATTTTTCGATATTTGTTGATATCAATAAACAATAAACAGCATTCTGTCTACATAACTGGGTTGAGATCTTGTGGCTGTGAAGGTCATAGCATATGATTTACATAATTTAATCCTCATTAAACCATTTATTGAGCCCTCATGCCCTGTGGATGGGGATATTGTCATCCGGGAAGAAACCACTTGCATTAGGATAGAAATGTTTCTTCATGGAATAAAATGCCTCCACAACAGTTTTAAAAAATATATTTTTATTATCGAATGATTTGTTAATTAGGAAATTACTTTATATTATTTGGACAATCTTGACTGAAGCTAATAAGAAAAGGCCAAAATCTTTATCAGTCTAATTATGCACTTGTACCATACCAAATATTTACTGTATGTTTTACAGTTAATACTAGTATTGAGTCCTGTATCTTGTTGGGCATACACGTTTCTTGATGCTTACAACTTTGTTGTTTGTGGGCATGTTCAAAATGTAAGGTTTTACAATTACAACATCAATGTGTTGTGATGAAAGCTGAGGTGCTCCCTTACCAGATGCCATTATATCATTTATCAGCTGAACAAATTTAGCTAGTTAAACATGTCCATTGCAGGCAACTCCTCAGTAAAAACATGACCTAGCTATATAGCATTAGCTAGGTAGTTTCATTACGTAGATTTTAGGCAAGCCATATAGGTTTGTTAAAGCAAACTACTGAGCACTTTATTAGGAACACTATACTAATACTGGGTAGGGCCTCCCTGCTCTCAAAACAGCCTCAATTCTTCATGGAATGAATTCCACAAGTTGTTGGAAACATTCCTTTGAGATTCTGGACCATGTTACATGATTGCATCACGCAATTCCTGCAGATTTTCAGGCGCACTTTCAAGCTGAGAATCTCCCGTTCTACCACATCCCAAAGGTGTTCTACTGGATTCAGATCCGGTGACTGGGAAGCCCACTGAAGAACTCATTGTCATGTTCATGAAACCAGTTTGAGATGACTTTTGCTTTCTGACATGGTGCATTATCATGCTGGAACTAGCCATTAGAAGATGGGTAAATTGTGGCCATGAAGGGATGCACATGATCAGCAACAATATTCAAACAGGCTGTGGCATTCAAGTGATAATTGATTGGTATTAATGGGCCCAGAAAGAAAGTGTGACAAAAAACATTCCCCACACCAATACGACACCTCCACCAGCCTAGACTTTTTTCCAGTTTTTCCAGTCTTCAACTGTCCAGTTTTGGTGAGTCTGTGCCCACTGCAGCCTCAGCTTTGTGTTCTTGGCTGACAGAAGTGGAACCTGACATGGTCTTCTGCTGTTATAGCCTGAGATGCTTTTCAGCTCACCACAACTGTACAGAGTGGTTATCTGAGTTACTACACCCTTTCTGTCAGCTTGAACCATTATGGCCATTCTCCGCTGATCTCTCTCATCAACAAGGCGTTTCCATCCTCAGAATTGCCGCTCACTGGATGTTTTTTCTTTACTGCACCATTTTGAGTGAATACTAGAGACTGTTGTGTGTGAACATCCCAGGAGCAGTTATAGAAATACTCAAACCAGCCTGTCTGGTACCAACAATCATGCCACGGTCAAAATCACTGAGATCACATTTTTCCTCATTCTGATGGTTGTTGTGAACATTATCTGAACGGGCTGGCCTGTATCTATATGACTTTATGCATTGCACTGCTGCTACATGATTGGCTGGTTAGATAATTGTATGAAGTCAAGTCAAGCCAAGTCAAGTGGCTTTATTGTCATTTCAACCATATACAGCTAGTTACTACAGTGAAACGAAACAACGTTCCTCCAGGACCATGGTGCTACATCAAACAACACAGAACTACAAGAGACTACACATGTCTATATAAAGTGCACATGCTAACATGTGCAAACAGCACAAGACAGTACAGTAACTAAGACAGTACAATAACTACTAAACCGGACAATGAATGAGTAGGTGTACAAGTGGTCCTAATAAAGCACTCGGTGAGTGTAATTTAGGCATGTTAACTAAAAAGCAAGCTAAGCCTGTTAAATTCTTAGTTAGCAAGCGAACTTTACTGATATGATAGCTTCACTGATAGCTACTTAGCCGGCTGAAATGGGCACTGCGAAGATTGAGCTCTTCCCACTGATGGCTGATGTCAGAGTGAGGTGTATGGCTCAGGGGTCTACAAGTTCCCCAAAAATTTAGGTTTACGTATTTAATTGCTATTCTATATCATTTTGTTTGTTTGGTCTGTGGCAATAATAGTGATTAAACTATAATAAAACATAAGAAATTCTACATGTTAAAAAACTTTTGACTGGCAGTGTATATGTTGATATACAGTAAATATTTCAGTACCAAGGACAGGTACATATTTTGGAAATATATGTAGCTTAGTCTCCCCTTTGCGGAATGCTGTTGTTTATAAAAATAAAACACTGTTAAATCACAGCCCATAACTGAATGTGTTGTCAAAGACTACTGAATTCTTATAGGGCACCTTTGAATCTCATTAGAAAATCATCGAACATGTAAGTTTGTCACAGTGGTCTTCAATCTTTTGGGCCAGTGTTGCCGCAGGCTTTCATTCCAGCTGAAGAGGAGCCCAAGAGTTGATAGTTGACCAAGATCGACCGGTTAAACAGTTAAATAGGTCTGGTTTCTCACTGGTTTGAATGAAAACCTGCAGATACATTTAAAGACCCCTAACGAATACTAACCATTACCAAACTCCCAAGACACAACATAAACCTGTACTGTCTTATATTATTATTATTATTATTATTATTATTATTATTATTATTATTATTATTATGCAGAAGGGTGGCACATGGGTAGCACCTGTTTCTGAGCTCAGTCACTGTCTGTGCAAAGTTTTGCATGTCCTCCATGTGTTTATGGGGGGTTCCTCTAGGGTTCCACTGTCCAAAAACAAGCAGATACGCAGATTGGCTATATTAAGTTGTTCCTAGATGTGAATGTATGTGTGAATGCCCTCCGGTAGCGTCCCATTTGGGGTGAATTCTCTTGCCTTGAGCACGGTGTTAACAGGAATGGCTCTGGATTCATGACCAGGGTAAAGTGGCAACAAAAGTAAAGTACAGTTTGGTACCTTTATTTCTGAGAGTGTAGGATCATGGTTTTTAAGAAGAAAAAGGTGTTTGTGTGTGTGTGTGTGTGTGTGTGTGTGTGTGTGTGAATCTTCAACACTGAAGAAAATTCATGAAGAAAATTTGTGAAGGTTTAAGGTTGGATTAAGAATGAAATGGAGACAGAGCCTTATATACTAAGTTCAGGAATTAGTGGACATATTCACTTAATAAACACTGGATAAACAGTCATCTGTCATTTAATACGGTTCAGAAGTATCATTAGTAACCCTAGTCAAGGTTAGGCCTATATTCCAAGAAAGAGAAATTAAGGGTGAGTATTTTTTGACCTCGTGTGTACAATACACTGGAAGCGTGAGGAATAAACACTATCTGATAGGGTGTCCATGTAGGGTTCCCCTTAAACGCCCCACCTACTTGTACAGTACCTTCCAACTGGCCACGCCTCCCTTCCCACTATGTGGCAATGTTCACACGGTGTTCACGCGCCGCTGCTGGACGTTCATTGGTTGAAAGATACCCAAACAACACTCCTGGCCAATCAGAGCGCAGTGCAAGGAGTAATACACAGCATGCACGCGTTGTTCACGTGTAGGCATGTCAGGTAGCCACATCATATTATAAAGAGGCTAGGCCAGTGAACGGTTTCACATGTTGGTAAATATAGAAGAGTTGAGCCCATTCTCTGTTCACAACACTTCCACTGGACAGAGACAAAAAACAAACAAACAAATAATCAAACCTGTTGAAGTTGAAAGAGTTGCACGCCGGAGTGTGTGTTAAGTAAATGAGCAGTACAGAGGCTTAATTTAAACACAGAGAGCGGATTCAGTGTTTTGACTCGTGTTAGTCTTTCAAAGAGTGCGAAAATGGTTGTTTTGTCTAAAAAACCAAAGAGTTTCAAGATTGAGCTCCACGATTCCAGCAAGGCTTTTTATTCCAGTGGAGATAAAGTGGCTGGGCGAGTGGTGGTGGAGGTGTCGGAGATTACCCGAGTCACAGCCATCAGACTGTATGGAATCGGCTGCGCCCAAGTGGAGTACAGCAAAGGCAAGCAGCGCTGTAAGGATGCCGTAGATTACCTCAACTACCAAGATGTTCTTCACCTGGACCAGCAACCTGCAGGTAAAGCAAGTGATCCTGCTATGATCTGCAATTCATTTGGGTCATGATGATTTTAAGAATGTAAATAAATAAATAAATAAATGTAATAATAATAATAATAATAATTAAAATTGTCATTCATTTGAATAATTTTCAGACTCGGATGGATCTGTTATTCTCAGACCTGGAAATAGATATGAGTACACTTTTGGGTTCGAGCTTCCCCAGTCAGGGTAAGCAACTCTACATACATGGTTTGTCATCGAAATATGCCTGATGTTTTGTTGTTCAGCTATCTGAAAGCAGATGTTTCTGTTTTCACAGGCAGCTGGTGTCCTCATACAAAGGTAAATTTGGCTATGTTGAGTACTATGTGAAAGCGGTGATGGAGAGGACCTGCCAGTCAGATGTAGAGTGCAAAAGGTACTTTGAGGTGGAGGAACCGATTGATGTCAACACTCCTGACCTTACAGTGAGTCAGCCTCAACAGTACAGCTCATGTTTATAAAATTCCCCTTTGGTCACCAACACTTTACTCAAATGATAAATGAAAGTACTAAGATCTTAATATTCCTGATCCTTTTTTTTCTCCAGTCTCCTGTCGCTGGGGCGAAGGAGAAGAAGCTGACCTGCATGTTCATTCCTGATGGCAGCGTGTCAATCACAGCAAAGATTGACCGTAAGGGCTACTGTGAAGGAGAGAACATCTGCATTAATGCCAGATTTGAGAACGCCTGCTCTCGCATTATCGTCCCTAAAGCTGCCATTATTATCACACACACCTATCGGGCCAACGGCCGCACTAAGGTGCTCCGCGAAAAGATCTCAGCTGTCAGGGGTAATCATATCATCTCTGGCATGTGTGACATATGGCAAGGCAAAACCTTACGAGTGCCCAAACTTAAACCCACCATCTTGGGCTGCAACATCATCCACATGGACTACACTCTGATGGTGAGCTCAGCACACACCCATAAAAGCCATATCATATTCATGTCATCTTATGAGTTTATGTATACTCCAGGGCCAAAAAAATAAAAAATAGGCCAAGCCCAAAATGGCAAAATATTAAGCTTTTAATGGTCTTAACAACAAATTATTGGTCAGGAAATTAGCAAGAAATAAACAAACAGATAAAGGAATTTAGTATGAGAGAGCTTTTCCCTTTGATTTCTTTACATGTTTAAGCCTTGTGATGCTTGATGGGCTGCATCAGGTGTGGCAGATAACCAAATAATGACTAATCTTTTATGAAAAATAACATCTCAGAAGATATTTTTGGAAAGTTTTGTACACGCAGACATGTGTTAGTTTGAATTTTACATTTTACCTTTGCGTACAAGAAGACTATATAAGTGAATTTCCCCATTTTTAGCTTTTCCCCAAACAGTTCACTGCAGCAAAAGTAAATGAGCAAATGGTGGAGCTCTCAGGAGTGCATCTGTTTAATTCTTGCTAATTTTTTGATCAATGATTTGTTGTTAAGACCATTAAAAGCTTATTATTTGTCATTGCCCAGGAGTGTAAGTGACTCCAATTGCACATGCATAGATCTTAATTTGTCTTGTATGTGTTTCAGATTTATGTGCACATCCCAGGAAGTGAGAAGCTAACCCTAGAACTTCCTTTGGTCATTGGGACAATCCCCTTTACTGGCTTTGCCAGTCGTACCAGCAGCATGAGCAGGCAGGAAGGGAGCTCAACAGCCACCAGTAGCTTGGTGTCCATGCCCTCTGCTCCACCTAGCTACAGCGAAATACCTGTGCATGGCTGCTTGGACCCATTCATCACACCATTGCTAGATGAGTACGATGAAGATGACTGTCCTATCTTCATGCATGCCAGAGAGTACCATCAGACACCCCCTCCAGCCTATACAGAGGTATGCAAACATGTACATGTCTGAAACACAAGTGTGCACACTTCCTTCAGTAAATTGGCAAAAGGTGAAGCCTAACATTTTCTCCCTCTCCTCTTGGATTGCAGGTGCAAGAGGGATGCAATAGCAGTGGCACTACCCTCCAGTTATGTTAAACATGTAGCTCCAAAAATCTTCAAAGAGATTAGTTTCCTGAGAAATGAACAATTCTGTTAATAAGTGTAATTGTTATTGCAAGTTGGGAAGCTTATTTAAGCCTCAATATGTAATGTAATAACAAGGGATGTGTTCATTTGTATGAGAATTAGCTTCTTGAGAACAGCATTAGACTATAGTGCCTGCTTTGTGTTTCTTGATTATTTCTGGGGTATCCTCAGTATTTAGACCTGAAAGGTTTTTTTTTTCAGATGGAAGTTGAGCTTTGCCATATTGGTGTAATGATAAGCCTGCCTTTATTGTCATTCCAGATCTCAGTCTAAAAAAGTTAATTAGGACTGGTTAAAAAAAATCAATGTAACAGTGGGAATACAGTGCCTTTTTACTGAAATATGGTGAATTAGAATTCAGAGGGCATGATTTCAGAATGCACTTTTGATGATAGTATACAACTTTGTATCAGAGTTAATGGTTTGTTTTTATTTTGCTATGAAAAATCTAACTTGATTTTAATCATTCACATGTTAACAGTATACTCCTGGGCCAGGGAGTGAAAACAAAAGGCCAATATTAAGGCAAATATCAAGCTTTTAATGGTCTTAACAATGAATCAGTCAGAAAATTAGCAAGAATTAAACAAATGCACTCCTGAGAGCTCCTGTGCCACCATTTTCTCGTCTGGGTGCACAAGATGCAAAAATATCTTCTAGGATGTTTTTTTTTTTTCTCAAAAGATTAGTCATTATTTGGTTATCTGCCACACCTGATGCAGCTGATCAAGGGCCACCAGGCTTAAACATTTAAAGAAATCCAGTGATTTGTTGTTATAAGACCATTAAAAGCTTAATATTTTAGAAATGACACTCAATAATATTAAAAGAGTGCAGAGTACCTGTAATTTAGTTTTGCTTTGGGAATTTGAGAATTATATCATTAATGTAAATTTTCTATGTGCATATTTTATACATACAGCTGTATTTGTACGTATATGCATATGTGCCCTAAGGGCAAATTTGCAAATAAAACTATAATGAAAACATTGTCTCAAAACATTGTCCTCCATAAATGACTTTTTATACTTAATAATTTCTCAGTGGCTAAAATATTCAGGGACAGATGAGCTAGTATTATTTAACTAGCACTGGGAGTCCTCTATTGAGTAAAAACATTTGACAATAAAAACTAAGTGTAAGAAAGAAACATGCATTCCAGTAGTTTCTGTGCTAGTTCTAGCTGAACTACCTGTAATTGTGCTAAGCTTGTTATGTACGTACACTATTTTAAAGGAGATGATGTCAGAAACGAGATTCTGTTTGCCCTGATGGTACATGTATCACGTCAGGCTTGAGCTCTTGGATCGAATTCCTGTAATGTAGGGGAAAGGTTAGCAGCAGGATATGAATGAGAACCAAAGGCACAAAGCCAGGGAAACACAATATTATTAAATACCACCTGTTGTGTATCAGAGGAGGTATTATTTACAGTATATGTTTAGCTGGAAACTATTCAGGAGCTGCCTAGTGACTGACGAGATTATCATCCTCCAAATACAGTACATGGGCATGGCATCAATGTGATGTGCTTTTAACCCAGCTGGACACCTTCAAAGAGAGTAACAACAACTAAGCACATAACGCAATACCTGTCAATGAAAAAAATATATATGAAGCTCATATCTCTTAATCACTTCATTCATTACTACTTAGTCGACAATTTATATAATGGTTGCAATAATACTCAACTAAATAAATAGTTGAGATGTGTTATTCTCACATGACAATATCAATGTTATTAAATCTAAATATAATTAGCTTTACTGCTATTATTATTGTTATGTAAAATGTTGTCCTGGCACATCCTAGCGTATGACAGACTAGTTCAAGTTCGGAAACTAACTTTGTTGACTGGTGAATAACTTATATCCTGAATATATATATTTCTGTAAAGCTGCTTTGGGACAATGTCCATTGTTAAAAGCACTATACAAATAAAATTGAATTGGAATTGAATTAATAAAGGGATGAAATGTGTGCAAAGTACAATGTTGCATAATAGGCTAGAGAAGGCGTATGTGCAGGAGGGAATGTATGCATTACAGCATGTGTGAATCACGTCAAGGGCGAGCTCAGCATGTCTGCAGCCATCAAAGCAGAAATCTGATGCTGTTGTTTACTCCCAATGCAGCTGTCCCCATACAGTGCACCTTCTGAAAAAGGAGCACGATCTCTTTCTGTCCACTCTCCCTTGCTTGCTTTCTCCTTTTCTAGCTGTCCTCAACCTGCAGCTCCCTCCAACTTTAGCAGTAGCCATGGGCCAAGCCAAATAGGACTTGGTCACTTCCTAACATCACCTTGCTGCTTTCACAGCCATTCGTGAAGTTAAACACAAACATGTGCCTCCACTAAATGTTGTTCAGTTAACCCTTTTACGTCCCAGCATATTATTCAGTGCTATGTGCTATGAATCAGTGGTTCTGTTATGGGAAGCATTTGGCTGGTGTGGTGTGGGTCCACTTTTCCCCATATAACACAGGTTCCTAACCTGGTCCTGGAGTACCCCCTGTTCTGCACACTTGGGTGTTTTTCCTGCTTTAACACACCAACTTCTAGTCAGGAAGGGCCTGTTTATTTAGCTGATTAATCGGAAAACACTAAAATGTGTAGAATAGGGGGTACTCCAGGACCAGAGTTCAGAACCTATGCCTTAGAGAGAAGGGTCACTGCAAATTAACAAAAAGTTCTTCTGACTGATTACCATGACAAAACTTATGACACCTATGACAAAACATTTCTATCCTGATGGGTGTGCTCTCTCCCAGGATGACAATGTCCCCATCCACAGGGAAAGAGGGCTCACTGAATGGTTTGATGATGAAAATTTGATTATGTAAATCCTGGAACTCATAGACACCAGATCTCAACCTAATTAAACATCTATGGCAGATTTTGGACTGACGTGTTAGACAGCACTCTCCACCACCACCATCAGAAAACTAACTGAGGTAATATCGTTTGAAAAAATCTTATTCGTCCCTCCCTAATCTATGCCAAAGTGCACTGAAAAGGTTCAGTTCATAGTGGTCTAACCATTTACTAAGAGACTTTACATGTAGATACAAGAAAGACGAATGGACCAGCTGAAGGGGTTAAAAAAGAGCTAGTGGTAGGTCTACATAGACCCTTGTGCATGCTTGGAAGCAGCTCTGAATTTGTAGTGACATTTGATGCACTGAGGCCACTATGTTTGCTGAACCATTCAAACCAAAATGTCAAACAGGCACCCTGTATGCTGAAGCACGCTCTACACACATTCTGCAGACACATGCATGCAGGCACACACACACACACACACACACACATAAAAACAAATGTGCATAAAAACATATACATAAACATACATACTTATGATGCCCAGATGTTGTTGAAGTCACAAAATGTGCTGTGTTTACTGTAATTGTAAAAAAAAAAAAAATACTCATCATTTTTCATTTCTCAGTGTATAAAAAATGAGTAAGAAGTCTTAAATATTTACAAATAAAATATTAGCAATTACATAGGACCTACAGTGTGGTATATATTTGACACATCCTTCACTGAACATGGGGTTTTCCTTGCATGTAATTGGCTCAGAGCTAGAATCACGCAACAGGGTTAGGCAATGATTGGATAATGTCTTGTTTCATGTGCTCAGTGCATGATCTAATGCACAAGCATCTTGGCTGCTGTGGAAAATGGAAGCTTAGTGAAATTGCAGACTATTGGTAAGTAAGTACATACAGACTTCTAAATATGATAATTTAAATATGGATACTTTTTCATAGGGCTTTAATTGTTTCACATGTACTGTTAATCTGCATCTATGATATGTCAAAGCCTATTCCACTTTTGGTTATTTTCATATACCAACATTTCAGGTCTGATTTGGAGATTCCATGCTCATACTCTTTATAGTTTCAGGGTTTCCTAATTCTAAACACACCAGATTGAGGTCACCAGCTAATGATTAAACTTTTCACGAGTTGGCTTAGGGGTTTTGGGAGAAGGAAACCCCACAATTGGGCAGGGTAGCGTGTCCCTTGATAAGATCTGCCATAAAAGGTGGATTTCAAGTAAGTTTTTCTTTACGTCACACTCTATTGATCATTGTGGCAGATGGAAGGTTGACCTTCAGTCTAAAAACAGTGTGCTTGTAAACATTTTGGATTGTCTACATAATGAATACTGTGTTTTAGTAGCATGCCAAAGGGATTAGACTTAATATATTCTTGAACATGTTTTGCCATTTTTTAAAATTTGGCTTTAATGAAGCACTGCTCATTTTGACGTATGTGTATAATTCTGGGATGGTTGGATACTAAACAAAACTACATGTTTTTTGACTATGACCAGATGATTTTTAAGAGTCCTGTCTCTGATGACTCACTCTGTCTGTAGTGGTCTGTGAGGATGGGCTTGTCAGATATGGCTAACAGCTGAGGGCTGGTGCTGAAAACTAATGCAAGCTTTCTGTGCATCTGGTCTAGTCTTCTACAATGTCCTGCATGAGAACATACTGTTCGTGTAGTATGGCTGTCTCTAAGGATGCTGTGACCCACTAATTGAGAGGGAGGCATAGGAAACTAAAAAATATATACAATATACAGTACATTAGTACACTATGTACAGAATGTTTGTATACTGTGAAGCTTGCAGGGTGAATGGTATCCATGCAGTTTCTTATGGTGTTTTGCTGGTTTTCAGTGTTTGTGATACTAAATAAATAAAAAGTGTAACACCAACTGAAGCATGAAGTTTTTGGACAACATATGAGCCCCCAACTATACTGGAAAGTGTACACTGGACACACTGCAATTTGCCAAGTGAGACTCTTCAACCCACAAGGCTCAGAACATGCGGTGAATTCTGTATTGTCAGCTCTGATGTGACCATAGTTTTAGTTTCTTGAATTTCTTGCCTGGACCAGACAAGAATGAAATTAGAGACTGAAAATATCACAAAAAGGAATCTATTAGCAAAGTCTCAAGAATTAAAATATATGATGTTCCTGCATATAGGTGTGTGTATGTGTGTGTCCAATTGCAGGAGTTATAAACAGTGTTCAAGAGCAAACATCAATTACTGAAAAAACATGTTGCTTGAGGGGAACAAATGGACTGGAGTGGAGAGTGTCACGAAGGACTGCTTTTGTTTTCAGCACACGACCAGTGTTCCTCTCACAGACATGCCAAGGACTGAATCTTAATTAAAGAGGATGAAAGACAGAGCCACACGTTCTACCCTCAGCTGGAATTAGCAAACTGCTTTGTGTGCATGTGTCTTTGCTTATTTACCTCAGTCCTATAAGGATCTTCTTGTCAACAAGACAATCAACAAATGCATTACGTCTGTATGGATTTAACAATATACATATATCTTGTGTAGTTCATGTTTTCAGTGTCATGGTGGGCCTTGGGCTAGTACTAACTGAATATTTAATAATTGCTGGTTGTATTGAATGTCAGCATGTATACACATTTTATATAGAGCTGCACTAACATACGGTGAACTGAAAGTGCAGAATGGTGTACTGGTAGTATAAACACTTCAGCAGTATTTGCAGCAGTCAAAGTCTTACTGGAAGTCTTGCTAAGAGACAGTTATAGATGTCTACGTGCTACACTTGCGCTCCAGGATAGCACTTGCTGTACCAGTCACAGGCTCGTGTATCAGTATTTAGGATGGGGATTTAGACCTGAGAAAGCACCAAGGCCAGATTACCATACTGTCCCAGGATCTATTCTGTGCTTTTTCTCAAAACAACATCAAGGCACTACTAAAATTATGCATAACTCTCAGATACTCTGAGACCTATTTATAAAGATGTATATGTATTAAGAGTGAACAAGGTTCTAGTTTTGAAAAAAACATACTGGGTCAGTAATGATAGTCATTATCCTACACTTGTCAGAGACCCTATGACATGTCTGGGTACATGGGCTTTTGAAGTACTGGCACACACAATAATGGACACACTGTGTTAGAGTTGCACGAGCAAGAACCATTCTGACAAAAAGCTAGAGAGCTAGTGAGGTTTCAAAGAAATATATGCAAAACTTGACTGCCTACTGAATAGCAGAGCAGTTTGTGTCCAGTTAAGCCTCTAATCATTCTGTCAGGTTGTGATGAGTAAGCTTGAGAGATTCTGCAGACGTGCACTGATTCATGCCTCATCCTTCAGCTCTGACCTGACCTGTCCTGGCTAAAGTTTCACTGTGGCAATCTTCCACTGAATACGTTTCAGTAGTTCCCTGAATAGAAGCCTCTAGCCCATTCTTGGAAGAGCTCTCACTCTTAAAGAAGAGTTCCTGTTGAACTGTTGAAGATGTTATCTTATGTTCATTGGAAGGCCTTTTCAGGTCAGATATTACATGATAGATTATAGATTTATAATTTAATCATTTATAGATTTGCTTTGCTCAAGGATTCAGTGACAAGGCAGTTGAGAAACAAGAATATTAATAACTTACTCTTATTTTTTTTTAAATACACATTTGGACAAGTGAAGGTGATTGGATTTGATAAACTTAACAGTTGTTTTTATATTGACTTTAGAACATTTTATATATAATATACAATATAATATACATTTTATATATAATGTAAGATACATGTTATACTATGTGACCAAAAGTATATATACACTATATACTTATATATACACCAATCAGCCATAACATTATGACCACCTGCCTAATATTGCGTTGGTCCCCCTTTTGCTGCCAAAACAGCCCTGACGCGTCGAGGCATGGACTCCACTAGATCCCTGAAGGTGTGCTGTGATATCTGGCACCAAGACGTTAACAGCAGATCCTTTAAGTCCTGTAATTTGTGAGATGTGGCCTCCATGGATCGGACTTGATGGCCAGCACACCCCACAGATGTTTGATTGGATTGAGATCTGGGGAATTTGGAGGCCAAGTCAACACCTTGAACTCTTTTCATGTTCCTCATACCATTCCTGAACAAATTTTGCAGTGTGGCAGGGCGCATTATCCTGCCGAAAGAGGTCAGTTCCATTAGGGAATACCGTTGCCATGAAGGGGTGTATCTGGTCTGCAACAATGTTTAGGTAGGTGGTACATGTCAAAATAGCATCCACATGAATGCCAGGACCCAAAGTTTTCCAGCAGAACATTGCCCAGAGCATCACACTGCCTCTGCCTGCTTGCGTTCTTCCCATAGTGCATGCTGGTGCCATCTTTTCCCCAGGTAAGCAACGCACACGCACCCTGCCTTCCACATGATGTAAAAGAAAATGTGATTTATCGGACCAGGCCACCTTCTTCCATTGTGCCGTGGTCCAGTTCTGATGATCACCTGTCCATTGTAGGAACTTTTGGCAGTGGACAGAGGTCAGCATGGGCACTCTGACAGGTCTGTGGCTACTCAGCCCCATACGCAGCAAGCTGTGATGCACTGTGTATTCTGACACCTTTCTATCATAGCCAGCTTTAACTTTTCAGCAATTTGTGCTACAATAGCTCTTCTGTGGGATCAGACCAGACGGACTAGCCTTCACTCCCCACAGGCATCAATGAGCCTTGGGCACCCATGATACTGTCGTTGGTTCACCGGTTGTCCTTCCTTGGACCACTTTTGGTAGGCATTAACGACTGCATACTGCGAACACCCCACAAGGCCTGCCATTTTAAAGATGCTCTGACCCAGTGATCTAGCCATCACGACCTTGTCAAAGTCGCTCAGATCCTTACGCTTGCCCATTTTTCCTGTTTCCAACACATCAACTTCGAGAACCGACTGGTCACTTGCTCCCTAATATATCTCAACCCTTGGCAGGTGCTATTGTAATGAGATAATCAATATTATTCACTTCACCTGTCAGTGGTCATAATGTTATGGCTGATTGGTGTATATACACTTATATGTGATTTTTGAACATCCCATTTCAGATTTAGTCCTCCTTTGCTGTTATAATAACCTCCATTCTTCTGGAAAGGCTTTGCACTAGATTTTGGAGCATGGCTGTGAGGATTTGTGCCCATTCAGCTAACAGAGCATTAGTGATGTCACTGCACTGCACTGATGTTGGGTGAGGAGGCATGGAGTGTAGTCGACGTTCCAGTTCATCCCAAAGGTGTTCAGTGGGGATGAGGTCAGGGGTCTGTGCAGACCATTCAATTTCCTCTACACCCAACTTGGAAAACCATGTCTTCATGGACCTCGCTTTGTGCACAGGGACACTGTCATGCTGGAACATGATTGGGCCTCTAAGTTCCAGTGAAAATTTTAATGCTACAGCATACAAAGACATCCTATACAATTGTGTACGTCCAACTTTGTGGCAACAGTTTGGGGAAGAACTACATTACACTATGGGTGTAATGGTCAGGTGTCCACAAACGTTTGGCCATATAGTGTAGAATATTATATAATCTATAATCTAAAAATATAATCTATAATTCTTAGCATAATGAGTGTGAGACAATGTTGTAAGATTACATCAAGCAGCTCCATAAATTGAATCTTGGCGTAACATAAAATAGCTTGAACTGGCAAACTTGTGTTTATGAAAAAAAGGCACTTCCTGATGAGACCACAGTTCACGCCCCAGTATTAAAGCTAAATAATATTGTTTAGGTATGAGTATTATCGCTATTCTGCTGTGGCTCTTCAGGCTTCACAAAACCTTATTACAGAGTTTTCATGCTGAATTCTGAATAAAGTCTGAAGTAATAAGCATTGAGGACATCTATATAATTTGTGATAACCAATGTTCTGGTAGACATAGTAAAGCCTAAAAATATTGCATATGCCATGCAGTATATAGTTAATGCATGATGTGTGATCTGTGAAGGCGATGTTTAGTGGACGTCAATACAACAATGAGTGGAGATGAGTTGGAAATTGCAATTTGCTTTGGATTCACATTTGTTTTCAAAGCTCTAGTTCATTAGGGTGCTGTGTTTAAGTGTCAAGGAAACATATGGACTACTTTTAATCAACTGGATCACTGTGTTCAGAATTACTGCTTCTGTACCAGGACTCAATACAGGATTCAGCTACAAATCTATTAGTTTAAAATATTTCACATTCACTGGTAAATCAAACCTAAATAACCACACTCAAAATCACTTATTTAAGATTAAAAAATGTAGGCTAACTGATACACAGGTGTTTATTACTAATACAGCAAGAGAAAACAATTACACTATCTCAGACTTACTTATAATAAGTGTTGTATTGGAACCAGCTACTGATTGTACTCAGTAATCAGCCCAGATGTTAGCAAAATACTACATTTAATATTCAAATAACTACATTGTATAAAACTTTAAAACGTATACAAATTGTGCTCCTTTTTTTTCTGGGTAACAATTAAAAATTACAATACAAATGCTAAAACTAGTCCAAAATGTCACTATTAATGAGAAACAAAATATACAGATATCAGCCTACCTGGCTACAGTTCGCTTTAGAACATCTGTAATGTACTGTATGTATTTTCATACACTGCGAAATCTCAGTCTGAAATATGATTGGTCAAATCTATGGTGCTGAATAAACTGTTTTCTTACCTTATATTAACAATGTGTTGAATTCAACCAATTCATCCAAACAAGGTAATGGGTTTGTGTTACATTTTCATGAAACAGACATTTAAGTAAAAATCAACTAAGTGAGTGAAGATTATATTTTACAGCGTTTCAGGATTGATGCACTCCACCCTAAGGTTGCACTTCATTTATAAAAGCAGTCTAATGTATATTATGTCCAACCTCATGGTGAAGGGAATTCCATGTGTTTCTGTATAACAAACTCAGCTGCCCAAAGGAACCATCAGCCATCCAGCCAGTCCTTAATGCGGGGAGGATTCAGATTGACTCAGCTTATCATTTGTGGCTTTGCAGTTCGACATCAGTAAACAGCCTCATCCATATTGTCATCACTGTCTGCCCCGAAATCCTCACCATTGTCAAAGTATGACATGATATAGTCTGTCTCCTGTTTGAATACACATAAAACACACACATACACTAGACTGGAACAGGAAAACATCACATACATGATCATTATCCTGTCTGCCTCTGTGGAAACCTTACCTCTTCAAACTCTTCCTCATCATACTCCTCCTCCCCCTCTGCTTCTTCATCCTCTGTTTTTTTCTTCTCGCCTTCTTCTTCATCAGAACTCACCTCCTCTTCTTTTTTCTCCAGTGTCTGAAGGATTATGTATGGCAGAGAATTAGTGAAAACTAATTGGTGATTCATTAACTAATTGCTATTTAGCAGTGAAAATGAATGGCCATTTAAAATGATTTTTCTCTGATGTGAGGACAGATTTAATGCAATCTATCCATGGAATAACAAATAATGTGCAAGCTGTTTGCATGACAGGAAAATAGGATACTACCTCCAGCTTGCGGATGATCTCTTTGTCCACTTGTGGTGGTTTGGTGATTTTGGAAATGACTGAGGTTCCTGAAACACACATTTCCCAAAAATAAGACCATCCATGCTTAGTTCAAGACAGAGGACAGAACAATAATATAAAAATATCCTGACTTAGCATCAAACAGCAGTGAAGGTTGGAAAAGCAAACATGAATACTGACACTAAAAAACAACAGTGGAAAAAATGGGAGAAATGACATGCATTCATAGACTGTTAATAACCAAGCTGTGTAAACATTTTGTCTGTTACATGCTCCTTTTCTGAATACCATGTAAACAGAGACACACCAGGTTAGACTGTATGTTTATGTTTATAGAGGTGTTGTATATGGTTTATCATGTGTGCAAAAATCTTGTTGAAAATGATAAGCAATAAGGTACACAGCAAAGCTAGATTACAAATGAGCTAAATGCATTCTAATCTCTCACTGCTCTGAGAAAACATTGTTCTCTACATCTCTTGTTTTCTGCATCGTTCATCGCTCTGTCTGCAGCCTTTCATTTTGGAGGTGTGTGTAATGGCACAGAGTGCTGTCTTCCTGATTTCCCCCGAGACAGCAATGAGTCAGAGCCTACCTTCCACACTTAAAGACAAGAAGACAAGGCCGCCTCTTCCATGTGCTCTAATTTATGCCATTTACAATCTTTTAAGATGTGTGGCTACAGAAAGGCCTGAGTGCTGCAACAGGAGACACAGCTGCAGTGGAAGGCAACTTATAAATTCACACTCCTAACAAGCAGAGGCACTTCACTTTTCAAAGGAAATGTATTTAAAGACTGACATCATTTCTCTCTAAAAGCTCTGTGTGTATTATATCCTCTGTGGCCTGTGAGACTGAAGCAGAGACTTTGCCACACATCCAGTTTGCTGTGTTACTGTGGTGTGGCTATAGATTAGGAATTCTCTCTCTGTAGAGCAGAAAGTAGAGCTGCTAATCAGCCTGATTCTGCATGCATGGAAGTGTTTATTCAAGATACTGTGCACAATGCAGCTCACTAACTCTCACTCGGAGGCCTTTTCACCCGAACACGCAGCTCCTTCGGCAAGCGCTTCCAGTCTGGAAGAGAAAAAAAAAACATTTGGAGTATTACAAAAACAAAGCAAAGAAAGCAGAAAACAGCAAGAAATAAATCTTTTTTCATTTCAAAAACAAGAGTAACAGTGTTTGGGCTGCTCTCCAATGATCAAATTTAAGGGGAAAACATCTGATCTGTGATCTTAACATGCTCAAGCTTGCCTGAAACCTTTTTCCAAAGTAGAATAAAAATAACTTGGGGAATAAGGGGAATATGTGAAGAGGCTACAGCTGAGCTCACACTTGACTTAACGTACACCACTCACATGTGGGACTAGAAAAAAAAAATCTCCAAATTAATGTTTGCATCAATCAGTGTAACTAAAATAGTAGAGTGCTGGAAAACTTGTACACCAATTACCTGAAATTATCTGCAAATTAGTGACAATTTGTACAGTTTGTTGGGTAGAATTTATAGCGTGCATGATGTTTGCTATATTGTTCATGATTTATTGTCTGTATTTATTGTCACTCCTCCTGTTTGTCACTGTTTCATATTAAGCGTAGCCATGTGATTACAGGGAACTATATTTTATTCCTAATATTACATCTGACTGTGATGAGAGGAATGGAAATATAGCCTTGACGACTTGAATAATAAGACAGTACATAAACAAATATGCGGATCTGAATGTGGCTGTATTGCAGTGCAGTTCCCAGCAGCCAGAGCTTTGCTGAAGATAAGGCCTTTAATTAGTGTGCCGAGAACCAATCCTCACTTCATGGTAATTTGTCATTCAATTAACGGTGTCAAATCAGGCTCCATGGGAGTGAAGATCTAATGGAACAAACCTCAGTGACATCCCTTAATAACACTGCAGACTAAGTTCCAGTTGAACATCCAGCCTTATCATGTTAGGTAAAGAGCATTCTGAAATAAAACATGTACCTGGGCTCCATTCAATGGTGCTGTCAGATGGTTCTATATTCTGGTATTTGTCAGAGTAACGCTCCACATCTGCCAAAAGAAATAAAAATATATGAAACCATCTGCCTTTTACAATAAATATAAAAAATATAGAGAGGATAACAATGAATAAAATATATTTGTAATGCACACTATACACATGACATCTGTCTGTGTATAAAATAAATCTACAAATTGTAAATAGAGCTCTCCAATAAACTTGCTAGTGTGTCGTCATGAACTACAGCTTTTACTGCAGCAAAAAATCACTAAATAACCGATTAACTGTCCACACAATTCAGGTCAGTAACCAGCAGCATTGGCAGCTCCATCATGAAAACTGCACAGTAGAATGGCAAGATTTAAAACTTCATAACCTACCCCCTGAAAATGACCTCATTTCTGCCTGATATATAAATGATAAAACGATAACCGTTGTAATGATCTGTGATATATTGCTGAGTGGGGAGAATCAATGACCTTTCTTGGGAGCAGCAGGTCGTATGTAGAAAGGCAGAGTCTTCATGGCTCCTCTGAACTCCTGCTTCAGAGCTAGCATATATTCTGCTTCTTCTCCTGTCTGTAATGGCACTGGCTTGTGCTCCAAGGGCTTTCAATTTAAAACAACATGACAGAAAATACATAGTTACTTAAAGTCAACCATAACAGTGATTACAGCTGTTACAAATAGTAGCAATATTCATACTCATTCTCACAACAGCAGCATTGTCACACTGATGCTCTGCACAACAAACAAATACAACAATTCACTAGAAAATTTTTAAAAAATGTCATTTTGGGGTAAGTATACTGTACACAATAATACACAGTAATCAGGTGTCTAGTGTATAGTACACTCCATGTATTTGCTATAATGTTGTGGCTAGATGAGATGAAAGCCACCTCTAACATAATAATGCAAAGAGTGACCGTGTGGGTCTCATTGATCTGTTTCCTTCTTTAGTGATAATTTCATATGGTGATACAGAATGGTTGGCTCATTAGGGATCATTTCAAATATTTTACTTAATAAAGACAAGGCTGAGGGCAACAACTAGACTACCCCGAAACAAGCTGGAAATGAAAACCACTAGACAGAACAAAAATTATTTAAAATGAATTTTGGTCCTCTAAACTGGGGTAATTGTATTTTATTGTTATCATGATGTTAGCTTCTACGCTTGACCAGCTCATGGAGGGCTGCGATAAACAACAGCTTAAAGGCTGGAAACAGTAACAAAATAAAAATGGGAGAAGGAATTGAGAAGGAAACATGAAGGCACGTCTGTAGTTAAAAAAGATGACTCAATCTCAAGTTTGGTGTAAAGTGTCAGACAGTAGCAGCCATGTTACACTTTAATCTATTCAAGCAAGAGTGAAAACTACTCTTACAATACTAAGACACTTGTAAGAAGAGCTTTTAAGTAAAGGCAGACATTTAGTTCTGTGGTGTTACATTTGTCTCTGTTCTTCCATGACATTTTCTTCTGTTGCTGAATCTCAAATGGCGTGCCCTACATGTAGTGCACTACTTACTGTGTACAACAGCATAAGTACTGAATAAGAAGTAATCTGGGATTCAGCCTAACTGTGTGTTGGTGTGGCATAAATTACAGAAGACTATTGATGAGGATGGTGTCTGGAGGTTGATGATTTATTTTGCACTTTGCACAATAGTCATTTTAAGACGATAAATACTGGGATAATCATAATTTGTAGAATGAACCTTATATAGCAAAAACATTCTATTTCAGGTTCTGTATCACATCCAGTCAGACACATTTATTGCATCTCATAGCATCATACTCAACACCTTTATTGCATACTGTTTTTTTATCCATATGGTGCAGCCCTGGCTTTCGGCATGCAATGCAACCTCATTCTCTTTGCTCCCTTTCAAATTCGGTGTGCTGGAGGACGGAGACAAACCAGAAATTGTGTCACTGTGTAACTATTTATGGACTTAAACCAGACACTGACTCATGGCCTATATAGTATATGATTTAGAGTTACACAGATGCATGAGACCAATATCTGGCAGGGAGGTGGAGGGGCTCCAAACATTCTCATTAGCAACACCATTGCAGTTATTTTAGTAAAAATACGTACAGTACTGCGAAAAGTCTTATGCGCCCTACATTTTCTATATAAATTCTGTATTGCCTGTCTATTTTACGGCTTTCAGTAGAAAAGAAAAAAAATGAATTCAACTAATTTGATCAAGTAATAGACCACATTTCTGAAAAAGAAAAAGAAAAAGAAAAAGAAAGAAACATTGGCAACACTATCTGGGATTTTACCCGTAGACAGTAGAACTGTTGCATGTTCTCTAAGACGCTTGGAACAACCTACAAATTTCCTGAGCAAACTGTACAACAGTCCACACTCTAAAAATGCTGGGTTATTTACAATACCTGGGTTGAGCAGGTTGGCTAATTTTCTGAATTATTTTATATTATGCTTAAGTTATCTTTTCATGATTTAACATGATTGCCACGAGACCTCAGCATTTGGTTTAATTCTGCTAGAACATGATAACAACCCAGCATTTGGGTCAGATTTTTCTGCTGCAGTGTCACTGGAAACAACACAGAGCAGCTGAGAATTCTCAACTGACAGGAGAGAGGTGAAGAGAAAATCACTAAGTACCGTATTACTCACTTTATCCTTTGTGTTTTCGGATTTAACATGTGACATAAATCGGTCCCAAATATATATGGATAGTTAATATTATATGAGATGAAAATGAGGTGTAGAGTGAGTTTAGCCAACATTAGTCAGTTTTGTTTGCTAATAGCACTGGTTAGATAGTCAGGTCACATGTTTTCTGACTCCTTATTGCAACGAGCATTGCTAATTTCCTATTTTATTTTTAGCTAGCAGTGTCACTTGAATTTACAGGAGTTTGATAATGTTAGCTAGCCTGCATCAAACTTCAGATTTAGACTTCATCTAGGTTTTTTAACCCCCCTCACCCATTCCCAAAGGAATTCTGACCTCCTATATTATTATTTTTCTTTGTACCTGCCTGCAAAATTTTCTAATTAAGTTAATTGGTTCTATTTCCTAAAATATAAACAAATTAGCAGTTTAAACCACAGAGACCCTGAACAGGAGAAAGAAGCAATTACTGAGGATGAAGGACATCTCTAGACCCCGGTGTCATGTCAATCTCATGACGCCACAGATGTGAGTCACGGAGTGATTAAATGGTGAGAATATTCCCATCATCAGGTAGAAGTCAGGAAGCCTCTCATCAGTGGTGAAACATCTTCATGACAGAATAACAGATCCAGTCATCAAGATTCCCTTCTGAGAGAAACGTACTGCACTGTTCTTTGCTTAGTGTATTTTGTTATTGTCAGTGGTTTATCTAATTTTGCAGTGTTTAGATGATAATTTATTGATATATTTTTTAAATACTTAATTATTTTTAAGTGTTGCAATATGTTGTATGTTTTTTAAACATTATTTGTATTCTTTATTTTTTCTTACTTTTATTTTATCTATTTTTATCTATCTATTTTATAATCATAGTATAGCTGTTATATTTGATATATAAGTGAAATTACATCATATTTAAGTGTATCCTGCTTAATGCAGTTCAAAATAACCATATTTTAAAGAAATGTATAAAATGAAACATTTTTATCAAAACAGTAGGTGTTTTGTCACAAACTGTATCTTTATTTCATTAGTTCTTATGTGTTGATACACACCATATTATTTCTTTCATAATGAAGTCACAGCTGCACTGTCATATATCTCATAATCTATTTCCAGTGCATATAAAACCATTTCAGCGCCTTCAACCAGTTGAGACATGATCCTCACTCCCAGTATCTGTATTTGCTAGATACAGCTCAAATCAAAAGGTTAATCCAGAGTCTATGAAATGCAATGCTGGTGGTCTTGGGTATTCAAGAGTCACACTCAACTGTAGGCTGCAATAACATAAGACATACACTCACCATTCAATTTATTAGGAACACCTGTCCACCTGCACATTCATGCAGTTATCTAATTAGTCATGTGGCAGCAGCACAATGCATAAAATCATGCAGATACCATGCAGAGCTTCAGTTAATGTTCACATCAAACATTAGAATGGGGAAAAAGCATGATCTCTGCGACTTTAACCACGACATGTTTGCTGGTGCCAGATGGGTAGGTTTGAGTATTTCAGAAACCTCTGTAAAGAGTGATTATTTGAGTTACTATAGACTTCCTATCACCTCAAACCAGTCTGGTCATTCTCCTCAGATCTCTCTCATCAACAAGGTATCAGCCTGCAGACCTGCTGCTCACAGGATGTTTTTCGCACCATTCTGTGTGAACTCTAGAGACTGTTGTTCGTGAGGTTCCCAGGAGATCAGCAGTTTCTGAAACCAGTCCATCTGGCACCCCCAACCATGCCACAACCAAAGTCACAGAGATCACATTTTTTCCCCATTCTGATGTTTGATGTGAACATTAACTGAAGCTCTTGACCTGTCTCTGCATGATTTTATGCATTATGCTGCTGCCACATGACTAATTAGATAACTGCATAAATGTGCAGGTGGACAGGTGTTCCTAATAAAGTGGACGGTGAGTGTATATGTTTGTATATGCAGCATTGTGCATTACATGTAACTCACAGGAAACAGTGGTGTAGGCTGGACAGTGGAAGGTGGAAGGTTCTCTCCTTTGCCTATTCCCACTGCCTCCACAGGAAAACTGAGCTGAGCTCGTCCTCTGCCGCGCCCTCGTCCTGCCATTCTCAGCTCATATTCAGCCAATGTCTACGTGCAGCTTCTGAAAATGGACCAAAGATGTCATGAGAGTGTAAACTACATATAAGTGATTTATTATGTACCTACTTATTTATTAATTCTTATATTCATATTTATTTTTTCCTTACAGGTGAAAATGTCATTAACTTTGGATGAAAAGGCAGCGGCGGCCGTGCTTCTTGGCACCTCTTGGTACTCTCAACTTTGTAGTATAAAGTTATATTGTGAGGTAGAAATAAATTTAAGACCAATTCCATAATTATTGGCACCCTTAAAGAGAATGGGCAAAATGATTATATAAACGTAAAATTATTGCAATTCTCCATTCGGTCAACAAACTGTTTACCTTACAAAAGTGTTATAAAATTACTGATACCCCTAAAGATATTTTGGAATAAAAATGAAAGAAACTGTCATCCTCTGAACAGATGAAATATGTGGTTGCACACAGAAAACCTTCTGCTATTCTGAGTATGACTTTATGAGATGCAAAAGAGAATGCAAAAGTCATACTTTCAAAATTGTACAGTTTAGTTGATTCATTGTGTTGTTTCATTAGAAAAATATCAGATGCCACTTCTATAACAGCAAAGTGTTTAGAGGTTAAAAAAAAGACGTCATTTTGGATAGCAAGCCACAAAATGCAGCTCCTGAACTTCAGTAATCATCATTAGAACTACAGCTAGATATTGTGGTCAGATAAGAACAAAATCAAGCTTTTTGTTCATACACTCCATGGGCATTTTGAACAGAAAAAGGCACTGAGTACAGGAAAGAGCACTTTACACCCCACTGTACAATGTGATGGATCACTGATGCTTGTTTTGTGGCTAGTGGTCCTGGAGTTCTTGTGAAGGCTGATGGCATGATGATGAGTTCCAGGATACTGTGGCCCAAACCAAAATTTTTGTAAGAAATGTTAAAATATATACAGCGTTCCCATATCGTTCAGCTTAACATATCACTAACTGCATGTTATTTGTTTTATGCATCTTTTCCTTTGCCTTGACGAAGGGTGCCAATACTTCTGCAGTCGACGTTATCACTTGTGTAACACAAAACAGTAGCTATAGCTATTAGCTGTGTAATGTGAACAGATCAAAGGAGCAGAACCAGATATCAGCCTGTATGTAGATGAAATACACGTCTGAACTTACTGTTAGTTTCAGTGTCTGACCTTCCTAGAGTCTGACCTGTACGAGTTGGTCTTTTAAGTACAAAAACCAAACAGAAAAACCAAAAGAAACTATCTAAAGAGTTAGCCGGCTAGCTAAGCATGCTAACTTTACTGTAACGGAAATGCCGCAGCACCACTTCAGCGGGTGGTGTTAATAATGCATGCAAATAAACTTGTGGTAATTACATAGTTATAACTAAAATCTGCGCGAACAGCTGAGGCGCGATAATAACGCACGGCTAAGTCTGGTACGAAGTTCCGCGCCAAATAACGTAAACAAAGTGCAGAGAGGAAGTGGACCGAGAGGCCGCTCAGCCAATCAGGCTGCGTCCCGCCCCCAAACAGCACAGCCAATCAGAAGCTGCCTGTCGCTGCGTTTCCTTTGAACAGTGTGCGCGCGCCTCGGAAGGTCAGTCTTAATGCAGTGGTGTTTTTCAGAAGAGCAGCAGGCTCGTGCATGTATAAAGGAGAAAAGAACTGTAAATCATCAACTTCTGCAAGCCAAAGCATGTAAACAGCTAACAGTTAGAAGTTTTCTGTTACACTTCCAAACATGATACTACTGAGACCTGCTGGTGACATCTCTTCTTCATAAAAAAACAATGCGTGGCCATAACTTATTAACGCGTTATCATGACGTAGTAAATCACTGGAACGAGATCATTAAGTCGTGGCCACAGCTTAGTCACGTAAGGCGTAGTGACTCCAAGATGAAACCAAAAAGAAAGCCTTATTAAGCTGTGGCCACATCTTTATCACCTTCCCTCTCATTACCAAGTCATGAGCATTAATATGTTGTGGACAGACATTATTTTTATTAGGAATGGACGTCACCAGTGGGGCTCCAAATGGAGGCCTTTCAGCTCTTAAACTCTCAGGGCTATTTGGCCCAGACTCCTCACACTTGTAACCAGGTACCTATATCATGAGTCACCGAATAACTCGTAGATAGTAACTTCTGAATAATAAGATAAATGACTGACTAATAAGCAGGGGGTTTAAGGGATTAAATGTTATTTAGCCAGCCTCAGAGGCCAGGTGCCTTTACAGGCCCTAAAACATATCAAGTGAACAAGATTCCTGTAAAGAGCACATTTGAGTACTGATCAGGCAGACAGAATGGTGTTTTTTCCTCATTTCGCATTTCTATCATGCTTGGAAGTATCACATAGTACAACAGAAGAACATTATATTAGAACTCACCTTCTGCTGGCAGGCACATACATACATACATACATACATACATAAACAAATAAATTAATTAATATTAATAATAATAATAATAATAATAATTATTATTATTATTATTATTATTATTATTATTATTATTATTATGTGGGTTATAATTTTGTTTACAGTAATACCTGTATAAATGTGATTTAATATACATCAAAGGCTAACAGATAAATCAGAAACATATATTTAGCTCTATACCTAAATACATTTTTGATTGGGTCATGCAAGGCATACATACAATACAATAAATACAGTATTAAATATAGACAAAGGAAGCCTCTATTGTTAATCAACAATAATTAAAATAAAAATTTAAAAAATGAAATAAAAATATTAGAAACAGTTTTTTTTTTATTAAAATAGGTGTTATCTAGCTTTCAAACTAAAAAAAAAATACACTTGGGTAATAAATGTAAAATGATAATAAATGTTTAAAGATTTACAAGTACTTTTTTATTTTTAAAATGCAGGAGGTAGAAGCATTACTGATAGAGGCCTCAGCCTAAATTTCCCTTTGGTATCTGAAGGGTGAAAATTTCATATGTATCAGTATCATAACTGGTAATCGGTCTTTTAGTAGCCTAATAAATATAATGCTAATGATCACATTTTCAAATGACAAGTGCAAAAAAGGAAAAAAAATCTATTAACCTAGTCTCATTGCTTCTACTAAAAAATGGGAGCCTATATGCATATTACAAAAGTATTCTTATTCTTCTACATTTTGTAGTGTCATATGAAGTCCCATTTGAAATCCCATCAGCAAACATGCAGAAAAAGGTTATCTTGTCTGATGAGACCAAAACTGACATTTTGTTTGGCAGAAACCCAACACTGCTCATCAGCCAGAAAACACCATCCCAACAAGGAAGCATGGAAGTGGTAGCATCACGTAGTGGGGATGCTTTTCATCAGCAGGGACTGAGAAACTGGTCAGGGTTGAGGGCAATATAGATGGAGCCAAATACACGGCAATCCCAGAAGAAAACCTGTTCCTTACCTTCCCACAGGACAATGACCCTAAACATACTGCCAAAGATACACCAGAGTGCTTCAAATCTAGGCATGTGAATGTGTTAGAATGACCGAGTCAAAGCCCAGACCTAAATCTGATTGGGAATCTGTGGCAAGTCTTGACATTGCTGTTTACCAATGATCTCCATGCAATCTGACAGAGCTAGGACAGTTTTATCAACAAGAATGGGCAAAAATATCAGGATCCAGATGTGCAAAGCTGATTGAGAAATATCTTAGAAACTGTAATTGCAGCCAAATGTTCTATCAAGTATTGACCTAGGTGAGTGAATACTTATGCAACCAACACATTTATGTTTTCTGTTTGTGTCAAAATCAAAGAATATTTTGCAACTTCAAATGTTAAACATGGCCAAGTCCATTTCAATTTCAGTTTGTAACACTACAAAATGCAAAAAAGTTTAAGGGAGTGAATACTTGTGCTAGCCACTGTACTTACATGTGACATTTTAAACATTATAGTGCAGCTTCTCCATGCAAAACAAAGAACTCATTTGCTCATTCATTCATTCTTCAGTAACCACTTCAACCTGATCAGGGTAGTGTGGGATCCAGAACCTATCCCACAAAGATGGCACACACCCTGGATGGGACAGCAATCCATCCAGTTCATCTCAAGGCACACACATTCACACATTCATTCGGTTAACTATCCACCTACCAGCATATTTAAGAGGTGCAACGAAACCAGAGAGCCTGGAGAAAACTCACACAGAAATTTCCAGAAAATGAATCTTGACTTTGGGTCACACTGACCCAGCAAGCTAAACCCAGCAATAAGCAGCAAAAATAACTCAGCATTTTTCATAGTGTACGTACCTTATATATACGTTTCATTGTAGTTATTATATAATTCACAGTATTAGTGAATATTATGGTTTAGGCTGAATAGCTGAATAAAAAGACAATAATTTAAGTGTTTAATGATGCTAATATGATGGGTTACATGGATTGTTGTCCTGTGTGCAGTCACTAGGAGAAGCATTAAGAGTGGTCAGGTACAGGGTAGTTTGTAATTTACATCACTTTTGCATCTAGAAGCTTCTCTTATTGTTCAGAAATTTAAAAAATAGCCATTTTGTAAAATCTAAAACTATAAGACCTCTTAATACAAATATGTCAAAAATAAATGTATGTGTACATAGCTCTCAGGGTCTGCTATAAAAAGCACAGATTTAGTGTCTTTTTTCAGCTGGTAGATCAGTGGTGTCACTCCAGTCTCTCTCTCTCTCTCTCTCTCTCTCTCTCTTCATTTCTCGGCATGTGCATGTCACCGTGGGAACGCTTCTGTCGGAATCCACAGAATCTGTTACCATAGAAACTGTGTTCTATAATAGCTACAGTCACTGAGTTAGTATTTATGCAGTCTGGGAATTGTATCACACCCTTACTTTCTGTAAAGGGCACCTCAATATTCATTTAGGCCACAAATGATAAAAAAAAACAAAAATGTTTAACATTTATGTTGAGGCAAGACATGCTCTTCAGCAAGATATGTCAGAAGTGACAGGATTTCAGCAACATCTGCAAAAATGCTGCATTTTCTCTGCACCCAAAAACTCCCATCATCTGCACCTCAGAGGAAAGTGGCACTGCAGTGTGTGTGTGTGTGTGTGTGTGTGTGTGTGTGGACGAAAAGGTCAAGAAAGATAACAACTGAGATTCAAAAAAAGGAGATATAGCCTAGCTAATTATGTATGTTTGTATGGCCAGGAGGATGAGAGTCCACACGTAGGTGTTCATAGCTACAGAAAACAGTCTCAGCTTTAGTCTGGGTTTAAAACATCTGTATCACAAGGTGTCCGAAAAAAAAAAAAAAAGAACTAACTCTATGAAAGTGTTGCATAGATTAAGAAATAAAGAGACATATCAAATCAAGCAGGTTATGAGCTACCCAATAACAGACTGGGAATCAAGTCCAGAAAATAAATAAATAAATAACTAAATAAATAGAGAAGGACCCGAGAAGTGAAAACACGCGCAGAGCAGAGCAGAGGCGCATCTGCACCACAGGAGGAAGCCCATCGTGTGAAGTCCGCGGCAGCATTAGATAGGCTGTGATGATGAGACTGAGGAAGTGTGTCGCCCCCTCCGCATAGGCTGCGTCCGTTTGCTCGCTCTTCTGCTCGGAAATCACTCGGAGCTGCGCTGCCCACCGGCCGCCCCCGCAGCCCCAGATAGCTCCAGCCCAGATAGCGGGAGAAATGTGGGGAAACGGGGAAGCCTTTTAACGCCCAGCACACGGCGGCACGGGAGGACTGGTGGTCGAGGCGCACACGTCGAGCGGATTTGGGCGGAAAAGTCGGCGCGCCGATGGAATTCATTTAGCAGCAGCGCAGCCGCGGTAAGAGCCGCACCGCCACACCGTCCACCCGCACAACTGCGGGGCGGAAAAAAAGTGACCCTGCGATGCGGATCCTGCATCATTTACCGTGTTTCACTTCATAGTGCTTCATTTAGTGCGCACACTGAGTTGTTGTAGAGATTGCGTTAAATGTAGCCTAACTGTGAACATAGTAGTGCGTCTAGAGCAAGCGTTTAGAATGACATACAGTTACACTGGATTAAATAAATTATGGTGTAATTTCTTATTGTTTACATCATAGTTCCTTGATTCCATATGACTTGAAAACACTTTAAGAGTAATGTCTGCAAGGCAGCCGATGCTCTGTGGCATGGGTTAAAGCTATAAGCAAATTCTTGGTGTTTCTTCTGATCGCAGTCAGGTGTGTAAGCGATAAGCTCATCCCCCAGGCTGGCTGAAGGCACAGCTAATTCTGGAAGTTAGAGAAAAGGCAGTCAGGTTTGTAGGGCTGTTTTTAGAGCTAATCTCTCTTTCTCCTGAAGCGCAGGACTGCTGCTGCTGGCTTTCAGGTGTCCTATATTTAGAGCGCGTATTTCTTGCTGTTCATGTGCATCCGGATTGCAGTTTACACTGTGCATGAATAAACAGTGCGGATGAGGAGACAGGTCACTGCTGGTGTGCTTCTGAAAGCTGTGGAACAGGATTGCTGCACTTTAGATAATCAGTGTAATGTTGCCAGTGATGGAATGTAGCTAAGTTTACACAAGATCTCTAATCAAAACACAAAAACAAACAGGTTTTGTACAAAAGAGCACAAAATTATGTAAAGCCGTACATTTTACCTGACAATGGAAAAAAAAATCTTTATCTGGTATAGTCTAGTGTCTGTTTGCTTTGTATAAATATATCTTCGATCAGGCGACTTTGTCGTCATTTTGTTTGGCTTACGTCAGAGAGACCAGCTGACGTAGGCAATTGGTACGACAACAGATTTGACAGTTTATGGCTATATATAGAATCGGAGCCCTATTTTTCTGGTTATTATAAATATTTTGAGCAATATAAACTGTTTAATGCGTCGTTTATAACAAGCAGCTGCATGTCCTTTCCTTTTTCAGGACCGTGGATAGCGACGCACATGTATAGGCATAGAAAACAGCAGATGCAACCCTGATGCATTCAAGCTAATAATAATAATAATAATAATAATGATGATTTTTCATTCCAAATTACGCCCAAGCACTCACTTGATTAATGCTAAAATAAAACAAAAGCAAAAACAAAAAATGGCCTACAGAATACTTTGACATTATATATAATTACAGACCCCTCTGAAAGTATTGGAATGGCAAGGCCAATTAATTTGTTTTTGCTATCCACTGAAGACATTTGGGTTTGAGATCAAAAGATGAATATGAGACGATAGATCAGAATTTCAACTTTCATTTCCTGATATTTACATGTAGATGTGTTAAACAACTTAGAACATGGCACTTTTTGTTGGAACCCACCCATTTTTCAAGTGATCAAAAATGTTGGAACATGTGACTGACAGGGGTTCTTGTTACCTAGGTGTGCCCTGTTAGATTGACTGTTTAAACAATTAATAGCGCTGAATGTCTACTCTTAGTTTGAACCCTGGGTTTTGCCTGTGAAGACTATATTTGTTGCTAAAAAAGACAAACCAACGTTAAGACCAGAAAGCTGTCTATAGGAGAAAAGCAAGCCATATGGAAGCTGAGAAAAGAGAAAAAATTATCAGAGACATTGCACAAGCACTGGGCATACCCAATAAAACAATTAGGAATGTCCTGAAAAAGAAAGAAACCACTGGTGTACAAACAACCAGACATTGAACAGGTTGGCCAAAAAAAAAAAACACAAAAAAAACAAAAACAGCTGTTGACAGCAACATGGTGAGATCTGTGAAGAAAACCCCAAAAAACATCAGCAGTAAGAATCTGAAGGCCAGATTGGAATTTGCAAAGAAATACAGAGATGAGCCACAAATTCTGGAACCAAGATTAACCTCTACCAAAGTGATGGAAAGGCCAAAGTGTGGAGAAAGAAAGGATCTGCTCATGATCCAAAAGATACAAGCTCATCAGTCAAGCATGGTGGAGGTAGTGTCATGGCTTGGGCTTGCATGGCTGCTTCTGGAACGGGCTCACTAATCTTTATTAATGATGTAACTCATGATGTTAGCAGCAGAATGAATTCAGAAGGCTACAGAAACATTCTGTCTGTCAATTTACAGAGAAATGCATCCAATCTACTTGGGAGGAACTTCATCATCATGCAGCAAGACAATGACCCAAAACACACTGATAACACAACGAAGGACTTCACCAGGGGGAAAAAGTGGAAGGTTTTAGACTGGCCAAGTCAATCACCAGACCTTAACCCAATTGAGCAGCACTTCACCTCCTGAAGAGGAGACTGAAAGGAGCTGCAGTACAAGCACGGAAAAGCATCACAAAATAAAAATGCAACAGTTTGGTGATGTCAGTAGGTTGCCGGCTTGATGCAGTTGTTGTATATGCAACCAAATGTTAAATGTTATTTATTTTAATTTACTTTAAGACTTTCTATTCATATACTTTTGCTCCCTTAAAAATTGCATGGTCTGCCAAGTTGTTTAACACATCTAGATGTAAATATCAGGAAATGAAATCTGAAATTCTGATCTATCATTTCATATTCATCTTTTGATCTCAAACCCAGATGTCTTCAGAGTATAGCAAAAACAAAAGAATTGGCCTTGCCATTCCAGTACTTTCAAACGGGACGGTAAACACACACACACACACACACACACACACACACACACATACATATATATATATATATATATATATATATATATATATATATATATATATATACTCTCAGATTAAATGAAGAAATTTTAAAATAATTCAACACTTTTCCCATTTATTCTTTTAATTATTTATTAGTTGATTGACTGATTGATAGATTGACCAACCCAAAAAGATGCTGCATTCAAAGTGGCCCTGTCTCTGTGCAATGGTTGTAGCAGAGATCACACCTTGAAAATTTACTGGACTGTTTCAACTGGCTGGGTTTGTTTGACCTAAAAATCCATTTATAGGCACAACAGTATTAGACAGTATTATGGTTTAGGGCATGGTTTCCTGGTGTGGGTCACTGAAAATTCTTCAAAGATGCTGTTTTTCATTTTTAGATTTTACGCTGTGTTCAAGTTAGTAGTAATGTGGTATATAAGTTATCTGGCCCATCTAGGTGGTGTGACATGAAATGATGTTACATTGTGAATATGTATTGCAGGAATCTTACAATTACCCCTATCAGCTGACATAAACAACAGGTGAATAATTTTATTGCTAAATAAATACTAAACTATAGTATTTCCAAATTCTTTACTATGAAATCATAAAACAGGAGGAAAACAAACAAACAAAAAATGCCCCAGTAAAACTATAACTAAGGTGAGATTAAAAAAAATCAAATAACCATACTTGACTTCAAAGGGTTCTCTACACAATAAAAAATAGGATCATTTACAGATATAAATATAGGATCATACACACTTATAAAGCTCATATAATTTCAGGATGCAACTGGTTACATTCCATCAAACAAATCCTTTAAGACATGCTTTGAGGAATGAGGTAACAGGTGTGTATAGCCATGAGTAAGATTTCAATATAGCCTTATAATTCTTTTTTTGTTGGAGACAGCATAAAGAGAGAGCCTCCCATACTTAACCTCAATGCATGAGAATGCTGCACTGTTCAGCACAATGATCACCATCAGCACCTGTGCTCCCTCCTAAAGCAGCACTATGACTGATGAAAGGCTTCATCAGATATGACTGGGTCAGAATGCCAGGAGGCACCAGATCAGGTTGGATACACCTACACCAGTCCCATTAGCACTTCATGTCCTTGGCCTGCTGAACAATAGTACAGTAGAAGCAGTTGTAGCAGTGGGAGTGCATGGAAGAGCTCTAGAAACGGACATTGCTCTTAGGGCTGGACCATGGTGCCTTTGAAGAACAATGCATATGCATGGAGCAGCAAGATTTAATGAGCTGAATAACGGGCAGGAGATGGCCTCTGTACTCCGTGTTAATTTCTAACAATGCATCCACCCACACAAACACACCATCCCCACCCCAACCCCCAGCCGTATCTGCAGCAAAGAGAATCATCATTGGTCTGAGAGTCACATGCACTCAGTGGAAAGCATTGCAGAGTGGATTGGGTGTTATAAGTGTGAGGGTGAACACGTAAGAATCAATTCCATTCTCTGTTGTTGGGAGACCCAAGAGAATTGGAGAGGACTCTGGAGCCTTTCCAGGATGTTCAGCTTGTCATTTACATCTCCCAGTGCAATATAGAGGATTTCAATTAAAATAAGAAATCCCTCTGCAGGAGATCTGCACTCCAACTGGTGTGAAATGCCTAGCTCTGTCTGCTTTTGATTGATGTCAAACATCTCACTGCCTCCCACTGAAATTTGTACACACACACACACAAACACACAGGTCAGACAGGGACAGAGGGAGTTTGAAGAACTGACTGCAAAACAGAAAGAGAGTGAAACATTGAGAAGTGGAGACAGTGTGAGATGACAGTACAGAGTGTCTCCTGACGGCAGTTTGATTCATTTTGTTCGAACAAGCCCACACAGGCAAGCATAAGAAAAATAAGATGGATACTTCCACCTTTATCCAATATAACTGTGATACAGTGTGTGAGTTTTAGCAAAGTGGAGGATCAGAAGGTCTACTGGACAGAGTTATTGCTGCTGAGAGCATGGCTTTCTGATTGCAACCTCTCTGTCATCATTTAAACAAGCGCAGAGAGAGAAACCACTCAGCTCCATAGTAAATAAAAGACAACAGCAGGTATAAATAGAATAGCAGAGATTGCTAGATGAAATTGAATTTGTTCAATGTAGAAGGTTCTCCACGAGAGCCCTTGATTCACAGTCCTGATTTGAGTTCTTTCTTGAGATGACTCACGCTAGTGTCTGCAACCAGAGAAAGACTCTCTAATCTCAGTTTCTCAGAAGGAAGAGACTCTGTTTTTTCAGTTCAGTTTTTGCATCTAAAATACACAATTGTTTCTCCTGCTCTTTGCCGTTCTCTCTCAATCTCTCTCTCACTCATTTTCTTGCTCGCAGCAGCATATCAGTTTGTGCAAAAGGTGCTCATTTGCTCATTAAGCATGCTAGGGATGAGACTGGTGTGGAATCACAAGGAATGGACAACAAGTGCAGCACAGGGTGCAGAGCACAGGTCTTACTCTGCATCTGCTGAATTAGTATGAGCGTGTGAGAAAACAAGCTGTCGATATAGTTATAGTGCAGCCTCTAGCACACATGGGCACACACATGCTCAATCCTCTTTTATTTTTCTAACGATGGCTGCCGTGCTCAGGTAGCAGAGCAAAGGAAAACTCTAGATAAACAGTGTTGGACAATGAACATATAGTATCTGCAGTAAAAACATAGAATGATGAAATTTAACAACATGGCTAAAAATTAACTTGAAATATGCATACTGTATAACCCAAAAAAGCTATTTCTCTATGCAGTCTGCCTTCAGCACTGCAGTGGACAGGCGTCAGATCAATAGATCCCTTCATCCACTCCCTCTGCCAGTGCCAGGAGTAGAACTATATATCTGTACCAGCACACAGTGACAAGGCACAGTGAAATGACATACAGACCCACCAATTTTCCACTTCCTCTCTCCCATGCCTGTCATCTCTACCAAGCCACTATCCCATTAATTGATTTCTCTGTGACAGGAGGTTGTACTTTCTCCACATGTTGTCTGTATAAATCTACCAGGGGCTTACTTTGGTCACACTGAATTTTAAATCAGCCTGAATAAATCCAAGCCACTGGAACACTCTGTATCTCTCTCTCTCTCTCTCTCTCTCTCTCTCTCTCTCACTCACTCTTTCGCTCCCTCTCTCAGTCCCTGAGTCTCCCTGTCTGTTCACCCTCTTGTTCGCTCGCCCCCCTTACTTTTCACCCTGCAGTGCTGTTGTAGTAATGCCTTCCTAATTACCACATCAAACTTGTCTGTGTGCAATGAGCATCCCTCTCTGCTTTCTGTTACCCAAACGCAGATTGATGCGAGACTCTCAGAGCTGTGCACAATTTGTGAATGCTGCCTTTATTGCTTTGATCATCACAATCAGCGCTTTGACTCACCCCACAGCCACAGACAGCTGTTGGTTCATTGTCAGTTAATGCAGTGTATTAATGTAGCCACAGCAGAGGGGATATTGATAATGAGTGCCGAGTATATAACCACAATCACTGCAAATCTGTCTCCCAGCAGACTCTGCAGGTGGGAAACGACTGCTTTTGTCTGTGTTTAAATACCTATTTTACTATGCATTCATTTGAATTACAATTTTATCGAAAACCTTATATTGCATAAACTTTAAATTGTCCATTTTAAAATACTTGTATTCTATAAGAAAATGGCAAACTGTAGCTATTTTCTGTCAAAAGAAAAGATAGTAAAAATGTAACCTATTAAGGAAAAAGGCATATATGATACAAAGTCTACATCACTGTATCATATTCTCATTATCTATTCAAGTCATGTATAGAGCAAAGATTACTACATTTCCAGGACATAGAGCAATGTATATGACAGAGCAAATTATACTACAACCTGGTGATATTTAATATAATGTTTTTAAAATGTCATGTAAACCTTTTTTTTTTTTTTTGGGGGGGGGGGGGGGGGGGGGGGGGGGGTAAAAGGGTCATTAATAAATCTTGTAAGAAGATTTCAAGGAGTCATTTACAATGTCTATATACTATATGCAAGTAATAACTTTGCTCTAAATTACTGCCATTGCTGTTTTTTGTTGAAGTGGGGTTTCTTGTGAGGAGATGATTGACCATGAATTTATCGATTAGATCACAATATGTAACCAATGGCATGTATCATGCTATTTAATAATTCACAGTTTTTGAAAAGCCTAGAGCGAAGTGACATTGTTGCAAGCCTCTGACAGGAATAGGGGTCTTTTATTCTGCAGGGTTAATATTTAGGCCAGGTTTCATTTCTGTTAAAAAGAAATTCCCTCAATTTCAAGCTATTCATGTCGTTTTAAGGGAAGAGGGTGTCTAGATGATGGGGTCTGTGATTTTACCTCAGGTATTTTTACACTGCGTGAATTGCATGGTGTGGAGGCTTCACTGTGTTGGATCAATGAGAGCAGTGGTAATAATGGAAGACTATACTCTTCTTTATCACACTCTGCAGTGTGCAAAGCTGTTATTTCATAAAATAGTTTATAAGGACTAAAAACACATTATTCTCTTCTTCAGTGCGATGCCATGAGCAATTCAGAGAGCACAGTGCACACCAAAACATACGCAATAATACACACGTGTAATTGTCCTTATAAGACCTTGTGCGTTTCTTCATATTACAGGTTGTTCAGGATTACATTGAAGATGTGCTGGCTGTGTTAACGGGAAAGGAAGACAGGGTGGCAACATGGGTGATGGAGGAGCTCTTCGGACAGAGGGAAATGCCCTGCTGAAGGCTGTGTTCCAAGGCAAGCTTCGTCTTGCCCGTTTGCTACTGGAGGGCGGTGCATACATTAATGAAGGCAATGAGCGAGGGGAGACACCCATCATGGCTGCCTGCATGGCGGGATATGACGACCCGCAGACACGTCAGAAAATGGTGCGCTATCTTCTAGAGAAAGGCGCTGACCTGAATATTGCTGACAAATCAGGCCGGACTGCCTTGATGCATGCATGCTCTGAGCGGGCTGGCAAAGATGTTGTGTCACTACTCCTGGAGAATGGTGCAGACCCAAGTCTAAAAGACTACTCTGGGTCCTCAGCTCTAATGCATGCCATCAACAGAGGTGATCGAGACACTCTGCAGATACTTCTAGATGCCTGTAAGGCCAAAGGTAAAGAGGTGATCATTATAACCACAGATACCTCACCCTCAGGCACTAAGAAGACCAAGCAGTACCTGAACTCTCCACCTTCACCAGGTGTGGTGGACAAACTCTCACCAGCCTGCATGTCTCCATCAGAGGTGGAGATCCGAACCTCAAACTCACCTGCTGGAGAAGAGGAAGAAGGCATCTTCAGCTTTGCTCTTACTTCTGCCCTCCCGTTGCCCTCCAACAGGCCACCAGGTGAGAGGAGACCACCACCACGCAAGCTTCTCAAAAGACTGAACTCAGAGCCCTGGGGCTTAGTGGCACCAAGCGTACTGGCTGAGAGAGGTGAGATGTTGGAGGGCAGCCTTGCGGAAGAGGACAAGGTGGTGTCAGAGATGAATGGCATGTCAATCTCTGGTCCAGGCAGACCACTGCTCTCACGCAGGCACAGCATTGAAACACATGACCCCTGCTCTCCGAAGCTGATTGACCGCTCCTGTTCAGAAGATTGTGCAGCCCTCTGTGGTTCCTCTTGGGCTGACAAGGTGCAGCAGCATCAGTCACTATACCGCAGAAACACAGCGCCTGAGTCGCAAGAGAATGCCGGTCATAACCGTGCTCTGGTTCACCCCAAACTTACACGCATGGAGCACTATGAGTCAGATACACACCTGTGTCCTGAGTCCATTCCTGGATCTCCAGATTCTGGTCGTGTGTCCGTGGAGCGTCGCAAGTACAATGCCTCACCACTATCATTAGTTGCCAGTTCCTCACGGGAGTCTCTGGAGAGCATCCCGAACTCAGTTTCCCCCATCACTATGAGGAGGAGACCCCCAGGCTTGCTGGAGCGGAGAGGCTCTGGTACACTCCTGCTGGACCACATCTCACACACTCGACCTGGATTTCTTCCCCCACTCAACGTCAACCCCCAGCGGCCTATCCCGGACATCCGGACCAATGGCAAGCCCTCTTCACCCGTGCACTCTGGAAACAAGATCCTGCTGCCTGTAGCACCCACATCACCAAAGCGTGTTCTGGATTTCAAGATGAAGAAGAAGTTGATGAGGAGGCATTCCATGCAGACAGAACAGATGAAGCAGCTCTCCACCTTTCAGGAGCTAATAGCAGAGAAGGTCATGGAGGTCAATGGAGACTAAGTGTTATGGGAGAATATATCTCTCTCTGTCTCTCTCTTTCTCTCTCCATTACTCACTCACTCACACACTCACTTACTCACTTACACACACACAAACACACACACATGCACACACACACACACACACACACACACACACAGAGAAATACCCTTAGATAATGGAACACTGACTAGTCTAAAATGCATAAACCATATTCTTAAAGGCTAATGTTACTGATTTTAATGATAGTGAATAGCCGCCAGTTATGTCAACTGGTGGTTACTGACTTCCAATTATTTTTGGCCACGTTAGCACATTTGGCCAAGCTGTTCCTTAATCATTTCATTTATTTTTGATTTCTCATATTTACTGTCATTTTTGACAAACAGTTCTTGTCATTTAAAATGTTCACTTTTACACTTGAACTTGTTTCATGAAGTTTTGTAAAAAAAAAATGTCAGCAAGGTTAAAGTTTCTGGCAAAGTGATGCGCTGTCCTTTAAAAGCATATCAAAGGGGAATATAAAAATAATCAGCTTCTACTGGGTGCAAACCAAATGCCAGCATTCAGTTTTTTCTCCCTAAAATCATTAGGAATGCTGAAAATCTTCCATTTATTGCACACTAATCTCTATTATATAAGATGCCTTTTACTGATGACTAATCACTTTAATAAGGTTGGGTTTAGGCCATTTTAGTTTGGTTGTAGCATTAAGAACAAGAATCAAAACATTTTGATGTGTGAAAATGAAAACAAAAATGTACACCATTGAAATGGTGCGTGATGGGCACTATATGCATGATTGTATTTTTTTTGTTTGTTTGTTTTAAAGTGCAATTCTTAATTAAGAATCCCAAAGAAGTTGTTTAATACCCTTTCACACTCACATTTCTAAAATGCGGGAAGATACAGAAAAACTCAGTATGAAGAGCATGGATGTTGTGTCATGTGTGCACAAGAGGCAGAGCGCACATGTAGATATTGTACAGATTTCACAGGCAGTAAAATAATCATTAGTATTTTAAGTATTTCTGTGTGCAATATTTTGTGCTGCAAGATCTCTGGTTTCATATTATTGTGGTGAACATTGGATAATCAGTTACATCTGCAGCACGAAGAGTAATTTGCACTTCTGCAGAAAAATGTAGTGTGGAATCATGGACACAACAAACTATGTTAACCCTTACAAAAAGAGTATACACACATTTGAAATGAAATTATTTTCAGTGTAGTGTTTGTCAGTGTAGAGAGAGAAATATCTATATATATTACAAATAAACAAGAATTAGTTTAACAGAGCTTAAAAAGTGTTTAAAAGTCTTGCTTTTGTTTTGTTGATGCTCTATTTAAGTGATTTTATTTAGAAAATATTAATTTATTTATGTGGATTCAAATACATGTACTTTATGAAAACAAAAAAGTAGAGTAATATTTTTCTATACCTCTGTGATGGCCCATTTTTCATCTATTGTCCATCTTTTAAATCAAAACAATATTATTGCTATAGTTCTTTGGGTGGAAATCATCTCTACTTTCAGTGTGGCATTTTTTTCACAGGCAACATTTTAGGACATATAAGGAGAGAAAAAAAGTACAAGCATAAATGTTTATATTATTTAATTATGGGATTTTTTTAAAGCTAAACCATTTGAAACCACTTCTTTAAAATATATCAGGTGACACTTTATATTTTAATTAGCAAGTTATCTAGTTGCTACCTTATTATTCTTGTGTGATGTCTCATCGTCATTCCAGAATTTCTCTACGCTCCAGAGAGCAGTGAGTAGTTGCACTGAGTTTTCTCTGTTTCTGAATATCATTGTGGAAGTTCACAAAATTCTCTGTTGTACAAAACTCCCTGTGACCTTGTTGAAATTGTGCTCAGGTACGTCTGATCAGACCTAAAAAAAATAAATAAATTCAAAAAAAAAGTAAAAGGGTCTTCAGTTGTGTTAGGCTGTGTACACAGAGGACATTTTATGACGTGCTGCTAAGTCTCGTTGGTCAACAGGAAAATAACAACTGCATATCCGAGTGTTTTAATTCGCATTGTGTCAAAGGGATAGCAGTTACACTATCAACATCTACTTCAGTGGATTTAATATTTATTGTAATTTTGTATGTTTGGTGTGGTACACTGATAAAACTGTACTGAACTGAATCATTACTTGCTAAAAACGTAGATGACTCTTGTGTTAGCAGTAAGCCTTAGGGACAACAGGCAGTAGGCTAGTGTCCGTGTAACAGTCTGCACAACACCACGGTGGGAATTAGTCTCATATTCATGTGAGACATTTATGGTGCTTTGAATAAAGGCATGACTAAACCAAAAATCTGTGTCCAGTGAAGTTATTTACTTCCATATTATCTCAGAGATACAACTGTAATATGTTACAATGGCAGAGGGAGAGAGAATATGAACAGAAAGAGGAAAGGTGACTCAAGACAGTGTGCTAAGTGTGACCACAACTGGTCACGATGGTCACCACTGTTCCCGTCTCCCAAAGTCCATCTACCAGAGTTTGTGCTTTCTGGTAAAATATCCAAGAGTATCCCTTATCTCTAATGTGTAAAAAAAAAAAACAGTGTGCAAGACCACATTAAACACATTAGCCTCTTTATGACACATTATATGTAATATACTATATTGTAGATGCATAATGTCAATTTGGCATGTCTACAATTTATATTGCACAAACTGTCATACCAGAAGAGCTGAACAAACCTTACAGTTTTTCAATAAAGTGCTACAAAAATAATGTTATTTCAGTGCTTGACCTCACTAATACTCTTGTGGTTGAGTGCACAAATCTCCACAGCCACACTCCAAAATCTAATGGAAAGCCTTCTCAGAAGAGTGGAGGTTATTATAACAGCAAAGGGGGAATAAATCTGGAATGGGATGTCCAGTAAGCACATGAGTGTGATGGCCATGTGTACACAAACGTTTGGTCATATAGAGTATATTACAAATAAATCTGCAGATAAAGCTAGCTAATACACAGTAGCTTAGCTACATAGATAAACTAGCTTGCTAATGTCCAATCCACTTTAATAGGAACACCTATACACCTGCTCATTTATGCAGTTATCCGATCAACCAATCATGTGGCAGCAGCACAATGCATAAAATAATGCAGATACAGGCCAAGAGCTTCAGTTGTTCACATCAAACATCAGAATGGGGAAAAAGTTAAAAAAAAGTTAGTCACAGTGATCTCTGTGACTTTAACGGTGGCATGGCTGTTGGTGCTAGATGGACTGGTTTGAGTATTTCAGAAACTGCTGATATCCTGGGAAATTCACACACAACAGTCTCGAGTTCACACAGAATGGTGTGAAAAACATCCTGTGAGCAGCAGGTCTGCAAGCTGAACTACCTTGTTGATGAGAGAGATCAGAGGAGAATGACCAGACTGGTTTGAGCTGATAGGAAGTCTGTAGTAACTCAAATAATCACTCTTTACAACTGTGGTAAGCAGAAAAGCATCTCAGAATGCACAACACATCACGACAGCAGAAGATCACATCAGGTTCCACTCCTGTCAGCCAAGAACAAGAATCTGAGGCTATCATGGTCAAAGATTCCCCAAAGCTGGACAGTTGAAGACTGAAAGACCAGGTGATTTTTTTTCTAATCTTCAACTGAGCAGTTTGGGTGAGCCTCTGCCTATGATAGCCTCAGATTCCTGTTCTTGGCTGACAGGAGTGAAACTCAATGTGGTCTTCTGTTGTTGTAGCCCATCCACCTCAAGGTTCAATGTTTTGTGCATGCTGAGATGCTTTTCTGCTCACCACGGTTGGAAAGAGTGATTCTTTGGGTGACCAATCTGGCCATTTTCCTCTAACTTTTCTTATCAACAAGGTGGTTGCACCCACAGAACTGTCACTCGCTCAATGTTTTTTTTTTGTTTTCACACCATTCTGTGTAAACTCTAGAGACTGTTGTGTGTGAAAATCCCAGGAATAGTTTCTGAAGTAATCAAACCAGCCAATCTGGCACCAACACCCATGCCATGATCAAAGTCACAGGGATCACACTTTTTCTTCATTCCGATGTTTGATTTGAACATTAACTGAAGCTCTTGACCTGTATCTGCATGGTTTTTTTGTTTGTTTGTTTGTTTTTTGCATTGTACTGCTGCCACATGAATGTGCAGGTGTGCAGGTGGACGGTGAGTTTATACTGTCCCCTCTGAAAGTATTAGAATGGCAGTGTCAGTTCTTTTGTTTTTGCAATACACTGAAGACATTTGGGTTTGAGATCAAAGATAAATATGAGAAGATAGATCAGAATTTCAGCTTTCATCTCCTGATATTTACATCTAGATGTATTTAACAACTTAGAACATGGCACCTTTGATGGCAGACCACCCAACCTTTCAGTGAGCAAAAGTATTGGAACAGATAGTATTAAATTAAATTAAATTAAATTAAAAATTTCAGTCGTTTTTTTTGTTTTGGGGGGTTTCTCTCTTCAGTCTCCTCTTCAGGAGGTGAAATGCTGCTCAATTGGGTTAAGGTCTGGTGATTGACTTGGCCAGTCTAAAACCTTCCAGCTTTTTCCCCTAATGAAGTCCTTTGCTGTGTTGGCAGTGTGTTTTTGGTCACTGTCTTGCTGCATGATGAAGTTCCTCCCTATTAGATTGGACGCATTTCTCTGTAAATTGGCAGACAGAATGTTTCTGTAGCCTTCTGAATTCATTCTGCTGCTACCATCATGAGTTCCATCATCAACAAAGTGAGCCCGGTTCCAGAAGTAGCCATGCAAGCCCAAGCCATGACACTACCTCCACCGTGCTTGAGCAGGGAGCTTGAATGTTTTGGATCATGAGCAGTTAATTTCTTTCTCCACACTTTGGCCTTTCCATCACTTTGGTAGAGGTTAATCTTGGTTCCAGAACTTTTATGGCTCATCTCCGTATTTTTTGCGAAATTCCAATCTGGCCTTCAGATTCTTACTGCTGATAAGTGGTTTGCATCTTGTGGTATGGCTTCTATATTTCTGCTCTCGACATCTTCTTCAAAAGGTGGCTTGTGATACCTTCACCCCTGGAGGTTGTTGGTGAAGTCACTAACTGTTGTTTTTGGGTTTTTCTTTAGAGGTCTCACAATGTTCCTGTCATCACAATGTTCCTGCTGTTTTTTTTTTTTGGCTGACCTGTTCAGTGTCTGGTTGTTAGTACACCAGTGGTTTCTTTCTTTTTCAGCACATTCCAAATTGTTGTATTGGCTATTCTCAATGCTTGTGCAATGGCTCTGATTGATTTTCCCTCTTTTCTCAGCTTCAGAATGGCTTGCTCCTCTGGTCTTCATGTCGGTTTATCCGTTTTAACAACAAATACAGTCTTCACAGGCAAAACCCAGGGCTCAAACTTAGAGTAGACATTCAGCACTAATAATTGTTTAAACAATCAATCTAACAGGGCACACCTAGGTAACAAGAAACATCTATCAGTCACATGTTCCAATATTTTTTGATGACTTGAAAAATGGGTGGGTTCAAACAAAGGTGCCATGTTCTAAGTTGTTTAACACATCTAGATATAAATATCAGGAAATGAAAGTTGAAATTCAGAACTATTGTCTTATATTCATCTTTTGATCTCAAACCCAAATGTCTACAGCAAAAACAAAAGAATTGGAATTGCTGTTCCAATACTTTCAGAGGGAACTGTATGTAGACGTTTATTTTCTCATTGTAAGCATCTTTCATACAGATGCTTGAAAATCTTTAAATGTTTGATTTGTGTTGTGTTTTCAAGGTCTGAAATATGCCTAATTAATTAATTAATTACGTAATAAATGGCTGGAATGTTTTTCATATAAATAAATATCGTACATGCAAACATACAGCACAACTAGAAATAAACCGGCCATTGGATCCAAGATCACTTCCTTACTCTCAGATCACTAGACATCATCCTGTTACAGCAATTGTTATAATCAACGAAAAGCCATTTGAGGTAGGGTAACATACAGGTGTTCCCACCCATCTGTGGAGCCGTAGCAAGTCCAATAATCAATTAATTGCACATTACTCCTTCCTTTGTGTAACCCACCATAAGCTCCAGGAAGCAGTAAGTGTACCTGAGGACTTTTGCCCACTCCAGAATTGCTTCACATAAGTGTGCACTTCGGAGGTAAACAAAAGCATGAATGTTGTCTTAATAAGTACTTAATCTTGCTACTTAGGGGAGAATCAGTGTGCGAGTTGAGTGACTCTGGGAAAGGCCCTAGGGGTACATCCTAATATTCTAATTGATCCCTCCTTGTCTCTTCAATCTTAAATCCTTCAGATTAAAGCACACCATCTTTAAGGACCTATTAATTCTTAAAATCAACATGACATGGAAATTTGTAGATGGTTACCCTCCATCTTCCCGTGTCAAATGAGGTTACCCTCATGTTACACTCGCACCATGCGCCACTTGTGACCCTGTCCATCAAAGCTAGCAGTAGACTACTATCATCTCCCAACATTCATGGCTATTAGCTTGAGCACAAGGATGCTTTGACAAGCAGATTGGCCTAGGCTGCATGGCTGCTGCTGACACTTGCATCATGTCACTGGTCGTCTCACCAGTTGAAGCACTACGTCCAGATTAATGCTCCCCAAGCACCAAATGGAGACACTGATGACATTCTGGTGACAACATTTCCCCACTTACGGCACGTACAGGCTTGCACTGGAACGATCACGATCTGCAACCATCAATGCCTCTGTGAAAGAGATGTAGGGCAGCTCTCTGCTAATCTTGTTTATGTACTGTGCTAAGTGTGGTTTGCATGTTCACTGATGGACATGTGTAAATCAACCCTCTGAAGCCTGCTGTGTACCAGGGTTGCTCAAGGGTGGATCATGTCAGTGGATCAGAGCAATGCATAATTCCATCTCTCCATCGCCCCAAAACACAGATGCTTCTTGAAGTTTGTCTTCAAAGGACAGCAATTCTGATTAAAATTCATCATGAGGTGCTGTTTCTGCAAATGGTGTGTGGCCCATTATCTGGATCTAGTGCACTGCATTATTCCTAGAGTACTAGCCTTCCTGCAGTGACTGCTAGCCAGTATAAAGTCCCGATCTACACTAAAGTTGTATGTGGCAGCTAGGGCAGTGCATCACAGCACTGTGGACGGAATCTCAGTGGGGGGTTCATAAACTTCTCACAACCTCCCCAAGAGCCTAACATGGGATCTTCCCCTTATAAGCCCATATAGTACATCGAACTGAAATGTGTTTCTCTAAAGTCTCTAGGGACTGCCTTTTTGCCAGCAATCACTTTATTAAATAATGGGAGATGTGCATGCCTTTGGTGATAAGCTCACCTTGCATGCATTGGTGTCCAGATGACTATGGAGTGATATTGTGGTTGAACCTGGGATTTCAGCCCAAAGTCACATCGCCTACTTTTGTTAACCAATTGATTGACTTGGCAGAATTCCATGAGGGTGAACTTGGTATGAAAAATATTGCTATATCAAATATTACATCATATAGTCACTTTGTCACTATGTTGAAAGTCTTGGCATGCATGCACAAGAATGTATCCAGGTGATATTCAGCAACCCTGGTGGTTATCCAGGGCTACAACTAGCAATGTTCCACAACTTTCCCATGAATGGGAATGAGAACAGAGGCAATACCACAGATTTCACCCAGAACGTGGAGATATTTTTAAATCTATAAAAGGGGTAATAGGGATGATGATAAAAATAATGCTAACACTGCGGTAAAAATAGTAATGCATACATGTCTTGTGTAAAATGGACCTTAATGACTGCCTAAAAAATTGAATAAAAGGTGGTTAAAATGTGTCTAGCTCTTTAAAAATTTCCAAAGAAGGGATGTGTAAAGATTGATGTGTGTACACATGCAATAATATTGTTAATGCTGATGTTAATGATGGTGTGTAGTACAGGCAACAGAGCTGTGAAACAAAGTCATCATTAAGTGAACTTGCTTTAAAGTGACTCCTCAGTGACGTCTCTTTTGGCTATTACGTTTGTGCTTGATTCTTCCTGTTTGTTTCCTTTTCATGGGTCCTTTCTTCAGAGGGAAGAGCTAAGAAGTGAGGAAGGAAAGCACGTAACAAGAAAATGTAACTAAAGAAATGAAAAATGTGAAAAGCTTCCTTTATACCTAATCCCTGTGGTGTATTTGGTGCATTTGGTGCAATCTTCTGCACTCTCTACTGGCTGCACTGTGCATTGCACCTACTGTAAAAAGAATAAATTAGCTTAATCAGCTAATTAGTCTATTTAGCTATATTGTTTGCAATGTAACAGTCAGATGGAATCTAATTTAGTATCACATCAAAGTAAAATATTATATTAAGGAGATTGAACTCACATAGTATACTCCTGCTAAAAGGGTTTCTCAATGTTTCTTTGGACGTTGGCAGAATTCCATAATAAATCAAATATCTTTGATGAGAAGTTGCGATTTCCAACCCTGTAACGAAGTGTTGGAACGAAGTGGACTAAAGAAGAAAAGAAAAGAAACACGTGTCTGCTCATTAGAGGTGCTGCATTGATGGAGAGAGTGTAGATGATAAGTAGATAGGGGGCCTCTAGGGAAAGAAAATCATCCATGAAAAGGAAGTTCTCAGTGCACTAAAAGAGTCAAAAGGCCCAAAATTCCAGCTGGCAACCCTGATGCCAAAACAAATGAATGGTGAAATTAAATAAAAAATAAATAAATAAAAAATTACAAATTTATACAAATATATATATATATATATATATATATATATATATATATATATATATATATTTATATATATATATAAACAAAAATAATAATAATAATTATAATCCAGTGCTAATTTCTTATTTTTTTATTGTAAGCTTATTTACTGAAATTATATGGAGCAACATTTGGCCTGCAAGAAAACATTTTTCTTCCTTCTGTTCAGTTTCCACATTCGGCTTAGCATTCCATAGCAAATACAGCATGTTGCATTTATAACAACAAATAACAGCAAAGAAAGTGAAGAGCAAGAGCATTTTCCAGCCCTGGGATCATAAATGGCCATTTCCAGAGGACCAACATTAAAGAACTGAGCACATCTCTGATTGCCGGAGGCAACAACATTTCACTGAGTTGTCTGAGCTTTCCCAAATCTAGCACTAACGTACAAAGGGTTGTGTGTTAATTTCAAAATTTAACACAGACAAATAAGTGAAATACTGTGGCCAAGTAAATCTTCTAATAGAAGGTCTTAGATGGATGAAGCACAGAGCACAACTGATACAGAGGGGACAAAAACATATTTAAGAATGAATCAAAAGAAAATTGTAATTTCATACATTTTGTGTAGCACTACACAGGGAACACATGACAAAATGACACTCACAATATCAATGGCTTTTGTTTTTTTCCTATACAATGTACAAATGCATTGTTTCATGTTTTGAGCCCCAAAAGCTAAAGGCATATTTACAATACATTATTAAGAATACATCTGCTCATGCAAATAAGTATTTGTAATACTTGTTATAAGCTTAATATTCATAAAACCTTGACCAGTTTTCAAGTAAAGTAAGATAAAGGGGGCATGAAAAGGGAAAAAAATGGCTTAAATTTCTAAAATAATTTTTACAGGTATTTCATAAGAAATATTTTTAAAAATCAGCTTTACAGATATGAAGACATTTTTTTTTAAAACAACAAACGTACCTTGGGGCACATGGTATAATGAAATAAAAAAGGGAACATACTATACTGTACATATTTTACAAAAGATGAATAAACAAAGATACATGTTTAATAGAGAAATGTGGAAAAGGTACTATCCATCATGGCGCAGGGCCTTAACAAACTGTTATTATTTTTTTTTTTTTTACTTCATGCCCAATATTGCACTGTGCATTTAAAGGGGCAGTGCATGAGAAATTCCTCTGCTCAGTAAACTACATGATGAAGAGAGGAAAATCTGACAAACAGCACCTTTAAAAATTCAATACTTAGCACTATAAGTAATTATAATTTTACTTAACCTTACATGTTTAAAGTCAAAGGCGGACTGTCATAAAAGTCATTCTGATCATTTCCCATTTGATGAGAAAAATGACTAATTCAGGGAGAGCATCATAAAATAAATGATACACCACATCATCTTATGCAAAGCATGTACATGTATGTGAATGGAAAAGGAGTTAGTAAATGTGACCTCACAGGACTGAATGCTTAATATGATGTAGCTCACTGACAGGCTTATCCTTGCTGGGAAAGAACTGGACAAAGACAGACCTGAAAAGACACTGCAGGCTGTTTGCACAAGAAACCCTCACAGAAAAGTCTTTAGGAAATGGGGAGTAATGGGGAATAAGTATTGCAGTCAGCTAAAAGTAGCCAAAACCAAAGCTCTCCACATAGTGATATAATAAGACTTCTTCATTTAAATCCCAGCTTCTTAAAAACACTGATAGTTGCTTTCAGAGGGAAAGAAAACAAGATGTCCATTAAATTCAAATCTCTCAGCCAACCAAGAGCTTCTGTCTCTCTCTGTATGGTGCCACTATACCCGCACACATTCAAAATATTAACAGCGAAATTAAAAACACATTCTCACCAGAAAGTGCATTAATGTACAAAACATGTCCACACACACATTTTGAGTGATGAAGACTGTAGGGGTTAAGCAGTGTTGAGGAGGGATTGCATACTTGCAGAGAGTGACTGCAATTTACTGGTGAACTTCACCACATACAGTCACTGATTGTGTTACACAGAAAGAGTAGCTGGTAAGCACAGACTAACAGGCACTGCATGCAACAGGGGACTGGGAGACGTGGCAGCATATTTGAAAGAGTGTGTATGTGTGCTCGTCTGAGAGAGAGAGAGAGAGAGAGAGAGAGAGCTAGAGCAAGAGAGCAAGAGAGAGAGAGACAGACATAGAGAGCATATGTGAGTGAGGCTGTCATGAGTAGGTTGTTTGTGCATGTATTGGGGTTAGGGGGTTAAGTGTGAGAGTGAAGGCCTATTTCTGTCCAGTAATGGACTGGGATATGGAGCGAGGAGGAATCATGTCCAGCAGGTACTCTCGCTGCCTGTCTGCTAAACTAGATGACTTGTGACCCCCAACATTACCAGAGCTCAGGTAAGCAATGTTGACTCCTGCAGAGAGAGTGAGGGGGAAAAAAAAGATTATGACAGTGAGGGGAAAAAAGCTTACAATATTTATCTCACTATATCATATTATGACATAAAAATCAGACAAAATTGTGAGCAATCTCTAATAAGCTGTATTTAAAGAAGAGCCAAAAAACATAAACAGAAGCAAAGAAACTAATGTTTATAAAAATGTGTTATTTGATTATTGTAGGGCTAGATATTGAAACTTATACCATCGACTGTCTCATTTAATCTAATTTAATAGGGCCAGTGTGGCTGCAGGTTTTCATTCTAGCCTAATCAGAGCCACAACTATTAATTAACTAATTATTAATTGAAGACCAAGATCAATTCATTAAAACAAGTAGAATTAGGTGTGGGTCCTGATTGGCAGCAGTAAAAATGTGCACCTCACAGTAGCCCTTTATAAATAAGATCTAAAATCCCTGCTCTAGAAACACTTTACATTGCAAAACATGAAAACATTTAAACATTTCAAACTGCACCTTTAAATCCTAACACAACATCACTTAGGCTCTGTAGCCTATGAACAAATTTGCACATCTTTAAACTCAGACAGAACTACAATATTTTAAATTGCATTTCTATCTAATTTAGATTCTTCTATTTAATTCTGCACAATTAACAGCATGCTGTGTATTAAAGTAAGTATCAGATCATTTTTTTTTGCAAGAACTATAACCCTATTTTGTGCTTTCTAGTATAACATGTAGTAACATGCTTATTAGATGACACAAGGGATCTGCTTATACTGCCACCATGTGCCAAAGCACAAGCTGCTTACCAGGAATGCCGTACAGCTGATGTCGGCTGTCATGCTGTGACCGGCTGCTGGAGGTAGAGCAGTGTTTACTGGTCATGCCCATTATAGTGCCAGGTAGCGCGAGCTGGGACGCCTGTGCGAAGTTGGATAGAACACCTCGTGCTGACCCAGAGCCTGCAGCTGATACACTGCGCTGCACGGACACCTGGGACTGAGCAACTTGTGCAGAGGATGCCTGCAGGTCAATATGCACACACATATTCACAGTATATGTACACATTTGGGTCAACAGATAGGTTTAGAAATGTTTCTAACTTCTCAGTTCTTGCAGTTTTTATATTATATCCCAATTATAGACCCTGGGTAATTAATTATACCTATAATGGAAAATGCCTAAAAGGACAATGGACATTCTATTCTGGCACAATTTGTCACCTCCCTACATCCAGTGCATCAATGAATGAAACCACCACTGATTATATACTATCCTCAACAAATCACTGGCAATGATATAGGAGTGTCACTCTGAACTACTTTATTATGCCTATTTTGTTGAGCTCACCTTCTTCCATGCACAATGTGTTCATTTCCGCATTTCATTTGGCCTTTAACTCTCACTTACACTGATCAGACTTAACATTAAAACCACATGCCTAATATTGTGTAGGTCCCCCTTGTTCCACCAAAACAGCTCTGACCCGTCATGGACTCCAGAAGACCTCTGTAGGTGTTCTGTAAGTTGTGAGATGTGGCCTCCATGGATCGGACTTGTTTGTTCAGCACATCCCACAGATGCTCAATCAGATTGAGTTCTGGGGAATTTGGAGGCCAAGTCAACACCTCGAAGTCTTGTCATGTTCCTCAAACCATTCCTGAACAATGTTTGCAGTGTGCCTGGGTGCATTATCCTGCTGAAAGAGGCCACTGCCATTAGGGAATACCGTTGCCATGAAGAGGTGTACTTGGTCTGCAACAGTGTTTAGGTAGGTGGTACGTGTCAAAGTAACATCCACATGAATGCCAGGACCCAAGGTTTCCCAGCAGAACATTGCCCAGAGCTTGGCTTCTTCCCATAGTGCATCCTGGTGCCATCTCTTCCCCAGGTAACGCACATGCACCTGGCCGTCCACATGATGTAAAAGAAAAAACGTGATTCATCAGACCAGGCCACCTTCTTCCATTGCTCCGTGGTCCAGTTCTGATGCTCACATGCCTATTGTAGACACTTTCAGCAGTGGACAGGGGTCAGCATGGGCTGTCTGACTGTGTGTTCTGACACCTTTCTGTCAGAGCCAGCATTAACCTTTTCAGCAATTTGTGCTACAGTAGCTCTTCTGTGGAATTGGACCAGACGGGCTAGTCTTCCTTCCTTCCGGGTGTCCTTCCTTGGACCACTTTTGGTAGGTACGAATTACTGCATAGCAGGAACACCCCACAAGACCTGCTGTTTTGGAGATGCTCTGACCCAGTCGTCTAGCCATCACAATTTGGCCCTTGTCAAAGTCGCTCAGTTCCTTACGCTTGCCCATTTTTCCTGCTTCCAACACATCAACGGACTGTTCACTTGTTGCCTAATATATCCCACCCCCTGACAGGTGCCATTTTAATGAGATAATGAATGTTATTCACTTCACGTGTCATTGGTTTTAATGCTATGGCTGGTCGGTGTAGTTTATGACTACAGAATTCTGTTGGCTGAATATTTTTGGTTGTCCTCCTATTTTTGGTTGGAGGTATCCCTCCAAATTCCCAACAGCACTGCTGCACCTGATCTACTTGTAACAGCACCACACACACACTACCATGTTAAAGTGTGCCTGATAAATAGTATAGTAATTGTGTGTATACCTGTCTGATGGTGTGGTGCCTCATCATGGACTCAGCTTTGCTCACACTAGCTGCAGACACTGTAGAACCGGTGGACAGGGCAGCTTGTTGCTGTAATCTCTGCTCAATCTCCTACAAAACACACACATACACACACACAGAGGATGAGCATTTGAAGCACACAGTGCACAATTACCTCTACATAGTGGTGAGCTGTAGTTGGTGGTACACCTGGGCAAACTCATCTTTACCTGCTCTTGCTGCAGAGCCTTCACAAAGGCGTTCTTCAGCCTATTAGTGTGTTCGGCTTTCAGAGCCTTCTTTTGATTGGATGTCATGCATGTTTCACAAAGGATGCGTCCACCCTTCTCTTGCTTCCAGTGAGGGGTAAAGTCAGTTTTACACTGAGCGCAAGCAAAGGGCTCCAGACGACCAGTTGTCCCACACAGCTTACCTACACACACACACACACACACACACACACACACAGAGTTTTAATGACATTTAAGTTTCAATTAGTATCCTGATAAAAACAGTGAGAAGGTGAGCAAATGGTGAACAAATCTCTGATGAGCAGCACTATTAGTGTTCTCACCCTGGCTGTCAAGGACGCTCTGCACCACCTCCTCCAGGCCCAGCAGGTAGATGAACTCAGAGTTGGCGGCTGAGGGCAGGAAGTAGAGCAGAGGCGCAGGTGGTTTAGGCAGCGGGATCTCCAGCAGGGTTTTCTCCAGCTGTTTACGTAGAGCCAGTTTGGCTGCAGCCTGACTGCTGGCCACATCTTGCACAGAGCTAGATGAGGAAGAGCCCACTCCAGAAACACCTACTCCACCTGTCACACCAGCCACTCCAACGCCCCCTGTCATCCCAGCCACACCCACTGCCTGCATGTGTGCCAGGTTCATGTAGATGGAGGAGGAGCTGGAACGCTGGGGGACGGACACCTGCTGACTAGAGGCCTGTAACCACATGCACGCATGCACACACACACACACATACACACACACACACAAACTGTGTTAATTCATGTTTAATGTGTAAACTGACTTGCAAAGGATGTTTCAGATTCTCACTTTAAAGTGCCTATTCCGTATACTTTATAGCATTCCTTTCAATTTTACATGAGCATTTTCTAATTTTTCTTCATCTTCAGGTTTATGAAGTACTAGTACTACAACACAGAGAGGTCCATATATCCATACACACACATTTTATATTATATATATATATATATATATAATCATCAATATATTATCATCACACAAGTACTAATACAACAAAATGCAGTTTAGCATCTAACCGTTGGAATTGTGCAGTTTAAGCAAATAAATGAAATGAAAAGGTATATATGTATGATAATGTGTTTATAGACAGATCCAATGATTAATATGTAACATTCCACCACATCCCATTCAGATCCGGTGACTGGGAAGGCCACTGAAGAACATGGAACTCACTGTAGTGTTCATGAAACCAGTTTGAGATGACTTTTGCTTTCTGACATGGTGCATTATCATGCTGGAAGTAGCCATTAGAAGATGGCTAAATTGTGGCCATGAAGGGATGCACGTGGTCAGCAACAATACTCTGATAGGCTGTGACATTCAAGTGATGATTGACTGGCATTAACGGGCCCAAAGTGTGCCAAGAAAACATTCCCCACACCATTACACCACCTCCACCAGCCTGGACTGTTGACACAAGGCAGGTTGGCTCCATGGATTCATGCAGTTGGTGCCAGATTCTGACCCTATTCATCAGACCAGGCTACGTTTTTCCAGTCTTCAACTATACAGTTTTGGTGAGCCTGTACCCACTGCAGCCTCAGCTTTGTGTTCTTGGCTGACAGAAGTGAAACCCAACGTGGTCTTTTGCTGTTGTAGCCCATCTGCCTCAAAGTTTGATGTCTTGTGCATTCTGAGATGCTTTTCTGCTCACTACAATTGTACAGAGTGGTTATCTGAGTTACTGCATCCTTTCTGTCAGCTCGAACCAGTCTGGCTATTCTCCTCTGACCTCTCTCATCAACAAAGCTTTTCTGTCTACAGAACTGCCGCTCACTGCATATTTTTCTTTACTACATCTTTCTGAGTAAACTCTAGAGACTTTTGTGCATGAAAGTCCCAGGAGATCAGGAGCTATAGATATAACAATCATGCCACATTCTTTCTCCATTCTGATGGTTGATGAACATTACCTGAAGCTGCTGACCTGTACCTGTATTATTTTACGCATTGTACTGCCACACGATTGGTTGTTTAGAAAATTGCATAAATGAGTAGGTAAGGTGAGTTTATATAGTATATAGACCCATTTAAAAACACACACAGTACCTGCTGATAGTTGACAGTGCTGTTGATGGTGGCTGTGGATGTGCGCATGCTGCCTGGTTTGCCTGGCACTCTGTGGCCCTGCAGCTGCCCCGGGCTTGGAGCAACCACTCGCTGTGACATCATCATCTGGGGAATGGAGGCACTGGCTGCAGACCGGATCACACTCTGACCCTGAGAAGAGAAACAGCCTCACCCTGACAAACTACACAAATGCTACAGTCAAATTCTCTCTCTGCTTCACTTGTGTGTCTCAAGAATGCAGGTTTATTCACAACCACAGGATGGCAGTCAAGGGCTGTGCATTTCTGCTGATATTTGACCACACACTGCTCAACACAATGTCCTGTGAGAACTTATGAGTATGTGGATATGTGTGCTGAGGTTAGCGTGTGTCTTCCTGACCTGTGCAGCACGGAGGTTCTGGGCATCTCCGCTGTGGTGTGTGTGGGCAGATCTGATGGGTAGCTTGGTGCTAGACTGAGAGCTGTGGGCTGAGGGATGAATGGATGAGGAGCTGCTCTGCACCACTGATACCTGAGTGACAAAGGGAGAAAAAACATTTATATACACACACAAGAAGACTTCTTTTACACCTACCAAAAAAATATACTTCCTACTAGAAATATACTTCCTACATCTAGAGATGTTTCTAGGCAGCAGTGATACAAATAATGAGGAAAAAAGGGCTAAATGTTGTTATACTGTTACAGTCTGCAGTACATTAATTATAGTTGCTAATTTTTCAATCATTTTATCTTATTCTTCGTTATCCATTAAGATTCCATTATCTTATTTCATTGTCTTCTGGAATTCTTAGTCGTCCAGAAGACAAAAGGCAGACGACTTCACATTATGGCCAAAGAAATTCAGTTTTAGCACAGTATTAATTTTTTCACAGGGCACTTAATTATAAGGAGATGTGACAAATAAAAGGGATTTTTCCCAAAGCAGTAATAAGCATACACTGACAAACGATGAAGAATATTATAATGGTTCAAATTCCCTCTTATTACTTAAAATGTTCAGATGTTCAGATGTAGAGCACACTGAGCTCATTCGTTTTACGGTGAAGCCTCTATCATGGTTATACAATAATTGATTTAAAACACACGTACTTAACTCTATTCCTTGAGACCCCACAGTTTGAAGTTCTCCCAACACTTAACACACCAATAAAGGGCTTAAAAATTAGCTGATCAGATGAATCAGGCATGTCAACAGCAGGAAAAATAATAAACTGTGCATGGTAGGGGTCCTGAAGACTGGAGTTAAGAACCCCTGATTTAAACCTCAAATGCAAGAAAAGTATCTAAATCTTATATCTATCTATCTATCTATCTATATATATATATACACACACACTAATATATATGTGTGTGTGTGTGTGTGTGTGTGTGTGCGCGTATACACCAATCAGCCATAACATTAAAACCAATGACAAGTGAAGTGAATAACATTCATTATCTCATTACAATGGCACCTGTCGGGAGTGGGATATATTAGACAGTAAGTGAACAGTCAGTTCTCAAAGTTGATGTGTTGGAAGCAGGAAAAATGGGCAAGTGTAAGGATCTGAGCGACTCTGACAAGGGCCAAACTGTGATGGCTAGACGACTGGGTCAGAAGGTCTTGTGGGGTGTTCCCAGTATGCAGTGGTTAGTATCTACTAAAATTGGTCCCACAAACGACAACCGGTGAACACCAACAGGGTCATGGGACCTCAAGGCTCAAGGCTGCGCGTGGGGAGCGGAGATTAGCCCGTCTGGTCTGATCCCACAGAAGAGCTACTGTAGCACAAATTGCTGAAAAAAGTTAATGCTGGCTACGATAGAAAGGTGTCAGAACAAACAGTGCATCACAGCTCGCTGCATATGGGCTGCATAACTTCAGACCGGTCAGACAGCCCATGCTGACCCCTGTCCACCACCGAAGGCATCCACAATGGGCATGTGAGCATCAGAACTGGACCATGGAGCAATGGAAGAAGGTGGCCTGGTCTGATGAATCACTTTTTTTTCTTTTCACGTGGACAGCTGGGTGCGTGTGCATCACTTACCTGGGGAAGAGGTGGCACCAGGATGCACTATGGAAAGAAGGCAAGCCGGCTTTCATGTGGCTGTTACTTTGCCACGTACCTCCTACCGAAACATTGTTGCAGACCAAGTATACCTCTTCATGGCAACGGTATTCCCTAATGGCAATGGCCTCTTTCAGCAGGATAATGCGTCCTGCCACACTGCAAACATTGTTCAGGAATGGTTTGAGGAACATGACAAAGGTTTGAGGTGTTGACCTTGCCTCCAAATTCCCCAGATCTCAATCTGATCGAGCATCAGTAGGATGTGCTGAACAAACAAGTCCGATCCATGGAGGCCACATCTCACAACTTGCAGGACTTAAATGATCTGCTGCTAACGTCTTGGTGCCAGATACCACAGCACACCTTCAGGGATCTAGTGGAGTCCATGCCTCAACAGGTCAGAGCTGTTTTGGCCGCACAAGGGGGACCTACACAATATTAGGCAGGTGGTTTTAATGTTATGGCTGATTGGTGTGTCCGTGTATGTGTGTATGTGTATATGTGTGTGTGTGTGTGTGTGTGTATAAAGACAGACTCAGCTGTGAGCATTTTTAGTCACAGGAACACTTTTATCATGTTTTAGTCATAATTTTGGAAAGTTTAATGATTGAGGGTTCAACATTCAATGCAGACTGAAGGTACCACAATGAGCCAATAAGAAAGTATAAAGGGTGTTCCATTATATGGTTCCTTTACATGGTAAGCCTCCATGAAAGCAGAGCTCAAGCTCTAAGATGCAGTCAGGCCCTTCTCACAACCACATCCCTGACAGTGGCTTAGAGCTGTGATTGAACAATGATTGCTTTTCAGTGTGGTATGTTTTCTGCATGCCACCAATGAAAAGCTATATCATTTACGTACTGCATTTTGTGTTGTTTTCACTGTTAAGGTAGCTTTTCAATCTGGTACACAGCTGATTGAACCTGAACAGCTGATGAAAATAACACAAAAAACATACAAAACAGCTAATGAAAATAACTGGCTGGTCCATGTCCAATTCATGCTTCTTTTCTTATTATCTTGTATCCTAACAACCAAGTGACACTTTCTACTGTCCACCAATCAGGACCAGACATTTAATGTTACACTGATTTTTTTTGTTATAATAACACTTAGAAATGCAAAGAGACTACAGCTAATTCGTTTGCATATGTGCTTAAATGAAAAAAGAAAATACACATGTTGTTTCTGTACACTAGAACAAACTACAGTCTTTTTCTCTGGCCTTCTGAAAATAAAGCAAAACTGAATTTAAATTCATTACTCCTTAATAAGAAGGGCATTAAATGAACTGTAAAAAAAAGTGAAGAGAGAGACAGAAAGAATCAGAGATAGAGACCTTGTGGGCGAGGTTCTCCTTCTGTAGTTGAGACTGTCTGAGCTTCTTTAGCAGAACCAGACGAGCCTCCTCAAGTCTCAGCTCCTCTCTTAAAGCCTTAATCACTCGTTGCCGCTCAGCCACACTCTTCCCCTGCAACACAGCCACACACACACATAATGCAAACAAACGGACACAAAGAGATGAGAAAACACAGCACAGACTGTCTCCTCACTGCCTCTTTACCTTGAACATGTCCAGGTTTACAGGCTTCACTTTCTCCTCTCTGCTTGCTCCTTTGGGGCTGGACGCCTCATTGTCAGATAAGACAATCACATCTGGAGAGGGAGTGTGACGCTCTCGATCCACGACACTGGTCATACATAACATCAAATGGTCAAACATCAAATGGAAGGATAACTGGCTTATTTCCATATATTAACATGTATATTAATATTGACTTTTTGTGACAATTTTGAAATGTTATGTAATGTTTAATGTTGTATGTCAGCTGATTGTGTTTCACATTTACATGTATTCATATACATGGAAGGCTCTTTTTTACAAAGCAGCATACAACTGAGGCAGGATATATTCTAAGCAGTTGAGATTTAAAGGAGCCTGCTCAAGGGCCCATCAGTGGCTTTCTGTCAGTCCTGGGACATGAATTCACAATCGTCCAATCACTTCCAATACACTGCAGGAGAGCTGAATGTGACAATCATACTAATAGGACAGATTTTTGTGACAATATTGTTTTAAAGAGCTTTTCAGTCAATACTAGAAGAGTATTATACAGTTGCATAAATAAGTATGACTTGACTGTGGATGTTACTCTCAGTCACACAATCTACTTCACCATTTAATTTAGTCATGCTGATCCTGTTGTATTAATCCAGTATATTTACTACACTGAGCTGAGTTTTGTACATTACCTGTATCTCACACAGCACAAACTGACCAGACTTTCTCTCCCTCACCTCCTCTTGGCACTCATGTCCACCGGCTCATCACTGATGTTCTCTTTCCCGCTGCGGCCCATAAGAGAGTGGGACACGGCTGGCGTCCTCAGGCTGCCATTCAGCTTCTCCTCATAAGCCGTGTAGCTCTGTAACGCAGCATGGCTGCTGGCTCCAGAGGCTCGCAGATCCCCCAGTGTGCCAGAGCCACTCTCCAGGCCACTCAGGTCCTTGCGTTTGAGCAGTGCAAGCATTTTCAGTCTCTCCATGGCCTCATGACCCTCCATTTTCAGCCTCTTGGGCAGGACGTCATCGTGAGCTCGGCTGCGCTCCTCTGCTGGCTCCAGGCCTCGCTTTAGCAGGTTCAGCCGCAATGCCTCTTCACTCATACGGTCCATTCTGAAGGAGAACATGCATAAACACACACAAAAACATATACAGCAATCAAAATGTTTCTCCTGCAAAACAAAGTTAAGCATCATAATCTGTCATGAATTAAATCATCACAGCTATACGGAAATAGAATTGAATTCAGAATCCAGCTTATCTCAACACTCCATTAGGACACCAAATTTATATAATAGTAAAGCTAATTGGAACATAAACAACCAGCTTGTCTTCGAAATATTTTTTTGTTCATCATGTCATGTGTTCAGATATGCTTTATGTCCTTTGCCTGCAGGCAATGACCTTATTAAACACGGAAAAGTTTTGCATATAGAGGACTTGCTTCATGAGTGAAAGATTACAACACTATAGCCTCCCCAATCGGGACAATTCTAATAGCTGTCCATTGTCCTTCCTTCATTTCCTTAATTGTGGCTTTTAACCAATACCCTACCATCTGGACTTATGTCGGATCATAATTTAAAACATATGGGACAATTAGCAGAAAAGCCAACAATTTGACTAAGATACACACTTTCTGCTCCAAGTCTGTCTAAATCAGAGTACTATCACTTAACAGTGAGATAAAGGAAGGGTTAATTTGCTCTTTTGCAACATCTTTCAGGACCACTTTGCTTCCTAAAAGCTAGTGTACAGCAGCCTTAGACAATGACCACAGACTGACTCACTTATTTAAAGCTAATCAAATGTCCAAGCTGCTGCTCAATTCAATTCCATTTGATTTGTAGTGCTTTTAGCAATAGACATTGTCACAAAACAGCTTAGCAGAAATCCCAGAGGTGATAGGAGCAGGGGGAAAAACCTTGAGAGGAACCAGACCCAGAAGGGAACCCATCCTGGGTGACACTGCATGGTGGGATTATAAATCATTACAATATACAGGTGTAGAAGAGTAAAGACAAACAGTACTAAGTGAGTGGAAAGGATGTTAATTATGAGCATACTGTGCACAGGGCAGCACAGTGATGATTACAGCAGCAGTTCTCAGGTACTACAGCATGCAGATGAGATTATTATCATCAACTGAAGCAAAGGTGAGTCTCTAGGGTATCCATGTGGGACCATCCAGAGGAGAAGGTAAGTCACAAGCGAAGAAAGCTCCAAGCAGAAGTAGAGCATCAGAATGATCAGGCAGGTCCGGAGAGCCGAGAGAAGCCATGGCAGTAAAAGTGTGTCTTTAAGCAGACATACAGGCTGGTATTTGATTGGTTCCCTATGACACAGACTCTGGACATCACAGCGCTGTCTGGATTAGTAATAAATACAGATTTGTAGAATAATGGGACAAAAAGATGAACTGTTCAAAGGTAATCAAACTAATGTGAAAACTGCAAACAACTGTAAAACACAACCGCATTCAAGGATGCAGTGGCATATAGAGAATTTCTGATACCACTGAATGTAATCCTTTCCAATAGGATAAGTGTGTTCAAAACTCTGCAACCAGATTACTCACCCATTCCAAAAAAAGCTAATATTACTCTGGATCTCCACCTACACTGGCTACCCATCTCATACTGCATACAGAACAAAAAAAAAAAAAAAAGACTTGCGAGGTACCACACAGCCCTGCCCTTATACACCTACCTAAACTTCTCCTTCCATAGACTCCCACCCTCAGGTCCTTGGACAGGTTCTGCTCATTGTTCCTTACACCCACCTCTCCTCAGTGGGTGGCAGATCATTCAGTTGAGAAGCTATAAAGCTTTAGATTTCACTAATGATGCACCGAAATAAAAATTCTTGTCCAAAACCAAAACCAAAATTCAGGGCACTCTGGATCAAAAACAGTGCTGGATTTAACAAGTAATCAACCAACCAACCAAACAAGCAAGCAGAAAACAATATTATTTAATTATCTTTCTGTACTTTTGCATAAATTGTAATGATATGCTTTTTAGTAATTAAATGCAATAATTAAAAAGCATTATTGAAAAAGGTCATGAAACGGTAACAACACTTTATTACCAGCAAGTGTTCTTTCTTACTGTTCTTACTCCACAAAGCAGAGCTAACATTAAATAAAACACATGAAATACACTCAACGAGCACTTTATTAGGAACACCTATAAACCTACTCATTCATGCAATTATCTAATCAGCCAATCATGTGGCAGCAGTGCAAGGCATAAAATCATGCAGATACGGGCCAGCAGCTTTGGGTAATGTTCACATCAACCATCAGAATGGGGAAAAATGTGATCTCACATGATTATTGGCACTAGACGGGCTGGTTTCAATAACTGCTGATCTCCTGGGACTTTCACTCACAAAAGTCTCTAGAGTTTACTCAAAATGGTGCAATAAAGAAAAAATATCCAGTGAGCAGCAGTTCTGCAAATGGAAATGCCTTGCTGATGAGAGAGGTCAATGGAGAATGGCCAGACTGGTTCGAGCTGACAGAAAGGCTATAGTAACACAGATAACCACTCTGTACAATTGTAGTGAGCAGAAAAGCATCTCAGAATACACAAAACATTGAACCTTGAGGCAGATGGGCTACAACAGCAGAAGACCACGTTGGGTTTCACTTCTGTCAGCCAAGAACACAAAGCTGAGGCTGCAGTGGGTACAGGCTCACCAAAACTGTATAGTTGAAGACTGGAAAAATGTAGCCTGGTCTGATGAATCTTGATTTCTGCCGAGGTACACAGATGATAGGGTCAGAATCTGGCACCAACTGCATGAATCCATGGACCCAACCTGCCTTGTGTCAACAGTCCAGGCTGGTGGAGGTGGTGTAATGGTGTGGGGAATGTTTTCCTGGCACACTTTGGGCCCGTTAATACCAGTCAATCATCGCTTGAATGTCACAGCCTATCAGAGTATTGTTGCTGACCACGTGCATCCCTTCATGGCCACAATTTACCCATCTTCTAATGGCTACTTCCAGCATGATAATGCACCATGTCAGAAAGCAAAAGTCATCTCAAACTGGTTTCATGAACACTACAGTGAGTTCCACGTTCTTCAGTGGTCTTCCCAGTCACCGGATCTGAATCCAATAGAACTCCTTTGAGATGTGGTAGAACGGGAGATTCTCAGCATGAAAGTGCACCTGAAAAATCTGCAGGAATTGCGTGATGCAATCATTTCAACATAGAGCAGAATTTCAAAGCAATGTTTCCAACATCTTGTGGAATCCATGCCACGAAGGTCTGAGGCTGTTTTGAGCGCAAAGGGAGGCCCTACCCAGTCTTAATAGTGTTCCTAATAAAGTGTTGGGAGAGTGTATATAACTATACATGGTCTACATATTGAGAAGGACATTGTGCTTTCAAATGGTTCATCAAATCTGAAGTGGAAAAGTTCCTTGAGCAAAATGGTAAATTTTTCTGGTCAGATTTTTCAACATTTAAACTAATAAAGTCTCATTTTAGGCAATTTCATTGGACAAAATTTCACTCATCATGATGTCCCTGAAACATCCTTATCTTTCAGAGCTAAGGGCAAACCAGCTCTTCACACAATACCATGTCACTCCAGCCTGCTCTTCGACAATCCATCCTTTTTGTTACTCACCTACAGAGTGTCTTGAATTCTTAAATTCACTATTTTTTCATATACTTTATATTTTATCTAGGCTTAAGGTAAAATAGCACAAACATGCTGTTTTACTGTCTTAATTGTCTTGTTTTTTGCGTTGCCTTTTTTCAAATTTCGGTTGTGTAATTTGTCTGTATTGTTTAAATGTTTAGTCAGTGGGTGTAAAAAGAGCATTAAACAAATAAGTTGTTTTTTTATTATGGTGCAACTTAGATTTAGATCTAATTTACTCAGTCAGTCTGCTCAGCTCTGCACTATTATGACATCGATACTCTTAGAAAAAAAGAAAGGTCCAACTAGCACCAATTCCAGGATTTCTTTTCAGGGAAACCCTTAAAGGTTGTACATAGAATCAAAAGACAAAAGAGGGTTTCCTTTTCCAAAAATGTTCCTCTTTAGAAAGTTAGAACCATCCAAAGAACCCTTGAGCAACCGTTTGTCTACACGTGTATTTTCATATGAGGCTGTTCCTGTTATTCTGTGCAGTGTGTACTGCACAGATAAAGGCAAAATATCACATTTCCTTAACACGTCACATACAAAGCCTTCTGCTCTCTCCACCACTCACACGTTTATATATGCAGTGAGAACCAGATGCTTATGAAGGCAGTGACTCCTCACTGATCCACAGGTTCTGAGATCACAGGAGCAAACACGAGAAGCACTTCTGAAAGAAAAAATATGGAGGTAAAACTCAGATTGTGTACAATAAAAAAAAAAAAAAAGGGTGGGACTAACCAACCCTCATGAAAAAGTAACCATTCAGTGCTGCCTTTGGTAGATCTGCATGATGCAACCATCTTCAAATGTGATATTCTCACCAGAGGGTCCATCTTCTCCTTTTGTGAAACAGAAAATCACTGTCTCTCTCCAAAGTCTGTTTCATTTTTCCTCCCTCAACTAATCAGCTTCCCACTTTCCTGCCCAACACACACACCATAATTGTACACAGAGCTGCATATGTGTCCACACACACACACACACACACACACACAGACACACACGCACGCAGAGCACTGGGCGCTCTGCCAGTCAACACAGTCCTTGTACGCCTCCAGCAGCTCTCACATGGCAGGAAAACGGAGGTGTTAAGATGGAGGTATGGTAAGCGACAAGATCAGACACACAAACACACACATTCCATATACCCTCTTGTATACACATTCACCATCCATCTCCTCAGCAGACCAGAGTTTGAGAAGCACGAGTACCTTCCGAAGATGAAAAATAAATACATGAAATGTGTAATGTGTGTGTAAGATGGAGCTATGTTAATCAACAACACAAACAAACCTTATACACTTATATATGCATGAATTAGCCATCTCTCCAGATCTTCAGCAAATCAGAGTTGGAAAGTAGAGTCACTATCCAGCCAAGGCAATTAAATATGGGCAAAGTGTGTGTAATCTATGTGTGAGTGTGTGTGTGGTTCGAAGAAAGGAAAGAAGTAAAGTACAGACTGATTAAGCTTTAAAAGTCAGACTGTGAGAGTCTGAATTACATTACTGCTGGAGACACACACAAAGAAACATCCACACGGAAGCCTAAGTCATGCCAGTGTGTGTAGATCCTTTGTTAGCCCTGTCCTCCCCCCTCCCCTTGCGTGCACGCACGCACACACACGCGCACACACACATAGACACACACTTTTGGACTCCTTCACTCCATCTCTCTTCCCACTCTTCTACACAAACACACATACACACTCACTTTCTTACTCTCCTACACACATTTATACAAAAACACCCCAAAGTAGAGTTTTTTTTTTAATGCCAGCAGAGTGGCACAAATCCAGCGACTGTTCCTCAGTCAGTGGCACACATGTGTAGCAATACCTCTTTCTGCCCCTCCCCCATACCACAATCCTCTCCGCTCACTCCGCATCTGGCTGCCAATCAATCTGCTTGCTGTACTGTACTGGGCAGTTTGGGCTCAGCGAACCCAACCCCCATCTTTCTTTTTCTACAGAGGCTCTCACAACCGACATCCCACACACACACACACACACCTCCCCCAGTCACGTTTCCAAATAATCCGTTAGGATTCTGATCAAAGTGTTGTTGCCTCTGTCCAACTCAGTTATTCATAGGACACAACAGAAATGTGGTATGTGGATCTCACTGCTAATGTTAGTAGTAGATTCAGACTTACTGAACATTCGATCACACAACATTCAAGTTTGTGTTAGACTTGTTAAAGCTTTTTTGTTATTAAGTAGTTAAATTATAGTTATTATTTTTGGGAAGGGAGGGGTTAAAAAAACAGAAAGAAAAAAACATTTCACCTACTGAGGAACAAATGTTGAATATATCTATGACACACACAGTTTATTCACTTCCTTGTCATAGTTACTGATATCTAAACAGCAACCGAAACTGTGTCCTCGGGGCAGTACGGGTTAGTTCTTGGTGCAGAAGGGCCATAAACTTGACAATGTAGTATTGTAATGCAGACAGATCGGCTGAGAACCTTCAACACACCGGGACAACATGCTGTCCCAAACGCAAGGACAAACTTTAGAGTGAGAAAGGAAAGAAAGCGATAGATAGATAGATAGATAGATAGATAGATAGATAGATAGACTATATGATCAAAAGTATGTGGACAGCTGACCATGACACCCATATGAACATCCCATTCCAAAGGCATGGCATTATTATGGCATAATTGTATACCTCCAACTTTGTGGCAAAAGTTTGGGGAAGGCCCACATATGGCTGTGATGGTCAGGTGTCCACATACTTTTGGCCATATAGTATAGATAGATAGACAGACAGATAGACAGACAAACAACAGGGTACAGCCCTGTAATTTTTATTATTAATAAATAGAAATCACATGCAGTAGTTTGAAGTAAAGAGGCTATACGACACGTATGACTACATGTGACTTATATCCTATACTGAACATGGGTGCCTCAGCTATAACACACTCCACTGCACTGGTCAAATCTGCCCTGCTGCTGAGACACAGGTTTGCTTCCCAGCCATGCCCTGCGCTGCCCAAAGCCCCAAGGATTCAATTAACTCTGCTCTCACTGGAAGACCCAGATTCCTCTCTTGGCCCTTCTTAGGCGAGATAGCATAATGATAAGTGCTTTAGTTTTTCCTCTGAGAACACTGAAGCGGTTCACAGTGTTAGGTGACCCATAAAAAAAGCAAGATGTGATGACTTGTAACACTTGTAACACACCATGACCAAGGCAAAGCAAATAAATATGTAGACTGCCTAATCTCACACTATCATTTTATCATTATAAATAAGGCCTTTCTTTCTATAAATTATAAGTTTATACTCAACTTACATTTAAATGTATTAAAACTGAACGGGCAGACTGTGATTTAATGCACACAAGTCAGACTTAAGCCAGTTTAACTTATTTTAACTTTAGTTAAAATAGTTGAAACCACTGGGAGCGACAATGATTAAAATGGAAAATTAGGGTCAGTTAACTTTGATGACCTTGAGCTTGATATTTACACAGTACAGAAGACATATAAAACACACAGGAAAGCAAATCAATGAGTAAAGCTTGCTTTGCTACTCAATCAACAAAAATATGCAGAATTTACATGCAAATACAAATAAAACAATAAATGACCTTGATTCAGACACGTTCATTGTGTTTAATGGGACTCTGCACTCTCTCTCTCTCTCTCACACACACACACACACACACACACGTGCGCACGGCGATTAGCTTCGTCCCACAGTGCTCCTTTAAGCTAAGTTATTACGTAAAACAGCATCTCATGACATGGCTGAAGAAAGACAAAACACTGCACATGTACAGGAGAGCAAGTCACAGTTAAACACTAAGCACTTCCACAGAGACCCCTGAGGAGCCACTCGTATTCACACAGCTCTGCTTGTTTAGGTCAAGCAAAAGCACCATAAGACTCCGACACCTGCTGATGCACTCCAAACATTTCATACATTCATTAACCTTTAACTCAGAAGCGATAATTCTCTGCATGGCTGCCTTTTAAGAACTACACAATGTTGGCAGATGAATAAAATGAATAATGATGAAGGGAACACTGGATTTTAGTGTGGTTTCTTCCTACTAGAAAAAATAGCTAAAATTCCACGTCTTGGTCTGCTCCAGCCCCAGCTGACCATTTTTGGATGCATCAATTCCAAATGATCTGCAGACAAATCTAATAGCACAAGATGTAATGGCAGAGTGAGGAGGTCAGGACAGTGGAGCATGTGTAATCTAATCACATGATATGAGCACGACTGGAGATCAGAAAAGAGACCAGACACCAAACTGGACTGGATGCAATCACCAAACACACTCAGTAAGCCACCAAAACGAAGTGAAGATCTGGCATGAGCACCAGTGCCTCCAACTGACAGCACTTCATCCTTATCGCCATTCAGCAACCCACACACACACACACACACACACACACACACACACACACAGCAAGCTGACAGCCAAGAGAATGGGCACGCTGCTAATTTGTGTAGAGTAGACTCCAAAGCCTGTCTTCTACAAGCTGGAGCAGCAGATCTGCTTCTTTTCTCTCCGTCACTGCTGTCTGTAGCTGAGGCTTCTTCCCTGGAGAGGAGCTCACCTGAGGGGGTGGGGGGTGGGGGTGGGGGCAGGATGGGGAGGGGGTCTAACACATACTCCACACAGGCACAAAATACACACTTCTAAGAGGAAGGGAAGACACAGAGAGTCACCTGAGGGAGAAAAAAATAGGAAGGGAGTAGCCATGTAAATCAGGACAACACCAGTCGACTATAACGAGAGCGAGATCTGCTTGTCACGCAGCCTGTGTGTGTGTGTGTGTGTGTCTCAATATTACAACACTTAAGCACAGGTCTTCATCAAACAAGGCAACAACTCCGGGCTCTGGGGGGTTGCCATGGCAACCAGTACATCTATTTTTAGACAGTACCACTAATCAATTTAATTTCTGCAGTAGCCCAAGGCAAACATGGAGGGACAGAGGACTGGCCTTGGACAAAGAGAGACAAAGAGAGATGAACAAAGTCAGCACCAGGACAGGGTTAAGCTGAATGCAGAGTTCCCTGAAACGAAGCAGAGCTTTGTGAAGAAATGCCAAAAACTGCAGATGCCCCATAAGCCATGAATTCTAAGCCCTTTGCCCACACCCCCCCCGAACACACACACGCACACAAAATGTTGAAAACAGACCGATCTGTAAGTGTGTGTATAGGTGCTCAAACAAGCATGATCATCCCAGCTCATGAATCAACACAAACTCAGGTTCCAAAGTCACCCAAAGTGCTTGATACATCTCTTGGAGTGGAATAAACAAGTTTAACAAACCAAGTGCGTTCATACGCAAGAGCCTCGAGAAGTCGTGGTATTCTGGGGTGTAGTTGTGGCCACTGTGCTCCAAAATTGGCCTCCTGTTTTTGATTAAGTGTGCAAGAGAGTGAGAGGGATTAGGACTGATCCCAGACTGTGGAGGGGCGGGCGTGAGGAGGGTCATGTGATTATCTGTAAGTTTACACTAGAAGACGACTCTGTGTGTGTGTGTGTGTGTGTGTGTGTGTGTGTGCGCGCACATGACATTGGAGGTGGAACAGTGGTATGTGTCTTGTATGAGTAATGATTAAATGTGGCAGATTCCAATGACATGAGACACGCTGGCTTTAAAAACAAAATAAGCAAGGAGACGGTAAGTGAGAGAAAGTAAAACAGTGAGAGTGTATAAGAGGGAGATCCCTGCTACTATGTCACTTTGATTTTTTCCTCTTTAAGACCCACTATTCACTAGTCTTCGTCTTATTGTACCCATAGCCCCAAGTGCAGTCAAAATATATACAGTCCAGTTCAGTCCGGTTTCTAACCTCAGAATGGGGAATTATCCCTCAGCATAGCCATTAGTGGTCAGTACTCCATACACACACCTCTGCAAACACTACATACATGCATACACACATCTCATCAAACTGGAGCTTCAGTAGATATAAGCCGAAGGGAAAAAAAAATCTGGAAATTCCACTTTAAAAACCATCTCAAAGGTAAACTGCTGCATGCATGTTAGCCCATAGTTTAGATATCAGTTTAACAAAATAAATCGATGATAAAAAAAAAAAAAAGAAAAACTCAAACACTTCACTGGCATCAGATGTTACATGCTCACTGATGACATACTGGGATATAGGCTGTGCTATAGATTCACTGATTATCTTCCAAAGCAGTTTCTGACATTAGTTATCCATTTTATTTACCAGTCCATTCTGCCTCGATTTAACTAGGAAACTGGAACATTGTTATCAAAATCATGTTGTTGAAGTGATGTGTTATATGTAACATAACTACTTTGCGTGGTTACTATACTCAAGTTCACTTTAGTGCATTCGATACAAAATTAGATACAGTCACACAATCACCTCATACAGAGGACTCACGCGAAATAAACACATGAGGAAAAAGCATGGGCTTAAATTCAAGTAAACCACAGTTAACTAATGGACTATGTCATCTTTAAAAGACAGTCAGTTGGTTGGAAGGATTGAATCACCAATTATTCTTACAAACACGAGGTAAGTATCAGTGTCTCAAGTCAACTTTGTCATTCCAAATATGCACTCTCAGAAATAAAGGTAAACCGTACTCTTCCTTGGAATTAGTGTGGTATTATCAAAGGGAGATATTTTGTACCTTTGGTATGTGTCTTTACACATAAAAAAAAAAATGAAGGTACATACTTGGACCTTAAGGAACACTGATGCAACTTTAAAGCTTTATTCTAAAAGCTTTTTAAAAGGTACACAACATGCACCTTCCCCTAAAAGATACACACTAAAGGTACAAAGATGAGAATGGGTCCCTTTTGAGTCTCGGATCCTCTCAAGGTTTCTTCCTCACATCGTCTCAGGGAGTTTTTCTTTGCCGCCGTCGCCTCTGGATTGGTCATTAGGGATAAATTCATACATTTCCAATTTATATCCTGAATGTATTTATTTCTGTAAAGCTGCTTTGTAAGAATGGCCATTGTTAAAAGTGTTATACAAATAAAACTGAACTGAACTGAATGTTCCCTTGATGGCGTCACACTGTCCGTCAACAAGGAAAAGTACAGTCTGGTTACCTTTATCTCTCAGAGTACATGGTGCAAGATGATAACCAGTGAAGTAAAAATGGTACAAGCACAATGCACAAAAGTACAGTTCGAAGTAATGGCACAAGTGCAGCTAGTTTATTGTGTAGTGTTCGGATCGTATTTTCCAGGGTGCTCATCGAGCTTACAAAACAAGCTGGGAAGCAGTAAAGGACCCAGTGCAGATGATTTCAGTAACCTCAGTGGAGAGGAAATGTCAAATGAGAAATATCAGAGTCATCACTCCACCTCAGTCTATTAACTGAGGAGGGGTCACCGGGTGCTTGGTGCAAGTGTGTATTATTCAGCAATCTAGTAAGATGATGTGCTGGGGTACATGCTGTGGTATGAATCAGCTGGGTCAGTCCACTGTGAACAACTCCAGCCTCTTGATCTGTCACACACTTCTCTCCATGTCTAAAACAACACACACTGCAGAAAGCAAAGTGAAATCAAACTGCACTAAAGCGCCAAACTGACCTGTGTGCCCTGGGGATGTGTTACAATTCGAGCTCTGCTGCTACTTTTGCCCACTACATTGTTTTCTTGCCTATCAGCTGCAGCACCATCACCGCCGCGCACTGATAAATAGGACATTACAAGGTAGCCATTTGCATGCTCTCGAAACAAGTTGAGGGCGAACACGTCTCGACTTACGCAAATGGCTGATGGCAGGATCTCTTTATTTTATCCCACAGCAGGAGGTCTGCCATCCGCAACTCCAAGCGACACGCATCACATCACATCACATCACATCAGCAACCTGCTTCCAATACATACTCACATTCACAATCAGCCCATTGTTCATGCTGCAATAGGGCATGTTTACAGTCTCTCTGCTCTACTCGCGCAGCAGGTACAAGGCATTTTAGTTCTTTATTTATTTATTTATTAACCCAGTCTGGGCTTTTAACCCCAACAGACTCAGTTCTCACCAAGAAACAATAAAAGCTCATCTCAGCGCGACGAGGACGAAACCCGTTCAAGAGGAGCGGAAATTATTTTCAGAAAGTCGCAGCTGACGAAGAAGAAGAAGAAGAAGAAGAAGAAGACGCATCACCGATCGCGTGTGTTTACTTTAACAGGATCGTTAACACCTCGACGCGATCTTTTAAGCAACCACAATACGGATTATACAGCGCGAGCGTTGGCGTATGAATATCATCAGCACGGCTTTCTGTTCGCCAGCACGTCCTTTACTTGTGTTTTTTTTTGTTTTTGTTTTTTTTTTGGAGGTGGAGGGGAGTGAGTTGAGTGCGCGCGGGCCGCGGCTACATCCTCGGTCTCACCTTGGTCGCCTTCACCCCGCAGGTTCCCTCTCGCTCCGGTCTGCTTTTGGGATGCTGAGACGCTGCCGTTACCTCTGGCGACTGATCCCGGCACCGGCGAGCAACACAAAGCCTGTGATTGGGCCCCGGCGCGCGCTCGCTCCGCGCTCAGACGGCATCATTGATTGGTCGGCGCCGGTGTCGATGACGTTCCTGGCGTTACGGTTTGTTGTCGTGTCGGCGCGGAGGGCGGGGGCGGGGCCACGGTGACGGTCACGGAGAGATGTGAATGGGCTTGTTGTGGCTAGTGGCTGTAGTGCTTTAAAAGGTCGAGCAGGCGAGTGAGTTTCTACACTGGCACTTGACTATTTAGAGTGGCATAAACTACTTCTAAAATGCACACTACTGTATTAAATAGAGCTTTAAATAGACCACGCTTTAGATAATATTTAGCACAGTGGCATGCGGTTGTAAATGTAGTCCTAATCTTCCAAGTCCACCCTAATTCTGGTGTATATTCCTGAAATTTAAGCTTTAATTAATTACAGGACAAACTGAGCAACTAACAAAAACAACTTACTCATATAAGAGAAATGACCCTTTATTTTAAAATAGCTTTGTGACAAAAATATTTTAAGGTAACATGGAGTCAAAGATCACAACATGAGCAACACAAGGACAGTAGAAGAAAGGAAAATGATTTAAAAAAAAAAAGTGGACAGGAAATATATACAAAGCATGAACAAGCAACAATCTGACACCAATACATTGCAACTCTATGATGAAGTGGGGGGAGAAAAAAAAAAAAAAAAAAAGACACGTATACGCAAACACTGCAGGAACTTACTACTACTAAAAGCTTAAACACTGACATTCTGCTGCAATAAACACCTTCACACTGAGCTCGAGTCAAGCTCTGTGGAGTTTCAGACCAGCTGTGAGACTCAAAACTGTTGCATTATCAGTTGAGTTCATGGCACTGAGTGAAGAATGAAGCATGCCCAAGCCGTCAGTCATACACTAGCATCTAAACTGGTAGGAGCACAACACAACACAGCTCTCTGCTGAGTACACCATGGAGTGACTGTGTGTGTGTGTGTGTGTGTGTGTGTGTGTGTGTGTGTGTGTGTGTGTGTGGGGTTTTGGAGTACAGCTTTTGATAAGTAGGTGGGTAAAACCCAATACTGCTGGAGTAATGCTGAGATGGAGCGCTCTATTTAAGTGCACACAATTAATAATGCAGTAAATGCCAGACACAAGAAAAAGGATGGGGTGATATACATAAGCAGATAACACAGACAAACATAAAATATCAAAAACAGATGAGGAATAAATACAAATAACAGATTACCCTTTTGATACAGTATAATACTCATTAAAACACAGCTGGCTGATAGATATAAAAGACAGATCATCGTGAATTTAGTGTTAAAGAAAGGTCCGCATATAAAAGTACTTTAAGCCAACCCTGATATTTTAGAAAATATACTGCAAAGAAGCTTTAAGTGTTACCTTTCCCTCTGGAATATAAAATGGCCTAGTATTAATGGAATATTAATTTGCAAGTACTACATGGTTATAAAGAGACAAAATGCTGCTCAACAAAGAGGATCTATTATATACTCTATAGATATATTCCCAACAACCCCCAGAAAGTAATATTGGCTGCTACTGGCACATCTGGTTATAATAATGTCATCATACAATGTGGATATAAAACTCACTAGGCTTTCCAGTCATTTATTTATTTCCTTGCTTATTTTCAAATATCTAATAAAGTGCACATGTCCAATTGGTGGTGTTTTATCAAATAAAGAGGAGCTATGAATTTTGGAGTGTTTTGTGTATATAGTAGGAGGACCTGCCTAGCATTGGTCCACATCACTTCTTAAAGAATTTCTTGTTAAGGAGGAAGATGAGAAGATTGACATTGACTTTGGCCTTATCAAACATCTTCATCACAGCGACTCCTTCATACTGGAGCTGCAGCAAGTCCTACACACACACACACACACACACACACACACACACACACACACACACACACACATTTGTGGCTACATAAGTAACAGAGCAATTTCCGGATACAATGGAAAACACCACCCACTAATTGCAAAAAGATTTACATAGCATTATATGTTCAGAATGTACTGGCCTGTTTTTGATACAATCCAGATGAGCAGTGTTTAGATGAACAGCATTTGTGCATTTTTTGGTAATTACCTGATATTTCAAGGGAAATCGTTCCATGTCCACTCCCAAAAACCGAGCCTTAACCAGGAAGGTGCCTCCCTCCTCGCTGGGTATGATGTCAAAGATCACATTCTTGAACCTGCAAATACACACACAGGTTTGAAACTGGCCCAAAACAAATATTCATACATCTTAAGTGCAGCACTCCCATTCTCTGATAGTGCTCTGATGTGTGATTTGGGTCACACTGATAAATAGTTTTGGATTTTCTGGAAGCTTATCGGAAAGAAAGAAGAAGAAAAAAGAAAAAAAAAAAAAAACAAGCAACAGATTTTCTCTTCTGTTTCTGTTCATCCAGACAGAGATTTTCTGTAACATGGTTGTAACAGAAGCAAGAATCCTTGTGCTTAACGCCAAGTTCTGCAGGCATGCAGGAGTTAAAAGAGAAAGTAAACAAAAGTGTGTGTGTATGGGCCTTTCATATGTTCCTACTGTGTGATGGGCAGGTCCTCTATCTCCAGGAGGACTCCCTTCTCATGGAGCCGGGCAGCGGTGTAGGTCAGTGTCAGCTGCTTGCTCTTCTTCCCTTTACTGTCTGGTGCCTTCTTCCCGCTTGTCTGACTGAGGGGCCAGGAGAAACAACGCAGTCAGCACAGAGACGCACAAACACACCATGTTATGCACGTTTCACTGCTTAAGTACCAATGTGTGTGTTACCTGGCGGTGAGGTTGTGCAAGCAGGTGGAGATGTACTGGCTGTAGTAGTCAATCTGTTCAGAGTGGAAGGAGCTCTTGCAGTGCAGGCTGTGCAGTGTGTGTTTGAGCTTCACCAGCTCAGCTTGCCGTCTCTGCCGGTGCAGACGCTGGTGACGGATATCCTAGAGCAGGGCCAACATGGTGTCTTACCACAAAAATGCGCACATACACTTCTATACTTGTGAGGATTAAGCATAGCTCTAGTGCTAGTGTATCTAAGGGTAATCCATGGGCCATCTAGTACCAAACACACAATTGTCTGCTTTTCTGGTGCGGTTTTTATACAATGAAATGCTCCATTGCACATTTTATTTCTCAACTCCCAAAAATGTTGAAAGTTGCTTTTACATCTATTAGTCCATTTACAAAGTCCAAATCAAAAAAGAAAATACTAAAAAACCTTGGTTGACGGGGTGCGTAGGGCTGAAAACGTACTCATAAAACTCTTTCATTGGCCAGAAATATGACGTCAGAAAAAGGTTCGCCCAAGTGTTGGCCAAGTGCGAGTAGAAATCATAAAACTCACCTGAGCACAGCGCACTCGGAGACGTGCTCAATAAATTACTATATAATTATAGAAATAACTAGTTTAAAACATTCTAAACATTTAATGCGTCCAGTGATTTACTGCTCATTTTCACAGCACTATAGCTCTTTCCATTGGCACATTTTGCATCTTAGGGCTCCATTTAGCAGCTCACATCTACAGAAAAATGTTGCCTGCAACCCAAAATACACACATATTTGGTTCACTTTCTGCAGTTGGGTCGATTCAGAGTCAAATTGCTTTCTCACCGCAATCGAATCGTGCTGTGTTCACACCTAACAAAACAAACTGCACAGAGGGGGAAAACACACCAGGGTTCAATTAAAATGGACTAAACACTGCATATGTGAAAGCTCTCTGAAAGAAATACTCTAGTTTTACATTTCCCTGCTTTTTTCGTTTGTGACGACCTTGGTAAAGAAGTAGATGTCAACACAAAGTTTAGAGCTAAATTATACATTAATATGTCATATGAGTTATATGCTTATAAGAGAGCGTGAATGTGTGCACCTGTGTGTACCTTGGCAATGAGCTGAAGTATCTGAGTCTCAGAATCTGGTGGAGTAAGTACTCCTAGAGCCTCCAGCCTCCTCAGACTGCGCTGGATCTTCCTCTTCTTTTCCTCCAGCGTCAGGTTGCTGTCAGCAATCAGAGACTGATTCCTCTTCATCTTCTCTGGGGTGCGGGCGTCTCGCTGCGCCCTGCGGTGCATCATCCAGCCGTGCTGCACCTCCTAAACACACACAAACATGAGGACACGCAATGTATAGTCTTTGGTCTTCTGTGTACCCAAGTGTACTGAACGGGAGACTGGTGTAGGCAGAGATGTGTCTGGATGTACGGTCTCTTATACCTGATCCTGAGAGACGGAGGATCGGAGAACCTCACTCAGTGTATCTCCAGGTTGCGCTCTTATCACATCAATTATCAGCTGCTTAGTGCTGGAACACAGGTAAAATATACATATTTGCACTAGCTGTAATAATTAAACAACCTGTTTAATCATTTAGATTTTTATTATGTTGCTGGAAAGAAGAAAGTGTCAGTGTTCTAAGGATATCAAAAAGCTGGGTAATGCTTTGTGCTCTAAATATTAGATAAGATGTGGACAATCATTTGACGTTATCTTTGCAGAGAAAAAAGTCTAAAGTTTGAGGTATACTTGTGGTACACAATATGCAAATATATTAGTCTTACTTACAGATGCAGTACATATAATAATTTGGTTAAAATTGTGGTGGGGGGGTTACACTGATTGACAGGATCCACAGACAATCAGAATAGAGAGTGAGAGCATTACTAGAATCAAAGTCTAATACTATACTGTAAGGAAAATGGATTCAGGCATGACTGAGCTTTAGGACTTCCTTCCGGATGGATAAGACATTTATTTGTTCTGAAATTTGGTGAGAAGCAAATGATAGTCAGTCAAATGACAGTCAGCCAATTCGGGGCATTTGAATCAATAGCCAGTTGTTAAGCTGCTTTAGAGAGTCAGTCAGCACCTAATGGCGTGCGATTGATGAGTTATGTGTATTTTTGCATTTTATACTCAATTACTCTGGACAAGAGCAAGTCAATTAACACTTCTGTTCAATCTTCGTTTAGGTAATTTTGACACATTTGTGTCTTTTTATGATCTGATCTGTTGGCATGTTATCATAACAGGTGTTTTTCTTGGGTGAGAGTAAAGCAATCAAGACTTTTGTTAGCTAGCGTGTCTAATGGCTTATAGTTCACATTTATTTTCATAACACTTCTATAAACCAGAAGGGACAACATTAATAGCAGAAAATTATATCCTCAGAGTCACACCAATAAATAGTATGTTAAGAACACCTGTAGGGTCATTGCTATGTAATAATTCTACTTAGTGCTTAGAATTCAATTCAATTTGATTTATATAGCGCTTTTAACAATGGACATTGTCACAAAGTGGATTTACAGAAATACGGATATAGATTTAGATCCCTAATGAACAAGCCAAAGGCAACAGTGGCAAGGAAAACCTCCCTTAGAATGGAGTTTGGGATGCAATCCTGAATTCTCACTGAATACTTGCAGATACCTTCACATCAATTTGCGTAGTGGAGGACACAGAATAATACAAATTAGAAAATTTCCTTCTGCATGTAGTTCACATTTTACTACCAGAGAGGGCAAAGTGATAATATGATTGAGCTAAAATATGGTTAAACAGGCCAGTACAATGTCTGACTCAAAACTTTGAACACACACTATATGGCCAAAAGTATGTGGACACCTGACAATCACACTCATATGTGCTTTTTGAACATCCCATTTCAGATTTAGTCCATCTTTGATGTTATAATAACCTCCATTCTTCTGGAAAGAGTTTGCACTAGATTTTGGAGCATGGCTATGAAGTCAGCCACAAGAGCATTAGTGATGTCCGGTGAAGAAGTCTGGGACACAGTCAGTGTTCCAGTTCATCCCAAAGGTGTTCAGTGGGGTTGAGGTCAGGGCTCTGTGCAGGTCACTCAAGTTCCTCCACATCAACCTTGTCAAACCATCATCATGAAGCTCGCTTTGTGTACAGGGGCATTGTCATGCTTGAACGTGCTTGGGCCTCTTAGTTCCAGTGAAGGGAAACTGTAACTGTTGCTACAACATACAGAGACATCCTATACAATTATGTGCTTCCAACGTTGTGGCAACAGTTTGGGGAAGAACCACATATAGGTGTGATGGTAAGCGGTCCACAAACTTTTGGCCATACGGCGTAACACCATACACTCTATTATGTTTAGCATTTTGCCATTTAAAGCAAGGCAACATCGCCTGCTGTCTCACCTAAGCAGAATGCCTCGGGCATCAGGTTTCTCATCAGAGCTTTTGAAGATGTCAAACTTGTTGGTGAGCGTGAGGGATACCTCCATCTTATTGTACTGAGCCAAAGTCTGCTCCAGGTTCGGGTCTGCAGAGTTGATAACCCCCTCTCCTGCAAGTGAACATTACAGTCGGAAAAAGTTTAAAAAGCTTGTAGGAGTAAGGAGTAGCTAGATCATTCATACACACGGAATGCTTATATGCTCTTTTCTTTAATGCTTATACTCCTGAGTAATAATCAGTTCTCTACAGGTAATAGACACCACAAATACATAACTCACTGTAAAGAAGGCTGTTCAAGTTTGTTTGAAGATGTGCTAAAGAAAGATCACTATTTTGAGAATGTACGCTGAGATTTCGGGGAGGGTGATTATTTGGGGACCATGTGTGATGTAGTTATTCAGAGTACGCAGGTGTGCAGACTAACCAACGAGGGCTTGGACAGAAGGCACTTTGCCAAGGTCCCTCAGCAGAAGGAAGAGAGCATCATTCTGATCAGGACACAGTGCATCCTGGTGCTCCAGCAGCAGCTGAACACAGACCAAGACACAAACACTATTAGAACATACAGTAGAATGACATTTTATATAATATTTAACGTACAAAAGAATGCGAGAATAAAAAAAATAGGTAATAAACAGTGTGCGTGTTAATTGTATACCTTGTGCGTGTTAATGAGCTCGCCAATAGAGATGTAGATAACAGGTTTGTTGAGGATGACCATCTCAGAATATTCATCGATGTTAAAGCGCTCCTCAGGCTCGGGGACGTCACACACCATTTTCAGGAACTTCCTGTTAGTCAAATAGGGAGAACGTTCCAGACACCAGTGTCCAGTCTCAGAATTCCAATTATTCTTCCAGTGACAATATTTAATAAGTGACTGCTGAACTCACCTGAACTTGCCGTGCATGTGTGTGATGTAGTCATTCAGGGCACGCAGGTGTGCAGAGTCCCCGTGGAAGGGCTTGTGTGCCGCACTGTGTTGCAGGATTCGGGCAATGGAACCGAGGGTTCGTCGCTGATCAGGCAGAAGAACTGAACCTACCCCAAACTCCACCACATCAAACCCGTCAGGAGCCACCACAGCAGGGTTCATGTAGCGGTAGTACACCAGGTTACCTACAATCTAACAGCAGCGATAATTACACACACATGCAGAAATCTACAATGCAAACACAGCAAACTATGTATACAGAAGCACCAACTTCAACTGACCAAACCACACAAAATTCACACACATCCATCCCTGCTTGTGGAAATAAACCCTTTTTGCTGCTAACCTTGTACAACTCCTCCTCACTGGCTTGAGGAAACTTCTCTTGCAGGGAGTCTCGCAGAACTTTAGCAGTGTAGCGCAACCCATACCTAACACACACAGACACGCAGACACACACAAGGACACACGTAAGACTAAAGTCCGCATCAGAGCAAAGTGCTCCTCACTACAGCTGAGGGACAGGGTATGGAGGCTTTATTTACTAATGACCAAATTATTTGCATTTATCGATCAAACAGACCTTATTTATCAAAGTGCGCACAGAATCTGTGTGTAAGAACCACAAGAACATGCTAGAAAATTACATATAGAAACACCCGCAAATGGCTTTAGAAGACCTCAGTGGAATGGCTCCTGAGTGGTGCAAACAGAAATGTGTTCACCCTATCGTCAGGAGATTGAGAGTTCAAATCCTGACAATGGTGCAGCCATCTGTGGCCAGAGAGATCCAAGGTAGCAAAACAGGCGATGCTCTCTTGGGGGGAAGGACAGCATTAGGCTCTCCCCTGTCGATTACAGCTAAATTAACTAACCAGTGTTCTGAGTTCTGAGACTTCACCCTCCCTAGTTGGTAGCTGTAGTGTAACGGGGAGAACTAGCTAGTGGGTGGGAATTGGCAATCACTAAAAATGGGAGAGAGGAGGGAAAAGTCTAACTAACAAACTAAAATAAGTGTATTAATTTAACAACCACATAACTTGGACCTCCAGAAGGTAGTAATCAAGTGTTGGACCTGAAAAATAAATTTTTCTTCCACTGAGGTTTCTGCATAAGCATTGTTAGAAGTTATAAACATTCATGCTCAAGAGAAAAAGGATAAATCATCTGGAATTATCTGGAAAGACCTGACAAACACTATGTGTGTGTGTGTATACATACGGCAATTTGTGTAGGTTGCTGGTGATGGCGTGGAGCACACGGTCAGTCAGAGTCTTCAGGTTAGTGATTGCAATGTTTAAACGCTGCTGCACCTCTGGGTGACTGACTGCCTGCTCTGCACTCACCTCATATGGCAGTGAGCTGTGAAAACACCACAAACCACCACAGCATGAACAAACAAAATTCTAAAATATGTTCTACAAGAACATGATTATCCAACATAATATAATGAATATGAGTTAATATTGTACCCAATACACAGTACAGGCGTTCATAGACCAGATGTAGCACTGACCTCTTGTGGCCAGTCTGGCTCTCAGTCTGGTTGATCCAGCTCTTGTATATCTCCACAGGATCTATGCGAATGCTGAGTGTGCGATCCTGCAGAACCTCACGCACCACTGGCCCCAAAATCTCCCTCAATGCATTCTGGCCACGAGCATGACGATAGAAACTCACCAGCATCTTTATGACTGTGGGGTTCCCCGTCACTACCTCCTGAGGCTGGTCCACCTTCAGTCTTTTTCACAGACAAATACATAAAATGCTACATATAAATAACACGATATAACACTTAAGTCAAGTTAATTAAGACAGTACCGCCTCTCCTGATATTCATGGTTGAGGAGACAGAAAAAAAAAAAAGGTGTGTGGATGTGGAAACTATACTTGATCTCGTGGCGGAGGGCGGCAGTAAAGAGCTGCAACAGCAGATATGCCTCTCTACAGTCTGAGCCGTAGTTAAAGAGAGTGAAGATGACAGTCTCCATGAAACGTGTGCTCTTATTCTGTGGCATCAGGAATATGAGTTGGGCCAGGTATGATGGCTGGGTCTGTGGACAGAAACAGATACACGTCAGTATCAGTACATTTATGCAGAACCAAACACCAGAAATACTAGAGACAAGCACTACATTAACAGCATTGCACTCCAAAATAATGCTTTTCAAACTAACTCTTGTTATTCTCCAGTGTTTTTTCCAATGTAATCTCCATCTGCTGCATCACTAGCACAAGTGATGGTAATCACCCATATTCATTTTAAGTAAGTAAAACATTTCTCTCCATTGTGAAAACCAATTTTTTTAATCATTCATGATATATAATGGAAGTCTAGGGGCAGTTGTTGGAGCAGCCAGTCAGCCTTTATGCGAAGCATCTGTGCAGTACACTTTAATGAATTTTGAACCAAAAGGTATTCGAAAGTACAAATTATACTTAATTAGAATGTAATTTACAAGTAAAACAGATGAATGTTCAGATAAAACTAGATAAGAACCACCATAGCAAGACTGTTAGAGTGTAACAACTGTAGTTTTAAATTTGTTATACAGTCACATATATTTAATGTTCAGCTTCAATTAAGTGAGTTTCACAGGAAAATATGTTGAAATTCTTGTCAGTGATACATACACTAAAGATGGTACATAGATATTTGGTTGAGAAACACTAGAGCATTCCTTCAAGGTCCACATGCAGCTAGGAAATGGATGTACCTGCAACAGGTAGAACAGGTGCTGATAAGCCTCCAACTTCTCCCTTTTGTCTTTGCTCAGGGACTTGAGACCTTTGTGTTTGTCCAGGGCCATCATGTCAGACAGCTCTTCTTTGTTCTTCTTGGTGAGTTTCTTATGGTGTGACACCACCTCCTGCATCCCAGGACCAAACCAAACAGGACAGAGTCACACATGGAGTAGTTTACATGAACAGACATCCTGGCGCCCAGAATAAACAACTAAAGCACATTGGCATCTGATATTTCTCTGAAAATGATTAACCAATTAAAGTCATATGGGATGTAAAAAAAAGAACATGTCTCTAACAATAAGCCTCTTCGTGTGCGGTTTCCGACCTGGAGCGTGACACGGTTCCGGACCAGCAAGCCGATCTTCAGGTCCATAAGGTCCAGGTCTGCCTCCAGTTGTCTGTTGGAGCGGATGGTGCGCACAACCTCCTCCCGCAGGCGCAGCAGCTCCCCCTCCTGGCGGATATCATTATCCCCCAGTTCCAACAGGTGGGCAAACTTCCGCACCACAGACAGAGGTGGAGTACTGGAGTGTACTGTGTGTGAGAGACAGACATTAAAAAAAAATTTTTTAAATGTAAGAACATGTAGAAAGAAAAATTTCAAGGAAGACTTCAGCACAGTTTTACCACAGGCTTACTGATCTGATGTCAAATAGCATCTAAGCAAATGCCTCTTTAGAAGTTAAAAAGTCCATTGCTTAAGGAGCAAGATTTTAGTGAGATAGGGGACAAAATCATAGAAATGAGTTTTGTTTATGACAAAAAGAAAAATGATCATACCCAGCATCCTGTACTCTTCACGTGCCCTATTGGCTCGGAAGAAAGCCTGGATCTTTATGATGGCACCAACCTAGAAGATATAAACTTCATACATTTACATCTTGTTTTTTTTTTTCTCCATATGCTCAACACTAACTTGCAGCAAAGCTGAGACACTTACATGTCTTCTGAAGTAGCGCAGACGAGCCAGATATCTCCTACGAGCTAGCGTCATCTTCACCCATGCCTGGATCTATGAGACCACAGTCAGATGAGAAAGTGTATGAAAAATTGGACTTCTATATGCTTTACAAAGGTATATATGCTCTTACTTTGACCACCGCTCTCCAGTTCTGATAGAGGTACTCCAGTCTATTCCTATAGGCCCTCTGCTGCAGACACCTCCGCCAGTGAGACTAACAAACCAACACAAACACAATCAGTAGTTATTCTGCCCAATAACGCAAAACAGGTATCATTCTGGATGACTCCCTAAATCTGACAGCAAAATTATTTGGGCTATTTTAAATTAACACCATTTTTGCAAGCAGCTGTAAGTAAATTGGTGGTAGCATTTGATGGTTCTTTACCTGGATGGTTATAATGGCAGGTAGCTGAGTGTTGAGGAAGTGCAGGCGCTCAGAAAGTTTCTGCCGGAGGAGGAAGCCTCGTGCACGGGCCTGCAGCTGCACCACCAACAGCTCGTTGGCCTTCCATTGCACCTCCCGACTGTGTGCCATAGTTACACTGTTGCACACGGCCTGCAAGCGGAGAGAGCAAGGAGGTTTATGTAAGTAAGTAACAGCTTTCAGAATAAATTTTGCTGTATGAATGCTATTCCAATTTTCATAATACATAAATAAATTATTTGAATATTCAAATGTGCAAATTCCCATATTCTGCTTCTAGTTGCCAAACATTTTGATATACTTTAATATACTGTAATTACGCTGGTTCCGTGATGTAAGAAAACGGGTTTGAAGAAATGTGTGTAATTTAATGCAAGTATTTTCATAAATATGCATCACTTTCTTAATTAAATATAAAAATAAATTATTGATACTAAAAGTTTTTTTAGTTTTATGAAAGGTAAATAGGTTCAATAACACTATGTACCCTGTGCAGTAAGCATATACGGTAAATAAGACACCATTTGGGATGTAGCACAATTGTTGAGGATGCTTTAAAATTTAATCGCGCATGAGAAATAGTTAAAGAAAACGCTTTTAAAAACAGTCATTCTGGGTAGCTTTAGGACATAAAGAAATAGTTTGGGTAAAAATTAAATGTTTTGGAGAAAATTGACACTCCTCCTTTGCTTATTAAAAAAGAAAAGACTTTCACAGTTTTCACTTTATGTGGTATAACAACACAAATATTGCATAGTTCATAGATGCTGCTATTCACAATAATAATATAATTATTCATTTTGTGTGAGCAGTATAAAATTATAGACTCATGAATAGTCCAATGCATTCAAATTCTAAAACTGTTAAGTAATGATTATCCAAAGACAACAAAGAGAACTTGACTGCCTATGGAGCATATGATAAACAGACACTATTAATGGGACCTTAATGAATACTGCATAATGATTTAGGCTGCTGAAGGTGTCTGTTATTCTTGGTTGCAGTAACCCATAGTATGAGTGAGTACCTGGATTTCTTCATGGCTGAGGAAGATGCTATTCTGGACAAATCCATGAGGTCTCTCCCAGACACCCTCCAGCTTTTGCAGATGGAAGTAGTAAAAGCTGCCATCTAGAATCTTTGTCCTAATCCATGGGCTTTTGTTATCACCTGATCAGAGCGAGAGACACAAGAGCAAAATGGGCGGTTATACACTGCTCTCTGAAGACCTGTCAGAAACACTACGATAGTATGTGAAAAAAAATGGTTGTGCTGCAGGGCAGTACAGGCGTAGCAGTAACAGTCTATGACATGACAGTAAGACTGACCCTCCATGTGCTTGGCACGGAGCAAGGCTGACAGCTCAGTTTGGTACGCAGCCGCACACTCAGCTACCACACTCCTCAGAGCCACTTCTGGCAAACGCATCACTCGCAGGGTCTGAGAGGCTTTACCTTCCTTCACTGCCTGATTAACAGCAGCCAGACCCAGAGACACTGACAACATAAATCACACATAAGAACTTTTATGAGATACACTCTTAAAACCAGGAAAAGAGAAGATTGTATTCTTGCAAATGGATGATCTAAGGGCATGTTCACACTTTCACACCTCGCTCAGTCCTGGGTATGCGAGCTGAGTTTAAAATGTCCTGAATGTAATGTTTCACTGTGTTTGTTTATACTGTATACACTCACTCTTCAGAGCTTTCTGAGTATCCTGGTTAGCCAGGCTCACTCCTTCCTGAATATCAGCCAACCACAGCTCTGCTCCAGGGTCCCGACTCATCTGCACCATGCACACAGACACAAACAAAGACAAAAATTGAAAATAAAAACAAATTAGGCTAAATAAAATCAGTCAATATCTCTACAATCCTTTCTCCATATTGCTGTATACGACACCTCTGCCTTGCGCTTCTTGAGACGGGTCAGTACATCATGGTAGCGTTTGCCGTTCTGTGGCACTACGTCTATCAGGCCACTAGAGAGCAGCAGCAACGCAGCCAGAGTTTTCTGAGGGTCACTGCGACTGAGGGCCTGGTTGATCAATCCAATAGTCAGGATCTCTATAGTTAAAGACAAGAGGAAAGATGCATGGGTTTTCTATCACTTGTAATGACCAGAAGGTCTAGAAAACTGAACAAAATTCTCATAAGTCTGGAAGGTAGGAGCATGTACTTACGGTCATGCTCCTCCTGAGCTGCCGTGTTGACACCGTTCACGCCACTTTGCAGCTCATTCCAGGTCAGGAGCACTCTGCCTGCCTTCTTCTTCAGTTCAGAAAGCTCCTCAAAATACCTAAGCAAAGATTGTACTAAATATAATGTCTACAGATATATACACACACGTGTGCCTGGGAAAACCTTTCACATGGTCAAACCACAGCATTTTTCCAAAGCTACAGGCTTTCTTGAAATATCTTCTAGTATTTTAGAATCTAGCTACCCACAAAAGTGAAGGAGAAATTTGCATTTAAAGATTTAAACCCAAGTCCACTGAAAGACGCTCACAAGCAAGGTTTTAGATATCTTTGGGCAGACTGAATGTTTGTTAAACTGGCTCCTTACTCAACATTGATCTTTGCAGGCAGACACCAAGGCAAGGTCGGAAATTAACCAAAATAAAACATTTCCTGGTCTTTCTTGGCAAAATATATTTATGCTATCTTAAAGTAGAAGTGTCAAATTATATTATTCACAGAAAAAGTCAATTTAGGTCAAAATCAGCTGTGACATCTGATTGGTTATATACACTGTGTATACAGGTGAGTTACACTTTGAAAGAAAGAAAAGTAGTACGAGTTAAAATGGCCACTGATAAAAGAATCCTCTGTGGTGTGAAGTAATGTTGCACCTTTGCATTAAGCTGTCATCAACGTCTGCAAGGCCAGCAGCAGGGCTGACCAGAGTGGCACAGAATGCTCCCATGTCTTTAGCCTCCAGTGTCTGGTTTATCAATGCCACTGCAGACAACATTTCTATAGCCACAAACAGCTCCTCCTGCTGCAGGTCACCCTACACAATCACACATGTACAAACAAAGCAGATTGAGCATAGAAGCAAAACAGACTGAAATAAACTAACCAAATATCATGTTTAAATTTTAGCTAAGATTCATCATATCTTAATAAAAGCGGCTTTTCATATTCAACAGTATCTTAAAAAAAGAAAAGAAAAAAGCCTTGGGCTAGCTGCACTATTTGTTGGTTGCTTATGAACACGCATACACTGCTGATTTTTGAGCTAAAACTTCATTATTGTGATAGGCCTACCTGTGGGAGCCTAAGAACTGGATTACAGAAGTGTCTAATATGCAAAATCCTCCCTTAGGGAGTGGAAATTTGACAGCAATATACAAACCAAACCACTACAGCTTAGTAGGCTTTAATGACCCTAGAGCAAGGGGAACTGTATGAATCTGTAATTTGTGGTAAATGGGGTGCTATATTAGCCACCTGAGGGCACTGCTGCTGCAGTGGAGCGAGTTCTCTCTGGTAAAGCTCAGCGGCAAAAGGGTAGACATCAGGCAGGTGGGCATCAGGGTTCATCAGGGCACGCACTGTCTGACGTGGCTCACCACACCGCAAAGCCTCATTGATTTTGGATATTGCCTGTAGCACTGCACACACGCGCGCACACGCATACACACGCACACACACACACAGTGTCAACTCTTGACTCTTGGCTTTAATTTCATTATTAAGTCATAAAGCTGGGCTTGAACTGACTTGTTTGTGAACGCTGAGCTTCCTCATTGGCCACACTGACACCTTCCTGCAGCTCATCTCTCTCCAGAGGGTCCACACACCCCAGATCCTAGAAGAAAACATACATATAAATAGTGACTCACACCTTAAGCATTGCATACAAATGTAAAGAAGATGTAATGCAAGGCTATACGATTTGCAAACTTCTCACCAGGGCTTTCTGTTCTCGGTCTGATGAGAGCTGTTCCAGATACCAGTCCGAATTATCTCTAAGCAGCCCTCTGAGGCCAAGACTCGGGTTCTGCAGGGCTGAGAGTAGAGCCAGGGCATCGCCACAGTCTATTGCCTCATCCACACGCTCTACAGCTGCACGCACTTCACACACACACACAAACACACATCACAAATAGATCATATTACAGACACAAGTTGTGATAAAAGATCAAACATTCCCATAGGCACAGCACTGGAGCGCTGACTCACCATTAACTTTAGTGATGTTGTCTTGAATCTCACTTTGTGTCAGATACTCTTCATAAATATCCTTCTCCATGGAGCCATTTGCCTAAAAAACATTGAATAATTCATTGCATTAGGACATATTATATTTATGTTAGATGATAGGACCGAACACAAGACTTCGTCTCCCTCACTTTAGCAGAAGCCTTGGCTGCTTTGTGAGCACGAGCCTGGCGGAGCATCTCCTGGTAGACGGCCATGAGCTGCTCCTGCAGGTTAGTGAGCATGGCATTGGGATTGCGCAGTGATTGTGCCGTGTCCTCCACACAGCCCCGCTCCACCGCCTCATTAATGGCTATCACCGCTGCATGCACTGCACACATGACCAGAAAAGTGAGCAAAGAAGATTTTCACGATTTTTTTTATAAAGATTTGCTTAATTTAGCCTCTACATAGCAGAATTATAATGTACTGGGCAAACATCATAACCTATTGTTATTTGTAAGGAGTATGGTAATAATAAAAAGATCATACACTCATGATGACCTTGCTGAAAGGTAAAATGTTTATAAGCATAAGCGCTGACAGCAGGCTTCTCAGGACTGGATGTCTACAAACACATACCTGCACACCTGTTCAGTCACATTACAGCTAAACCTAGACGTGTCTGTTCTTACCAGCAGCCTCATCCACTGACATCTCATTAGCTAGAATTCCTCCAATCTTGCTGAAAGCAGGCATCTGGATACCGTATTTATCCAGTTCCAGCTTCATGTTGTTGATCTCCTCATCTAGGCAAAGGGAAAAAAAAAAGGTACATCAACAATCAGACTAAGCAGTCAAAAAAACAAAAAAGTAATTTGTCTTGAAAAAAATATATGCTTCTACCTGTGAACTTGACTTTGCCACAAAGGTCATGGATTTGAGGAGCCAGGCCCTGACGAAAAAGGTACAGGCTACAAGAAAATAAAGACACCAAAAGTAAATGAACATTACATCGTAATTCTACAAGAAATCTACTTTTAAATACTAGTTCTGTAAATACATCGCTCATCTCCAAGTTTTAGTGTCAGCAGAAAAGCATGTACAACCTGAGAGCATGGATACAATAGACAGTTCGTGGCATGTTCTTCTTATCATAGATGTCTGTGGTCTCAGGGTAGAAAATCTGACAGGAGAAGAAATTATAAATTATAGTATCATGTATTAGTGTATTAGTGATGTTTGTATGTGGTCATTATTTTGAATAAAAGGACATGAAGGTGTAAGGGAAATATGCTATATCGGTTTAATTTACCGTTGGGAGGCCAACCTCCACTAGGGCATTCCTCCAGTGGTTGATGTTATCGGTGTGGCGGAACTGCAGACCAACCCCCTATAAACACACAATCAAAGTATTGGTTTGCATTTGCGGTTAACTGCACTCATTCATTAGACACATCTAGCATACACAGTAGATAGACAATTACTGACATCTATTGCTACACACAATTTATGTGGTGGATAATTTTAGCACAGTATTGTGTAATGCTAGTTGGGAATTTGGGCAGTGGCTCATTTAGTCAAGTAGTATGTATCTTTGTATCTTTTTTTATTAGACACATATTATTTTTTATTTTTTATTGGACACATATATCTTGTAGGGGCAGCTTATATGTGTAAAGAGATTATACCTCTGCTTTCATTCCCTAGTCTTTTATCAGTGCCAGAGTCTGATATGGATATTTTTGGTAGGTGGACTGTTCTTAACTCTTCCACATTAGACAGACCTTGTAACGTTCCTGGTTGAGGTCATAGATCTTCTTCAGAGGAACAATTTTTGGAGCAAAGCAGTGGCCAAGCTTAGCTAACAGAACTCCATTCCTCAGTGACTCCTCCAGCTCAGTCGGAGGTGGAAGCTCCTCATTCAGGCATGCCTCCATCCACCTAAGAGGAAGGTTTAAAAAAAAAAAAAAAAAAAAAAAAGCCACAGCATTCAAAGATCACAACTTCCAAACGATTCTGTGTAGTTTTCAAGTCAACCTATGCAGGACATTAAAGGAAAAATCCATCCTGAATGACTTGAGTAATCTTCGTAATCTGTACACTTGGCTCCAACAGATCAACTTCCAAAGCTTCAACTTTCGTGCTACTACTGCCATCAACACCATTTTGCTTATCATCTTGTAGCTCACTATCTAGCCAAGCCAATTCTCTGCTGTAACTCAGCACTACTGCGTTGTACAGCTGAACTGCATTCTGGAAAATTGAGTCCAGTGTTTGCTGTCTTCACCACTTCTACATTGCATTTCTCATTAATATGACATTAAACCTCACTGGAAATGGTGAAGGATGGAAAAGAAGCTCTTGTTCTTTTGTTTAAAGAGCTAACAGCGATTGAGTTTGATGCTTAAGATTGTTTCCCTATTAAATGCCACTGTAACTGCGGGTCCCTGGAGGACGAGTGGTTAGGCCTTGGCACTCTCAGTGCCGTGGTCTGGGTTCGATTCCCGGCCACCGGGGCTGCACAAGACAGTGTCAAGCTACAAGACAGGTCCCAAGTCCAAATAAAATCGGGGAGTTTTAACTGCGCTTGTAATGTCCCTCTGTGACATCAGTGCATCACGTAATGCAACCTTCTCACAGGAATAACAAAAATACCTCACCAACCAACACATTAGCACCAGCATCCATCAACACATCAGAACTATTTCATTATAAACATATTTAATGTGCTTCAGGGTGGAGTTTTCCTTTAAGGGGAAGCAGTAGGATCTGTGTACAGTAGAAGTGGCTTGCCTCTTGGCCTCTTCTAAGCGGCACAGGTACTGGTAGGCCACATTCTGGATGCGTTGTTCATCCATTTCTTCTGCTGTCAACCGTTCATCTTTAAAAAAGGGTCCAAAAAGAAAGGTTTAATCCTGAATATAAACCTGAAACAGCTTCTAAAGTATATGACAAGGGCAGTATGTGACACCAGTAGTGGTTAATTAGTGCAGGTTAGCTTCAGTTGACCTTAACCTATAGAGCTCACTCTGTATATAAGTTAATGCTCACCAGGTTACACTCCAGATAAAATTCATTTTATAAGTATTAGCACCTTTTATTAAATAGTGTGATTAAATTTAATTACGTGAAGTTATAAAATCACTTAATAGCTAAATAAAGAGCTGTTAAAAGCTGTTCAGGTTTCTGTAGCTGTGTAAACAGCATTAGCTGACTAATGCTAATGAGCCTCCATGTAGGCGACAGCAGTAAAGTTTATTAGTAAAGTTTACTTACATCCTGAACGGATATGAGCGCCGGATTCTCCCATTTTCTCTTCGTTCTGGATATTGACAGAGCAAGTTTTACTTTTTTGATAGTCTGAAGCTCCAGTTATAATAATTTACCGCGACACTAAACACTAACGTCTCCTGGCTATATGGCTAAATATATATATATATCCTTATCTGACAAAACAACAGCTGAAACGCTCTTAAAACAAACCGCACAATAATGTGGCTTAGCCAGCTTCAACAACAAAAAAACGCCTTGTCGACTTCAGTGCTAAACTTCTAACTACGTGCCAGAAGAGTGTAAGACCCCGCGGTGTAAGACGCTCGCTGTTTGAAAGTCACACTTGGGCTGTTTTGACTTTCCGGGCAGTTTGAATATCCCGCCGCAATCCCATTGGCAAGCCTGCGGCGCGCAATGCATGCTGGTCATTGTTGTTCTGTCTTTGAGTGACACTTCCGCATTAAATGAGTTTACTTCTTTTTCTTCACTGAGCGCGTTACATTTTAAAATTATCCGAATGCATCCATATCAAACAAACAAATCTCTTGTAAGTGCGCTTGGTATTTATTTCACTCTATGAAAGACACGGAAATGTTTGCAATTGTATCACCATGGCAACGGAGTCAAACAATCACGTGGTCAGAGGCAGACGTCCTCACTCTGCACCTGTCAGATTAGGTTTATTAGTAATCGTGTAATTATTCAGATGATTGTGTAGATCATTTAGCGTCCATTTAGGAGGCAGGAGCTAGTATTCTCATGCTAGCTGCTCCAGCAGAAGAGTTCAGTAAACATGGCTTCACTTCCAAAAAGAGTAAGTTGTACAGTAATGTTATACGATTGCTAGTTGGCTAAGTTAACTAGCTAGTTGTGCCAGTTAACTAGTCCTCCAGTGCATGCGTAATGTGTTAGTGTAATAGGTAGAGTTAGCTGATTGCATGTAGCTTACTAGTCACTAAAGTGAACCAAAGTGCTGTTTTATTGTGTAAATCATAGGCAATAGTGCTCAGTGTGCTTGGGAAAGGGTGTATAGTGCTGATACTTTAGACTGGTGATAAAACATTCATTAGTGAAGCGTGAATCCTCGCAACTGCTCACAACAACAGTATCTGTGACTTAGCATCATTAGTGGTTTGAGGATTGTACCCTGCCTATACACCCTTACAGCACTAGGATAAGCTTTCTTCTGCAACAAAACTACTGAGTCACATATTTGGTGACTCATCTGAGCTCAAATCTATTCATTCAGTTCTTTTTTCTTTTAGTATCACACCAGCACATGACCTGAATCTGTTTCCTGTCATGGCCTCTGATGGTTCACCATCCCAAGATTCTCAGAAGAAGAAAAAGAAGTCAAGCAGAAAGGGGAAGGGTGAAGACGTAAAGGACAAAGAGGTCCAGGTGGAGGGTCAGGTGGAGAGACTTACAGCATGTGGACACAGCGCTCTACAACAGGGAGACAGCTCAAAGGCTCTCGAGTACTTCAAAAAGGCTTTCAAAACGGCTGTGAACGTAAGAAAGGTGTTGAGGGAAAAATTTAACCACTAAGAATGTTTTATATTCCATCTGCCTCCATGTGGTTTATGGTTTATAATCTATCCTTGTGTGTTGCATTAGAAAAAAAAACATTCTTGTTTCTCTTTTCTCAGCTCAAAGAGACTAAAGTACAGCGGGCTTGTGCTTTTAACCTTGGAGCAGCATATGTGGAGGCAGGTAAGCCCCAGAAAGGGCTTGATTTTCTGTCACAAGCTGAGTCAAGTGAGAGAGGTGAGCGTGTAGCAGATCTGCAGTTTAATCTAGCAGCAGCACATGAGGCTCTGGATGACCATGTGCAAGCTGTCAGACGTTACCAACAAGCTGCTCAGCTTTACCGCTCACAAGGAGATGGGAGCAGTGAAGGGGACACCTGCATCAGACTGGCCCACTGTCACCTGCGCAGGAAGGTCAGTGTCTCTGCAAGAAAGAGTGTAAGAAATTTAGTGGAATATTAGAGTGGGGGCTTGCTATTTTTATCTGTAGTTTTTAAAAACCCATATACACCGATAACCTATAATTATCATATATTTAGAAAAATATCTTAGGGGGGTCCCTGGAGGCCTAGTGATTCGGCCACAGCACTCTCACCACTGTGGCCCGGCCTTGATTCCCGGCCAAGGCTCCAACCCCAGCCACTGGGGTTGTGTGCAACAGTGCGCTCTCAGTGCCAGTCCCGAGCCCGGATAAAATTGGGGAGGGTTGCGCCAGGAAGGGTATCTGGCGTAAAAACTGTGCCAAATCAAATACACGGACCAATGATCTGCTGTGGCGACCCCTAACGGGAGCAGCTGAAAGAGGAACAACAACAAAAATATCTTACATATCTTAAACTGTGATTGGCCCAAGATATACTTCCAAGATAAATTAGAGTTTCTCAGCTCTTTCTCTTTTCTAACTGGTAACCAACTATGCTCACATTGTACTTTCAAATTGTTTTCTCAAATCTGTACCAGTTTGATTGAAATGGACCAAACTATAGATGGTTCAGTTCAGTTGTTTGGTCTACACCAAACAAGGTAGGTATGAAAGTGCCCTGAGTTTCAGCAGAAGAGGTGAGGTGATCTATTGGGAGTGCCGGCATCAGAGGGTTCTAAAATAACAGACTGCTCATTTAATTTTATTATATATGAATCTTTGGTTTTATACTAGAGTTGTCATAGCTTGTAGATTCCACAGTCATGGTTTGCAATCATTATATGCCAAAGGTTAAAAAGACTGATGTGATTTGTATTAGAAACCTTCTGATTCCATGCAGTGACATGCCAGCTGTTGTGTGCAGTTCATGGCATTACAGGGAATTGCTCAGACATCTGTCCTGTGTTTTAGGAGTGGACCGATGCAGCAGAGAATTACCTGCGTGCAGCGGAAAGCTATAAGGTGGCAGGGAAGCTGGCCTCTGCTGCTGTGGCCCTGAAGGATGCTGGGAATCACATGTTGAAATGTGACTGCTTCTCAGCAGATGATGTCATTAGTGTTCTCACAGAGTGTTTGGAGCTGAGTGCCAAAATCACAGAACCAGAGACACTAGGTGAATTGTAAACAATAATATATTAGTAGTAATCTCCTGTTATCTTAAACAAGGCATATATGTTTTTTAGCCTCAACTGCTAGAAAGTTAAGTGGGCTTGATGACTAAACACCTTTTCTACATAGAGCAGTGAGACAGGAAACTACCGTAATCCTTATGAGATATTTATCCTGTACTATTTGCTTTATGGGTTTTCCAGGAAAGCTGTATAACTCAGTGGGGTTGAGTTTCTCTCAGTTGAAGCTCTTTCCTGAGGCTGCTGAGTGCTATGAGCTGGCTCTGCCTCTGGTCCGCTCCACTCCTCGCAGGCTAGCTGTGGTCATGCAGAATCTGGGCGCGGTCCACAACTCCCTGGCACAGTACCGGAAAGCCCTGGAATACCACAGGGAAGCAGCTGCCCTGCACGGTTAGCAAACCACCAAGCCAAGTTGCTCAGTTTCTCAGGCATTTCCTCATCACTGGATATACAGAATATTTTCTATGCATAATATGCATAGTCCACACAAAGCACACATGGACACATTCAGTAATTTTCATAAAATGTAATGCCAATTTAGACTTTCAGAACAAACTATTACAATGATAATATTTTTGATAGCAGTTTGTTTGCAAAAATGCATTTAGATGTTTAAGGTCTCATGCTCTACTTTTAGCTACCTAATGTAATTTTTTTAAAGCACACTCTTCCTACACTTTTGTTGAAATGACCATTGTCACCATTGTGTGATCTGATTAAATGCATGTTTATGGCATGCTTTTTCTTCACATATTTTTTGCAAAATGTATCAATTTTTAATCGCATTTCAAAAATAAATATGTGTCTTAAAAGTGACATATGTTAGGGGTTGCATAGACTAGCTGACTGATACATTTATTAGTCGCTGATGTGGGGAGCTGTCTACTAGTGGGGTATGTGGAAAAATTAGTAGAGTGGCAGAAGATAAAACAAGCAGGAAAAATGTACTTTGGTAGTCTGGAAATATTTGACTAGATGAAGCCAGTTCTGCAGTCAACTGCACATTGTGGAGGCTATGCTGGAAAAAAATGTTTAAAATGTTCTTTTGTGGCTCCTGCATGACCCAGCAGAAAACACTTGTCGAGAGATTACGAGTTTCAATCCTGATGATGCCCCTGTCAATCACAGCGACACTAGTCAATCACTGAGAGATGAGGGCAGATAGCGCTTTCCTCTGAGTGTGTTGTGCTTCTTTGTGATGCAGCATGAGCAGTGGTTTGAGAAGTTGCAGTGGCTGGCTTCATGTGTCCCTGATGACACACGTGTTAGCCTTCACCCTCCCAGATTGGTAGCTGGCATATGATAGGGGAGGGGGATAAAATTGGGGATTTTTTTTTTGTTTTAATGGAACATTATCACTTTCATACAACTTTTATGGATAAGTGGTGAAGTGTAGAGGTGACAGGACAGTTTTTAATCCCACTCCCACCTGCTCCTGAAGGAAATCGGACCAATCCCTCTCACTCCCACAGTTATTTTTGTTTGGAACTGCCCGTGATATTTTCTAATGAACTTAGTACTTCCAAGAATATGAACAAATAATTCATTTAAACCTCAGCAACCCTGAACAGGATAAAGCAGTTTCTAAAGATGGATGGATGAATGAATGAGTAAATTCCATTGTCCAATGTTCCAATGAATCTGTTTTAAGTATTGAGAACATGCCCAGTGAAGTACTGATTTTGAAATAGTGGTTGACTAATAAAATCTAATAGTCGTATTATATGTGAGTAACTAAAATGGTGCTCTGTTGGACATACTGGACATGCACTATATGTATGTTGGAGAGGCTTAAATAAGTCAATACACATTTCTACAAAAAGATAAATTGAAGATTGCTTTTTTTTTTATAATTTTTTTTTTTACATGGATCCCAGTGATGCATGAGGAATCTAAAATATTACAGACAAATTACTGTGGGCAAATTTACATTTATAAATTTTCCCAAAACTTTGGACCGAATAAACAAAGTGTCTGACCAGCGATTTGATTGACTGAAACATAATGAGCTCTGTAGCAGAAATAGCGCCCCAGATTTCCATGGACGATTTCTCAGGCACCCTAAATCAAAGAGGCACAAGGATGCTGTTGTTTGAAAGTACTCTCACTCTTTTTAACTGTTATAACATGGATGTGTAACAGTATAACGTGCGTTGGTCATTGCAATCCGGAGCTATCATACTATCAGTCACTTCACAAGTGTAGATGATTCCCGTCTCAGGCTCTCCACGAAAGAACATGATCACGTGACCAGTGTGCTTTCTATATGGTTGAACTCTATGGGCTATGCAGGTTGGGACCTCTGGTGTTCAAACAGTGCAACTGCATTACATGCATAATTAATAGAATGCTGACACTGCATATTTCCAGATAGACATTTCTCACATTTTTGCATGCTTCGTGTCACACTGTATTGTTACACCCCTAATTTTGCATGCTTAAAATATGACACTTAAAATTATAGGCTCATATATTATATCAATGCATTCTAATATTACATCACAAAAAATGCTTTCAGTCACTAAACTACAATGTTAAACAGCCCTACTTTCAATATCCATATACTCTTCTAGGAAGCATAAGTTATTTCTCCTGTATTACCTCTAAGTGTCCGTGCTGTAATTGCAATGCTCTGGTCAGCAGCAGCATGCATTAAATATATCACAGCAGATCATGTCTCAGTATCAGGGGACAGTGAGAAAATGGTTACACCAGCATCTTTCTGTCTCTCCTTATGTGTTTCTCTCTTTGAGTCTCCTCCCACAAATGCACTGGCTGCTTTTCTATGTGACCATGTGCTGACACTGCAGTTTATGTGGCTTTAAGATCTACTGCTGTGTTTTATTGCCCCATTCATTTATGATAATTATACAGAGGGGATGAAAACATTCACAGCTGAGTGACACAACTTGCAATTTAGGTTTTGCATGAGTCACTAGGTGTGTCAGTGTTTTTGTCCTTTGCTTGTGCTCATGTGTTATGAATATGTTTAATTGGACAACAGTAATGAACTGTAGCATGTCAGAGGACTCATAGTCCTGAAGGTTACAGCAAACCCACCACTATTTATCTTGCTTATTATATTTCTCCTGCTGTCTCGGTAGGGTCGTTAGGTAGCCGTCGAGCTCAGGGCTGCTGTTTCTGTAACCTGGCTTATGCACTAAGTGAACTGGGGCAGCTGGAGGAGGCAGGAGAGAGCTACCTACACGCTCAACAGGCTTTCAAAGACAGCGGTACTTACCCGAATGCCTGAATATATCCACACAAACTGTGATACTTCAGTGGCAAACTGCTTGATGTCAGTTACTCTACCTAAGTGCTAACTCTATCTGTCTATCTGTCTATAGATGATTCCTCAGGGCATTGGCAAGCATGTGAAGGTCTGGGTGGAATCAAAATGAGACTGAGAGACCCAGACAAAGCCATTCTCTACTATAAGCAGGCTCTAGCACTACTATCCAAGTGCAAGGTAAAAGGTTTGATCCCAAATGTGTTCATTAGGCTAAATTACACCCACTTTGAATAATGCACTTGCCAATCTGGACATCTGCTAGATGAATTTGGACAGTCAGCAGTCAACTCAAGTGCACGGAGCTGTGAGCTGAGACCTGTGCGGCCAGCAGTTGGAAAAGGATGCAGTAAATAAATTCAAACTGTCCTTTCAGGCACATGACAGAGTAAAGAACTACACAGAGTTAGCTATCAGAGAAAGCAGAGCAAAATCATGGTAACATTTATCAGAGCTCAACACATTTTGTGTGATCGACACACCAGAGCTGAGTAAATTCTCATGAGCTTGACATTTTTGCCCTCTGCTGTTGTTGATGTATTATATATATATTGATTGATGTAGATCATAGATGTTACTGAACACATCACTGTCTTGCTTCTAGGATGTTGCTAGCTCTGTGCAGGAAAGCCTTGTCAACAAGCTAAGCGAGGCTTTACAGATGAAACTGGCCATTCAGCAGGTAAACCCCTGGTTTTAACATACTAAGCTGTGACTGTGTTTATTTGATCTAAATACAGCAGAAATTTTGCATGCAACATTTCACTGTATTGCCACGTTCTCCCACACAGACAGGCCCCCCTGCAAGGCAAGCTATCAGGGAGAGAAACTTGAACAGGCAACACCCACGGTAATACGGCGCAGCAATGATAATACCGTATATTATTTCCAAACTCCATGGCTCTATACTCACTCTTACGTGTTAAGTGATTTCTGGCAAAGAGCTGAAGAGAATTTTGCCATATCGCACTGGTTCCCTGTAATTGTTTTCATGCAGAATAGCTCAGATGAGGAACACTGAGGACATGATGGCTGAACACAGAAGAAAAGAACCACTGAACAGTCACAGGGTAGAGGATAAGGGTAAGATGTGATACTTCAGTTCAATATTCAGTTCATTTTTTATTTGTGTAATGCTTTTAATAATAGGTATTGTCACAAAACAGAGGTACAGAAATCTCAGTGTAGATTTAGATGTCTTCAATGGAGAAAATCTTGAGAGGAACCAGATTCAGAAAAGGAATCAATGCTTTCCTGGGAGACGTTTCAGTCTACAGCTGAGCAAGACTAAAGGCAAGCAGTATTGAGTATGTTGAGAGGAATGTTTAGTAGGAGAATATTGCAAAAAAAGGAAAGTCTTTGACTTCAAATTATTTACAGTCACCATTCCAAAATGTACTTAACGTCTGTCAAATGCCTGCAATAATTTAGAGAATAAGTGTAAGAAAAATATTTGAGATGTTAGAGAAATTTCATATAACCACAGACTGCATGAATAGTGCAGCATGTAAGGTAACTATAATACAAGAGTATTTTTAATAAAAGAGCCAGTCACTATTCTTGGTAAAGATGTTAGTGAAAAGGCCTGACTTATCTGAATCTTACACTGATGCTGATGCATAGGGCACTTTGTTCTGTACGTTTTGGAGAAACATGCATGTGGTGGTGTTCCTCTTTTGGCTGCTCCTGTTAGAGGGCGCCACATTGGATCATTGTGCCGCATATTTGATTTGGCACACCTTTTATGTAGGATGCCCTTCCTGACGCAACACTCCCCAGTTTTGTACGGGCTTGGGACCGGCACTAGGAGTGCACTGTCTTGTGTAACCCCAGTGGCTGGGGTTGGTTCCCTGGCCGGAAATCGAACCCAGGCCGTGGTGGTGAGAGCGCCGAGGCCTAACCACTAGTTCCTCAGGGACCCATGTGCGGTATCCGGCGTAACCTGAAAAATACGTTTTTCATATTGGACCCAAAAATGACACACTACTTATGCCATTTGTGTCTGCTTTTAACAGCCATTTTAAATCAATGTTTGAAATGTCATCTTTTCAAGCTATTTCTGGATTATGAGTCTGTCCTCATTTAAGTAGATAGCAACTTGTTCATGTATCACTGCAAATACAGTAACTGCTCAGGAGCATTGTTAAGATGGTTGCTAAATTGATAAGACAGACTTTACTATAAGCACTTTGATATAGCACCACATTTCTTCTGTATTTTGCTTCGCAGAAAGGAGACCTACAGAAACATGTGGACAGAGGAAACCTCATGGTGACATGATAATATCATCAAGAGCAACACAAACAGAGCATCCTGATTACCTGAATGCACTACCAGAAGCCAATAGGTAGATATATACTCTGAACATAAAATGTTCTTATAGACTGCTGGGATTGTCTGCTCATTTCTCATCGTTTTGAAAGCTGAGAGCTGTCATTTTGTTATTTAAGTAATTTTTTACAGTCCAGGCATGTTATTGGTCTTCTGGTGCTAACTTGGTGCTAAGTATGCCTCTTTGCATTCAGGTTAATTGTAGAAATGAGTGGATGAAAAGTAACAGTTTTGATTAACAATTTACACTAAACTCTATCTTCAGCTTCCTCTCACCTCCCAGGCTCCCACCCAGGGTGTATTGATTTAGCAAAAATCACAATTGATTTCGCTTCTGACCTTTATTGACTTCATCCATCACTTAATTATTTACAGAACTGATTAAGTAAAGATTCCTCCAGTAATTGTTTTTTTCAATAGTGCAAGTAAAAGGTGTATTTTATAAGATTATAGCGACTTAATTCCACTTCTGCCAACATGCTGAACATGCTTTTAGATTTTTTTTGGTTGCTTTTAAGTGTTTGATTGTCAGATAAGTAGGCAGAACCGGATGCAATTGTAGTGGGAGTTTATTTTAAAGACCACAGGCAGACAGATCCAAATCGTGAGGCAGAATCGTAAACCACAAACAGGCAAAGATGTGCAAACCACTCAAACAGGGAATGTCCAAAATGACCTGACCCTCTGACCTATTCTGACCTAGCTATAAATCGAGTTCACATAACTACCTGCAGGTGGAAAATGGTTCAGTTTTCTGTTTTCTAAAAAAAAAACAGCAAACCTCCATAAATCTTTATACATCTTTATGTACTTACTTCATACCAATAATTTTGCTAAAAACAAAGGATTTCAAAGGCAGCCGTATTCCTCAATTGAAACAGTTGATTTTATGTTTTGTCAAGTGTGCATCTGAGGATTCCAAAAAGATAGTCTTTGTTTTCTACAAACTCAGATTCACTTTTCCTCAAATCTTTTCTTGGCTCACCATCAGAAAAACCTACATAAACCTATTAGTGTGACTTAATGTGTTTGATTTAATTTAGATCTATATGATGGTCAATTGGGGCATACTGTGTAAATCTGACATGTAAATAAGGGACTAGTGAGCAGAAGATATTATGCAGCATGATCAACATTCATCGTTTTATGAATCCGAAACAGATTTTTTGTATGCCATTCCATGCTCTCAAGTCTTTGCTCATTTCTATGCATCACTGATGAATAAAAGTTCTTTTGTGCAAGTTTAGGCACAGTTTGTTAATACTTGTGCATTAATACAGTTATTTGACTTCCGTCAACATGAATAGAAATGCTACAATTTGACTATGTAACTGAGTAAAACGGGACATGATGCGTTCTAGTGGGCTGATCATGCAACAGTGCTTTCATATACTATTTTTCAAACAGTATTCATTTCTGATTATTCCTCCATAGCTAACAGCTCCTAGCACAAATGCATGATTCAGAGTGGCATGAAAAATATGTACCTCCAATATCATTTGAGTACTTCATGTACAGTTGGGCACTTAGACCACAATACTCAGAGCTCAGAGGAAAGGTGCTAATGTGTCTACATTTGGGGAAACTTGATATTTGTTATCATTTTACTGTCATACGATATATCTGCTAGAACAAAGCCTGAGTTTTTAGACACATACTGCTGGGCTCAACATGTCTGACTTTAAAAAATAACTGAAGAGAAGGAAATTTCCCTTTGGGGCAGCAGTTCTTCCATAGGGACAGAGGCTCTCCTTTGGTGTAAAGCTACACATCCTGCAGTGATGTTCCTCCCACAGGCGTGATATTTCGAGGTGTTCCTTTCTTCCTGTGCTGCTCCCATAGAATACCAATTTTAATTTTTTACTTAATGTGTAATTGTGTGATTTAATAAGGTCTTAAATTGATTTTAAAATGTAAATGTCTTGTCCATGACAGGAATCTGAATAACACATATGCGAAACCTGGTGTTGAATATAAGAATCCCACAGACTCCCATTTCGTCTCACAGCAGGGTAGGTGTACACATACAAACACATATCAAATATCTATTTAGAGCTGCTCATTCATAAAATAATACTTAAAATATTTGTATTTTAAAATTGTTCACTGATTACACTGTGTGAAGAAATGTATATCTTACCATAGATGAAGCCATGTGTGAAACCTCCAGACAGAACCCACTGGAAATAACCAGGTATGAGACTCCAGCTCAGTTATTATAATTGTCTAGTAAGGTGTTGATGGTGAAATCTGACTGATGATGCTTGTCCATTTTTAGTGCGCCCCCACTGGAGGAAAGCACTGAGGCCTTACCTCCAGCACATCTTCTCAGTGAGGAGTCCACATCCATACACAGGAACTTAAAGTCCAGATTCTGCACAGTCATGTGACCACAGCCACGTCATATCTGTCTTTCCACTCCCAGGGATTTTATCCAAAAAGCTTCAGTTTCATTTTCAAATCGAAACTGAACTACATTTTTCTGGGTGACCTGGAGCAAAAAGGACACGAACACATGTCCTGTTATAAATATTGATTAAATCTACTGATGCCATATGAAAATTTAATCTTGAAACAATGTGCATAATCTCTGATGATCTGCTGATTGTCCTGCTCTCATAATCTATGCATCCATTTTCTTCCTCACTTAGCTGCCACAAATGAGGAAGGCATATTATTAAATCAGTGGTGTGGATCATACAGCATTTCTAATCATATCTCTGTGATGAAAGTTTGCCCTAAATGGGACTTGAAATACTACCACTGGATTATTCAATACAGCACTGCCTCCAAGACTGATATTGATATTGTGTGAAATTAGCCTTGTTCCTAGCCTTGTTTGCCGAAGTCAGAGAGTTTGTGCCAGCTTTCTAGGACTGTGACAGTATAGCAGTATGATGATATGCTAAGATACTAAGGGAATCTAAAATATTTATACTGTTAACATTATATATATCAGTGTAGGTGTGATAAGTAGGGTAGCCTAAATTTTAAAGAACATACACCCAGGGAGCACTTTATTAGGAACACTATACTAATACTGAGTATAGGCCTCCCTTTGCTCTCAAAACAGCCTCAATTGTTTGTTGCATGGATTTCACAAGATGTTGGAAACATTCCTTCGAGATTCTGGTCCATGTTGACATGATTGCATCACGCAATTCCTGCAGATTTTTCAGGTGCACTTTCATGCTGCGACTCTCCCGTTCTACCACATCCCAAAGGTGTTCTATTGGATTCAGATCTGGTGACTGGGAAGGCCACTGAAGAACATTAAACTCATTGTCAAGCAGAAATTGAGATTCATCAGACCAGGCTACATTTTTTCAGTCTTCAGCTGTCCAGTTTTGGTGAGCCTGTGCCCACTGCAGCCTCAGCTTTCTGTTCTTGGCTGACAGAAGTGGAACCGGATGTGGTCTTATGCTGTTGTAGCCCATCTGCCTCAAGGTTCGACATGTTATGCATTCTGAGATGCTTTTTTTACTCACCACAATTGTACAGAGTGGTTATCTGAGTTACTGCATCCTTTCTGTCAGCTCAAATCAGCCTGGCCATTCACTGTTGACCTCTCTCATCAACAAGGCATTTCCGTCCATAGAACAGCTCACTGGATGTTTTATCTTTATTGTACCATTCTGAGTAAACTGTAGGGACTGTTGTGCATGAAAATCACAGATGATCAGCAGTTATAGAAATACTCAAACGAGCCTGTCTGGCAAAAACAATCTTGCCACAGTTAAAATCAGAGATCCCACTCTGATGGTTGATGTGAACATTACCTGAAGCTGCTGGCCATAATCTGCATGATTTTATGCATTGCACTGCTGCCACATGATTGGCTGATTAGATAATTGTATGAATGAGTAGGTGTTCCTAATAAAGTGCTCTGTGAGTGTAACGTACCAGATGTAAATCAGCGGAAACATATTTATACACTGCAACACTCTAGACTAAGCTACATTTAGAGAGTAAGTATTGACTCCATTAAATGATTACAACTTTCAGGCAAAACAGTGTTTATATTTTCTATGACTGATATTGTTACTTTCACTGTTTGAAACAAAGATTAAAATGTAAACCTGATTCAAGTTAACCAAAGGCTAAATCCATTCCTTTTAACATTCCAACTATTCACAGTGTTATGCAAGCACAGTTCCCATGTCTACCCAAGCGGACATATCTAAAATCTTTTATAGAGAATCAAGTAAATTTATTTGTGGCTAATATCAGAGTGTGAAAAACAGAAGAAAACATGGCAATACAGAGCTATTTCATGACTTGACATGGCAACTGAAACAGTCATAATGCAACTTTATATAGATATGTCCTACAGTTCTTTAACAACCAAGAAGCCAAGGGTAATGTGCAACCTGATGCTACCACCACCATGTTTTTGAATCTCCAACATGCCTTTTGGCATGAAATTGGATTTCAATTGGCTTGTGACTCTTAAGCTAGGCTTTGTGGAGTGTTAGTGGCTATAGAGTGGCTTCTCCCATCTGAGCTGTGGCTCTTTCTAGCTCCTTCAGAGTTACCCTTGGCCTCTTGGTTGGTTCTCTGATTAATGTCCTCCTTACATGGTCGCTGATTTTGTTGGACAGCCTCCTCTAGTCATGATTGTGCCATATTTTTTTTCCATTTTTAAATAATGGCTTTAATGGTGTTCTGCTGGACATTCAAAGTTTGGAATATTTTTTTTATAACCAGACCCTGGCTGATACTGGAGTTGTTCTGATATCTTCTTTGGTCTGTTGTTTGCATGTTTTCGTACAAATTCTGAAGCCTTCCAGGAAGAGGTGTATTATTGAACAGATTATTTGATTCAAAGATCTGAGCAGTTTCACACCAGTGGGAATACTTATGCAATCACATCTTATTTGTAAATACCTATACTGATTTTTCCACACACTTCAGTGTCATAGCCTATTTTATGTAGATTCATGACATACTGTATAATCCAAAATCAGTCCATTTCAGTTCCAGATTGTTCATTAATTCATTCATCTTCAGGAACCACTGAGCCACTGAGGAGAACATGCACAGTAACTCTACATAGGTAGTAACCTGAGCTCACGATCGAACCAGGGACCTGAAACTGTGAGGCAGCAATGCTACTGCTGCATCACCATGTAGCCCAGTTCCAGGTTCTACCACAGGAGTGTCCAGTCTTCTCCACAAAGGGCCAGTGTGGGTGCAGGGTTTCATTCCAATCAAGCAGGAGTCACACCTGATTCCACCTGTTTAATCAGCTGATTTGGGCTTGCAGTAGACTTCAGCTTTGAATAGCACTTTTTCCAGCGGTTATTGTCACAAACATCATGTTTGAAATATCTAAGCAAAAGCCACAACCGTGGACTAGGTATATCACACACTTCGATGGTTTGTTAAGGGTTCTTATCTTCCTAAAGGGAATCTGCTTGGAGCCCTTTCTGCCAAGAAAAGCCATTGTTGTTGTTGCATTCTACACAGGGCCTTTAAAAGGGTCCTCTAGGGAGCAATAATATATTGGGGGTCCTGATTTAAAAAATAGTGTAGATAATAACGACCTTGTGTAATAATAAAAAAAAAAAAAATGAGAAAACTCTAAGCCAGCTTTTCTCCCATGCACGTCCTCTTGTCAATGCACTTCAGTGGGAAAGAAGTGGAGTTCTTCCCTGCCCACGTATACACCTAATAATGTAAAGTAGAACACTCTCCCTAAGATATTTAATAATCAGTTAGATGCTCAGGCGTCTGCTCGTCATGCCTTCCATCCCTAGCGTTGTCGATGCTGAGTGAAATCGGCTTGCACTGCGGGTTAGGTGTGGAGGTGTGAGCAGGTCACAGTGAGGAGCTCGCTGTCTGCGTCATGACGCAGTGATGTGCTGAGTGCTGCCTCTTCCACACCGGCGCGCGCTGCTCCCCCCGGAGCCCGGACTCCGCGCACCTGCTGCAGTGGCACAGCACCATCTCACCTTACCGGGCTTTCTCCTGGCTTCTAACACCTTTTCTCTTCGGAAATGGAGTTTCACAGTGGGAAAAGTACTAGGATTCGACTGGGTATTGCTGAGGAAGAAGAGACGTGTTTTATTTGTCGTTATAAAGCACGCGATTCTTTGTAGGTGCATGGAGTCGGTATTGCATGAGGTAGGTGTCATCTGTTTTTAACCTGAATTTTGAATTGTCTATGCATAGTCATCACTGTCTGATAATTATGTGCTATTTATCCTATTTATCAATACTATAATATAATATAATATATACATAATATATACATAATATATACATAATATATATGTATATATTATTACATATATATATGTATATATGTATAAAAAATGTGTATGTGTGTATGTATATAGTTATATGGGATATATAGTAATATATAGCATATTTTCACCTTTCACCTTGGAAATCAGATTGAAGTTTTGGAAACCAGATGTTGATGTTGAAATCAGATTTTGGACAGATTCTGCTTGATGCTAGAAAAGATGTAATTGTTTAATAGTTAGAGTGAGGCTGTGTGCATAACACTGTAATAAGGTAAACTACTAATGGATTTAAAAGAGAGAGAGAGAGAGAGAGAGAGAGAGAGAGAGAGAGAGAGATGCCCCTCTGTAGTAGTAATTCGACATATTTTTCTGGCAGTATGTGAGTACAGAAAATATGATGAAGTTTACTTCTTATCCAGAAAAGTAACTACAGCTACAAGTTTTTTTTTTTTTTTTTTTAAATAAACTGTCATTTGTCTCAGCAATAACTGTATAATCTTCTCCAAGTTAGAGATGGTGAGACAGTTTGAGCCCTCGCAGGCAGCTGAGGGCTTTACTGTAAATAGAGCTCATTCCTGTTGAGATTAAGTTCAGGGCCATGACTGAAACATTCTTGCTTTAATTAAAAAGCTTTAATTAAAGGGGGAATTTAATGTTGTGTAATTTCAAATGGCAGGTGGGAGGGAAAGTCATTTGGTGCAGTGGCACTACCATGGGTCATGTTATGACTGCTGGTTAGAAAGTCATTTGGCAGCTCCTATCATTGTATTGGCTCTTGCAATATTTACACTGTAGAGAGTGCAAATAAAATGTATAATAGCCTATACAATGCAGTCTCTTAAATAAGCCGTTGGATGAACATTAACCATGCACAAGTAAAAACTATTGTATTACAATTTTTCTTGGGTTACTACTCTATTTTGTGCCATTATTGACCCCTGGCCTGTTGCTGTCTTTAGATTCCTTCTGCTATATAACATTATTGAAGATGTTATCTAAATGATGATTATTTAATTATTTAAAGCAAGTGTTTCTATAAGAGTTTGGATGTTTCACATCCATGTAGTCAAACAAACCTAAATGATTTTGGTTTAAATAATCTTTGACACATCTCTAACCAAGGAAGTCCAATGTCAAAGTTTTTAAAAAATGTGTAGATATACTGCAATCTCACTACGTAACAATATAATGCCAATATAAGATTTATCGTTATTAACCTCCATATACTCTATGACTGGATATACTGGATATATAATATGTTTTTATGTGAAAAAATATATATATATATTTAAGGTTACAATTAAAGGTTTTATTTCTCTTTCATCAGTGTGATATTGAGCTAATTTAGCCAAAAATTTCTTTTTCTTCTTTACCAAGGGTGCCAATAATACTAGAACAGAATCTAAATCTAAATCAGGGGACAGGTAAGAAAAGCTCTGTCTTATTTGAAACCTGTCTATGCTATAAGTTAGCAATATTACACTCAATTACATTTTCGTCCCCCCATTATAAATACCATATATAACCAGTATTCTATAACAGCTTACATATAGAAAAAAGTGTTTATAATTATCAGACTTCCAAGTCATTGCATTATTATATGTGTCAAACTGTGATATGACAGAACCTTCTTTTTTCTTTCACTCATCAAATCCCATTGCATGCTAATAAAAAGAACATTGTGCTACAGCTGAATTAAATTCCTCAGGCTTAAGGCTGTAGGTCCTCATGGGGACATAATGACCGGACACCCACTAAGCTCACTATGAATTGGATTAGCAACTTGACTTGAAATTATTCATTTCTCAGCATGACGGTTTAAGAACACTGAGCTGTTGAAGAACAGGTAGACTGAGAAGGCTCTGTAGACAAGACACTGTTTCTAACTGTACAGCCTTCAAGTCTGGCCTTTCAGCATGTGATCTGAGATGCAGCACACAGGTCAGACTTTGAGTAGGAGAGCATAGTGGAGATAAGGACAGGCTTTGTGCTGTAGTGTCACTGCTATCAGCCCTTGATCAGCCTGAATGATGGCCTACCTCTGGTGGGGATACACTATAGTGCGAGGTGTGTGGGGGGAGGACAGAAAGAGTGGACCTATGTTGCTCATGGCACTACAAAATAGATCAATATGCTTACGCAAACATCAAACACTATTCAGGCCCACTAAGAGGTATTCATCTTAGCAGGTTCCTTACAAGTTAGCTGACGTAAGATTGACTAATTGAATAGGGAATAGGTAACACTGGGCCTTTAAGAAGCACCAGGATAGAGCAGAGCTAATTAAAATGTCTTCATTTGTGTGGATGAGCTCCTGTAGTACAGCAGTTAACTTCATTAACCTCAAGTAATATGTAATACATTTGAACTTCTTATTGCTTAAGTTAATTTAACTTAATTAAATTACTTTAAATATCATTTATGTAACAACCAGGGAGCCCCATCCCACTACATTTGCATTATAAATAAGTGCACTACTACTGAAACTACAGTGTGTAGTAATGTGTTTATCTCTGTATCATCTTCACAGTGATGACTGCAAAGAAAGAGCATTTTTCTGCAAGCAGTTTTTATGCATTATTACTGCATTACAGCGTTGATGCATGCCAGACACACTGCCCTTAACTAATATTTATTATATGTAGTTCAGGTTTTAATTAGAAATCCAGTTTGGCTGACCTTTAAAATTGAGAGGTCAAACCAGCAGACCATTGTTTAAAGCAATTTCTGTAATTATTATTGATTGATTTGCTGTCTATTGTGTGGTTGATTAGATCAATATCTCAAAGAGGATTATGTACTATACAGTGCAAACAAACCTCAGTAATCACTTAGAGACCCAGTACAGCAATAAAATCCAATATGGTTCAGTATTATCTGTTCAATAACATTTGCTTGATCTCAAACCTGACAAGCAGTGTTCTTTCTTAGATCATGTAAGACCAAAAGATTTTGAAAAAGGAAGCAAATTTATCAAGTTACATGTCAGAGTAGAGTGGATTTGATGGCCATTAATCCTGTGATGTAATAATTTTTTTTGTAGCTTTGTATACATGCAGAAACTAGATTGAAAACAATTAATTCAGCAGAGAGATCATCCATTTGCCACACACATCATATACTGAGTGAGAATGTGAGCTCTTTACACCCATTTTGCTGCAAATCTCTGCATCAAAAGGCAGCCATTAACTGGATAGATCACCTACGTGTCATAATTCTCCTAACATTACCATCTGAACATCCGGTGTTCTCTGTGCACTTTAGGCTTGTTATCAATATAGTAAAGGCTGAATTCAGCAAAAGCATTACTCTTTTTCGCTGTCCAACTACAGCTTAGCTAGTGCTGGCCTTAGCTCATTTGAAGAACCAAAAGTATTCACATTTTTACACCATCAGCAAACAAGCCTAGGCACATTTTAGTTTACCAAGGTATAGACGATGTAAAAGTACAGTGTGAAGTTATATACGTATGAGTTTTAAAGGTACACCACATTCACATTCACATATGATGCTATACATGCTGTTAAAGAGACCACCCCATTGTAGCCAGAAAGATACAGTTAACTACAGTTGGGGTCATAAGTTTACATGCGGCTTGCAGAATCTGCAAAATGTTAATAATTTAAAAAAATAAGATGGATCGTAGAAATTGCATTTTGTTTTTTCAGTACTGCCCTGAATAAGCTATTTCACAGATGTTTACATGTAGTCCACAAGACACAATAATAACTGAATTTACACAAATGAACCATGAAATATGAAGTTTACATACACTTGATTCTTAATACTGGTTACCTGGTTGTAACTGTTTTTATGTTTTGTGATAGTTGTTCATTAGTCCCTTGTTTGTCCTGAGCAGTTAAACTGTCCACTGAACTTCAGAAAAATCCTCCAGGTCCTGCACATTCTCTGCTTTTCCAGCATCTTCTGCATATTTGACCCCTTTCCAGCAGTGGCTATATGATATTCAGATCCATCTTTTCACACTTAGGACAACTGAGGGATTCATACACAACTATTATAAAAGGTTCAAACATTCACTGATGCTCAAGAAGGCAATATAATACATTAAGAGTTGTAAAATTTTGAACGGGATGATCGATGTAAATGTAGCTTCTGAAGGACAGTACTAAATGAAAAAATAAGATCTTTAAACATAATGCAATTTTTATGATCCCTCTGATTAAAAAAAAAAAAATTATTAACATTTTCCAGATTCTGCAAGGCATATGTAAACTTATGACCCCAACTGTAGCCGATACTTCAATTCTCCTCTAGATGTGCAGCTAAAAATAGCTGTATAGTTGCCAAATGATTTGCTCATTACTCATTTTCTCTGGAGCCATGAGTCACGTCTGCCTTCCGTGGCAAATGTGATTCATGTCAGCACTTTTTCCTGTGCTACTGGTAATGGGAATATTAAAGCAGTTAGAGTGTTAGGGCTTCCTAGATTTTCTTTGAGGAAAGCACATTTGATTTGTGATAATGATGGGGGAAAATCTAAGTAATATATACCTTAAAACCTTTTCTGCTCCAAATATTTTTCTTATACAAACAGTGGGTTTCTCCAGGCGTGCCTTAAATATATTCTGCATGTTTCTGAAGGCGTTTCCAGAGTATTGTGATGAACACGGTTTTTAAATCCAGCTCTTAGTGGGCCTGCTATTTCCCTACTGACAGTGTGACTGGAAAATTTCAAAGAAAGAGAAATGGCCTCAAACTATTTATGGGCAGTGTACCATAAACCAAATATGTGGCCATAAACCAAATATAAGATTATTAAACCTATTTCTAGACTTTTTTTACACTAATTTCAAGCTTAAAATAGTCTTCTTTTTTTGGCAGAGGAGTTAAGAATAAGCATTTATTTCTAGAAAGAAGCAAAATTATTTGCCAGTTGAATAAGAAAACGAGCAAAATGGCTCAAAATAGGTTTAACAGTCTTATATTTGATTTATTGTAATCCTGTAAAAGGAAATGCTAGATAAATTTGAGTATATTCAAGATATTTTCACTTGCTAAGATGTCAGCTTTTGCAGTGTTCAAACCAGTTATCTTTTCTGTCCAAAATGTAGAACATTGTAATAAACTGCTGTTTTTCTTTAGAGGTTGAGGATTCTGGATAACTGGATGCCGAAGAACAACTCTCTGTTTTCGCCCTCAGAGCTGGACATCTCTCTGCAGGATGTCTCAAACTCTTCTCTCTCCCCGCCGCTGGCTGATTGGGAGGCTCCCACATTCACTCGTGCTGCACAGTTCCGAGTTGGTGCCACGCTGGTGCTCTTCTTGTTTGCAGCAGTCAGTAACCTGGCACTTCTCATCAGTGTGTGCCATGGACGGGGACGGCGCCTGGCCTCCCACCTGCGGCCCCTCATCACGAGCCTGGCTGCAGCAGATCTGATGATGACATTCATCGTGATGCCACTGGACATGGTATGGAATGTGACGGTGCAGTGGCACGGCGGTGATGGTCTTTGCAAGTTGCTTAGCTTCCTTAAGTTGTTTGCCATGCAGGCCTCTGCATTCATCCTGGTGGTGATCAGTCTGGACCGACAGCATGCCATCCTGCACCCTCTCGACACCATTAACGCACACCGGCGCAACAAGAGAATGCTGGTGCTGGCATGGAGCCTCAGCTTGCTCCTCGCCTCCCCACAGGTGGGCTACAGCACCTCAAACATAAAAACGAAGTGAAACTATGTTGTGCTATTTTCCTCATGGTGCACACATATCCACTGTGTATGTTAATAATGTATTTTTTTCTGTGGTTCTTTTCACAACAGTGGTACCGAAAGTCACTGTTCAAATGGTCCATTGAGGCCTCTGTTATACTGGATAAGTTGCAGATATTGAGTAGTTTAATTAGACTGAGTTAAAGTGGACATTCTCCCAGTTCACTTAGACAAACTGTTTACCTGTTTGATAGAGATAAATGGTTATCTAAATCGAGGAAATTAGGAAGAGGGCGAGTCCATATTTGAATTCATAAGAATGAATGAATTTTTATGTGGTCCTCTTAATGTTCTTTCATTAATGTGGTATGAACCCAACCTGAATATTGCTGCGTCCATAGAGTTCAGAACCATTGTTATTTCCAGATCAAAAAAATTGTATACAGTAGAGACTTTTTGAGCTTCTTTTATAAGAGAATGTGCTGAACACCTAGAACAATTGCTTTGAATAAGTAGCTCATCCTCCCACATGCAGAAGTGCATACATCTATTTTTACATATGCTGTGTCTTGCATAATGAGCTAGAATCTGCTCTGAGTAATATTTACACAGCAAGAATGAGCTCTGTGCTGGTGCTGGCCAAGCACCTATCATCATGAAAATGGTCATTTTAAAACCCAACATTATGTTGATTACTGAATGTATTATGGTATATTTTTACCACCAAGTTGAAGAGGATGTGAGTCGGTCCACTTGCAGGAGCCCTCTGACAGATCTTATCCCAGACCGGCACACACATTGATCTCATTGCTGTATAGCCTGTGCAATTTGTATATACCAGGTATAGTATGAGACTGCTGATGAGCTATGAATAAGGCTTTTTCAGTCATAATTGCTTTGGCTTTTTTCTGCCTCCAAAGATTGGCTCCGAGGTTCATATGAGGGTCATGGTATGAAAATTGCAGCAGTAATGAGGAGGGTTCAAAGCACACATATTACTGATGCATGCCAAACACATCAACAACAGGGTGGTGTTATCCTTTTTTCCTATTACAGCATGTCCCAAAGGGCTTTATACATCTTATACAATAAAAAATTTGCCAGCAACTTTTTATTTATTAAAGAACAACACATCATACTTTTTTTTTATCTGTTTATAGTTACATTTAATGTTGTGCAAGATCCATGAAACAAGTAAGTTCCTATTATCTCTTATGCTATAACAGCTATAAACAGGTGAACTACTGAAGACGAAATGAACAGCATTGTGGCATAAAGGGTAATAATAGATTCATCAGAACGAATCTGTATGACATCAAACTGCTGTGTACCCAAAGCACATTTTGGAAAGAAAAAAAAAAAACTTGACAGTATATCCATGATCAACACCTCCACCCAATAAAGTACACTTGATACACAAAGCAGGAAATAAATGGACTGAAAAAAAAATGCAGGCTTCTATGCATCATCATAGAGGGGTGAGTGTGTGTGTGTGTGTGTGTGTGAAGATATGTTGTGTCACATCTAAAATATGCCAGTGTACAACCTCAGTGTTATGTATAGCAGAGGAGCTCTAGGCTTGCTGGGAATTTTATATGCACACCTGTAGGGGCCAGTGATGGCACAGAACGCTTCTGTCTCAGGTTCTTCCTTCCTAATCTAATATACACCTACTGCAGCAGGATTGCGGGAAGGGGGGATGTCACGTGAACACAGTGATGCAGAAGGAGATAAAAGAATTAGGAAAGAACAAGTAATGTGTGTAAAAAGGTACCAGAGTATTAGTCAGTGGTGGTCAACATACAGTGCCAGGTAGAAAGTGTTTATAAGACCCTGCTATTAATTCAATTGGAAAATGGGATAATAACAAATGAAATCATTTAAAATGACATCTGTATTGGTTGGTGTTGTGGATTGTTGAAAATGTTTACTGCGACTGAAAATACATTTTGCACAGGACCTCAAAGGTTTGTCTCTTCTTCAGTTGTTTATCTTCAGAGCAATCAAAGCCGAAAAAGTGGATTTCACACAATGTGTGACACATGGGAGTTTCCGAGAGCGATGGCAGGAGACAGTCTACAACATGTTCCACTTTGTCACTCTCTACGTTATCCCACTGCTAGTCATGAGCTGCTGTTACACCCGCATCCTCGTCGAGATCAACAGACAGGAGCACAAAAATAAAGGTAATTGCAGTAATTTTATACTGAACTACCTATTTTCTTTTTTACCATTATGGGTATCCAATTAGCTCTTTGTAGGCAGCAAGTAAATTTAATGGTAACTTAGCATTCTGCTAATGTAGCTCAATGCAAGGCTTGGTGGAGTGAACTTAGGTAGTGCAACAGTTTTTTGTTCTGCACACACTTGCACAATCCTCGGTGTTTTGCATCCATTTCTAAATCAATGGCACTGTATTTCATTGGCTATCCACAGACCAGTCAGTCTACTCTATATAGTCCCCTCAGTAAGTATTGGAATGGCAAGGCCAATTCTTTTGTTTGTGCTATACACTGAAAACATCTGGGTTTAAGATCAAAAGATGAAAACGATATGATAGATCAGAATGTCAGCTTTCATTTCCTGATTTTACATCCAGATGTGTTAAACAACTTAGAACATGACACCTATTGTTGGAACCCACCCATTTTTCAAGTGATCAAAAATATTGGAACGTGTGACTGATAGGTGTTTCTTGTTGCCCAGGTATGCCCTGTTAGATTGATTGTTTAAACAATTAATAGCTCTGAATGTTTACTCTTGGTTTGAACCCTGGGTTTCACCTGTGAAAACTGCATTTGTTCTTAAAAAGGATAAACCAACATGAAGACATGAGAGCTGTCTATAGGAGAAAAGCAGGCCATGTGGAAGCTGAGAAAAGAGGGAAAATCGATCAGAGCCATTGCACAAGCATTGCGAATAGCCAATACAACAATTTAGAATGTCCTGAAAAAGAAAGAAACCAATGGTGTACTAACAACCAGACACTGAACAGGTCGGCCAAGGAAAACAGCAGCATATCATCTCATATTCATCTTTTGATCTCAAACCCAAATGTCTTCAGTGTATAGCAAAAACAACAGAATTGGCCTTGCCGTTCCATTACTTTTGGAGGGGACTGTACATGATAAATGGAATAAAACCTAATGTATGTGTGTAGCTATTCTACACACATAAAGGAATAAAGATCATCTCTCTGATGCAGATAAAGACAAAGCCCACTGAAGGAGCAGTTGTTGTCACATAGTTAAACCTGTGACTAGGACTATAAAGTAGGCACATTGATATTGCATAATGCAGTGCATTTTCCCAGATCAGAGACCATCATTATTTAAATTTATACTAGAAGTCTTATGTGACACTAGCAACTATTAATATTTAATCCAATTTTAATGCAGAATTCAAGTTATTCCCCATTTAGGTTCCATATAAAGTATTTCAGCTGACAAAATCTGCTTCCTCTGTGCAGCGGGGGAGTCATGTCTCCGGCGCAGCCGAACAGATATGATCCCTAAAGCAAGAATGAAGACGCTGAAGATGACCATAATCATCGTCCTGTCATTCATAGTCTGCTGGACTCCATATTACCTGTTGGGGATCTGGTACTGGTTCCAACCAGACATGCTGAAGGTCACTCCTGAGTATGTCCACCACCTGCTCTTTGTCTTTGGTAACCTGAATACCTGCTGTGACCCAGTAATCTATGGCCTGTACACGCCGTCTTTCCGTGCTGACCTTGCACGCTGCTGGGGCTGCCGTTCAACTAGCGACTCTCCTCGCTCTCTTGAACGACTCTCCGCCCGACAGGGGCCTCACAGCGCAGAGCAGGAGTCCGATCCTGCCAGTGTCAAAGGGGCTGAAGGGTAAAATATATATATATAAACACCTGAGAGGTAAACTTCCAAATCGCTCCACATACCCTCAAGCAGAAGTGCATACACTGAAATAGGTAAGAAAGTGCACTGAGGGTGGATTACAAGGGAAGCAGTGTTTTTATTCAGAAATGTAATTTAATGTCATGTCAAGAGTCAAGAGTTGTTAATTTGTCATTTGCACAGTTACACTGGGAACACTGGGCATTGAAATGCTTGTGATGAGGCTCAGATTTAGACACTGACAGAACAAACACATATTTGGACATTAAGGTTGGGATGATGCTGTTATGTGATGGTAAATGAGACAGTGGTGTACAATGGCAGAGTAAAGTGATGTGTGCTATGTAAAATTGTTACAATGGTAGAGTAAAATGTAATGTAATGAAATGCCCTTGTAAAAATGTATAATGTCAGAACAGAAATACTGTTATCTGATAAACTGCTCTTACAATGCATGCATTGCAGCAAATACATCAGCATTACAGCTGATTTCTGTGATGCTGCCAGGTACACTGCTGATACTTTAAACTTTAGCAATAGCTTACATTTTACAACAGCACTGAGTGATATTTCTTGCTGCAAGTCTGAGTCTCTGTGCTACTCTTTAAAGAACAAATCTTGCATAATTTCATAGTTACATAATGGCATAATTAAGTTTAATAAGCTTGCACAGTCTGCACAGAGACCACAGTGACTGATTAACAGGGATAAAGTGAGTTTAAAGCCCGAACAGTACTCTGCCTCTGCAGACTGCAGGCTTTAGCTCATTTTGAAATTTAATAGGAATCTGATTTCACATTGCACCACATTGAAACTGGCTTAGCACAGAATTAAATGGAGATTTTGTACAAGTCTAGATAAACCTCATGGTCTTCAGAGAGCAACAAGTACGCTTATTAATGCTTTGTGAGTTGTGAGTTTGGTATGTTTGGATTCTGGATCAATGTATGCAGTATGAGAAACAGAGAGAGATGTTTATAAGTGTCAGAATATGTTAAATACTTTGAGACAGTGATACATCAATGTCTTATCAGCAATAGCGCCAAGGTCTAATCAACAGAGCTGCATTCACTTGCAGGTCTACAGAGGCACACTGCCTGCTTTGTCACCCAATGTGCACATTAAAGACAACAGAACAATAATCTGAGGAAGAGGAGTTGTACACACACAGTTTTCCTCCATCTCAGTTTGTCTGTTATGGAATATTGACTAACACTCGTGTTAGATTAAGTAGGAGAGAACAACTCCAAAGCTACAATGTTTCCTGATACTACAAAATAAAAGAGGAGTTTTTATTTAGACGCTAAGAAGTACACAGTGGTAACTGGAGTGGGGTTTCCTCCACCAAGTCTGTTATTTTTTTCAAATGCATCAGTAGTTATTTGATATTGGAAAAGATGAGGAAAAATATGAAATAAAGCAATAACATGTAATGAAGATTACATGTTATTTACATGTTAAGTCCAGGCTTTAATCGACATTGACTTTATGCCCAATATGCTTCTTTATTTCACTGTTGCTTGCAGCGAGCACAGATTAATCAGCCAGTGAAAGAAAATTACACTAGCATCTTCATCAATGTTGAATATTAATGGTGAAAAAGGCAGAGCATATTCTTTGGTATTTCTGCTAGCATGTTGTCCCTGTGAACATCAGGACAGGGAGAGGAGACTTTTTCACTTCCACACTGAGGGTGATGCGGTGATGCAGTGTCTGTCAGGCTTCTCAACAAGCTCGAAAAGCTCGAAAACTCTGCTGCTTCATGTTCTCTAAAGTTTTGCACTCTCCAAACAAATTAAATCCAATGTCATTTTCATTTAGCCAGCACGACTGCATACAGGCAAGAACGAAACAGACTATACACCTACTCTAAACTGTCACAGTTATAATCCAACATGTATTTTAGAGTTGTCCTGATATAAGGAATTAATGCACACCTGGCAACCAGTCATTTCTGTGGCCATGTACAAGATCTGTGGCCATGTACATAGCTTGTACAAGATATTTTCATTTTGTTGCCAGTGACTAAAAAATGAAATGAAAGGTAAGAGTGAAGCAATAAAGCATTACACATGAGAATGTAGTGAAATCCCCTGCATTAGTTTACCTCCTAAACTCAGTCTTGCCCACAAACTCAGTAAGGAGAGATGCACCTTAGTTACAATACAGCACAACCTGCATATACAACACAAACGGTACATTTTATGTACAGCCATGCACACAAGTACATACTATACAAACAAACATGATATCAGTTGTTTATGGGAATGTCATGGGAAGCTGTGTATTTCTGTGTGAAAATTACTGAATAGCTTATCTGAATTAATTAAACTCATTTTCAGGCTTGAGTCTCAGTGGAATTTTCCCTTTTCCATGGATGGTTAAAGCAGGGATTGTGTCAGGATTAATTCCTACTGTGAGCTGTTACAAGCTAACACATGCAACAAATGTTCCTCTACGTAATAAATCAGGGAAGTCATTGAGTCTCTAAAGGATGTCAGCATCTTTCAGGATTGAGATATCACCAGAAAGTATGTCACATTCTTCCATGAGCTCACACAAACACACTCACACACACTACAGAACACACACACGGGGTCTGCCTCTGTAGAAAGGTCCCCTAAAGGATGTCAGCATCTTTCATGATTGAGATATCACCAGACAGTATGCCACATTCTTCCATGAACTTCTACACACACACACACACACATACAAACACACACACATGCACATACTCTACAGAACACACACATGGGGTCTGCCTCTGTAGAAAGGTCCCCAGGGTCCTGCTGGCTGCCATGGCAACACTTAAAGTCAATGTTGTTGGTGTGATGAAGATTTCTGTATAGTGTGGCCAAAAGAAAAGCAATTACTGCATGTCATCTCCCTGGTTTTGAAGGTAGAACTCTGAGCAAATGAAAAATACAGTCTTGATCAGATGTGATGCAGGTGATGTGTTGCCTGAATTGTAATGAGACTCAATACATCTATTAAACATATAATGCTGTTTTAAATCAGCCCTCATTCATCAAAGTTGAGCTTGGCCATGGTTCTGGTTTGTCTGTACTTATGGTCTCACTGGTCTCAGTGAGTGTAAAACTGAGCATAACATTTTAACAACCTGAAAACCTTGTTTATGCTTTGAGTGATTGAGCATTCAGCTTCTCCATGACATGAGCAGCATTTCAGAAAGATGCAGATTCAAATGTCTTGGATGAAGCGTGTGCTAAACCCTGGTGATAGGAGAGAACTAGCAAGTGGTTGTTAATTAGCAAATGACCTTTGGGAGAAATGGGTTGAAAAAACTCCTGGAACTTCACAAAGTCCATGATGCCCAGTATCCTAACAATGTTCACAGGGTCTTTGGAGGAAAAAAGCACCACAACATCACAGATCCTCCACCATAATTAACAGTAGGGATTAGGTTAATTTCTGTATAATGATCCTTCTTTTTCCCCAAAAAACCTTCCTTAGTGTTTGTGTTTGCCTGTCTAACCATCCTCCATACTGTACCTAAAGGCAAAATACACTTTTGTCCTCTTCCAGACATCTTCACTGAAATGTTTTTTCCTTCTCTCCATCTGCTTTTACACTTAATCAGATGTAGCCTGTTGAATGATTCATTTTGGAGACTTACTTTCATAACACCTGCATAAATTAGGGTGGGTTTCATCTAAGTTATACAAGAGTAAATTTGGGTGTGTTATATGATGTATAAACAAGGGCTGGGAGCTTACTAGCTCACAACTGCACCAAAAGTCACTGTTCATTTTGACAGTTAATGAGTTAAATGCAGATTTGTTCATACATCCTTCCACGCACTCAAATCTGCACTCGTTTCTACACAACTTTGATGAATAAGGGCCACTGTGCATATAATTTAAGGCTTATGCTTCAAGGCCCAAGGCTCATGACTTTGGTTCCTTCAGGCTAATCATGCTCCTAGATCATGAATTATTCAATATCCATATGAAACTAAACCAACTGAGATTCTCAGGCTATGAACTACCGTGTGTAAAAGTGGATCTGCCATGCATACATTTGCATTGTAAAATCCTGTTTGATTTTCACTACTAATTTAAACTTTATTGTCTATTAATTCTTAATGAAAATCTGCCTTTGCCTTCTTTTTGTAGCATTACTGGAGTGGGGGTGTGCTAAAGGAATATATAATCAATATATAATTAGAGGAAGACAGCCCAGAGGCTATCTGGAGGAGCTGCATTGGGTCTTTTGGCTATTTAAAGGTTTTATTGGCCTGAAGAGGATATTATAAATCCTCATTTACCATTTTCCTTCTGGTATTGTCTGGAGCTTTACCATTGATTGATTTGCAAGCAGGTAGCCAGACCAGAACATTTTGAGAAGATGCTTTCCTCATGGTCCCTGATGTCTGAAACTGATGCTCACGGTTCACTTCAGTCTCAGTGTAGCTGTAATCGTTCTCCAGCAAGCAGTGTGGACGTATATTGTAATTAACTTTTAATTTAGCTTTATATTTTATTACAAACATACACTGAAAAGATTTTACCCTTACCAAGAGACCATCCTTCCAATTTTGTTTCCTAAGAGGAATACTGATTTACATTAGACAGAGAAGCTTATTCAACTTATGGAACTAATTACATTTGGCTTTTGGACAATTCTGCATTAATTCTTGAAGACATTGATTCTCTGTTGTTGACAGTGACTGGCATACAGATGGTGGTTCTGTGACTATTATTCCTGTATTCCTGACCTTTATTCATTCAGCACAATGTCTTAACATGTAAAACAATGCAATTACGGACAGGGGACATGCATTTCTTTCTCTGTGCACACGGGGTAGACTGATATTGAACCATACCTAGGCCACACAGGACTTAGTTATGCCTGCTGCAATGAGTTGAGTTTGTTTTCTTATGAAGGATAACAGTTTTGTACTTTTCATTGAGTGTGTTTGTGTGACTAATAAAATGTACACATTGCTGATTTTTTTCTATGTATTTTCTTGTCAGAAATTGTCATTATTGTGTTTTATGGTCTGAAAACCACTAAAGTAGCACAGTTTGGCATAATAAATAATAAATAAATATTTCTTTGTTTGGTGTATATCTGCTGGAGATATCTACTGTATGTATCAGTATTGGTATCAATGAGTAAAAAAAAAAGAACATAATCGTACATATACTCATAAAAATGATACTGATGCATCCCTCCTGGAGGGTTAAGAAGCTTGATAAAAATAGATGTCACAAAAAAAGGCCCAGGACATGACAACAAAAGAAGCAGCTGAGCTTTGCATCAGTATGGGCCAAGATATTTATTTTGTACTTTCGATCTTTCCTTTAAATTCCCAGAGCAGAAGGATTTACGTGTCTTCGGAGGTTTTTAACTGGCTGGTCAGTGACATAAAAACGGCCAGTATACAGAGGATAGTGTGGGTGTGAATGGAGCTCCTGAATCATGCTTTATTCGTATCTGATATTTCAAAGTGACAGCCCAGACATGAAGTTTACCTTATTCTCCCCTTTAAAGTATTATGTTGGAAGACTATAAAGTATAAACTATTCACCTGTTCTGTTGATCTGTATGAGACCAATCTGGAAGCCACTCACTGCAGTAAACAGTGTGCAGTGATATTCAGACTTGCTGCAGTCTCCTGGGACACTACAGGTCTTCTGCCTAAGATTGCTACCATCAATCCTGATTATACTACTGTCCTATCAGAAAGGCAAATCCACACACAGGCAATCAGCCAACATGAAGCTCCTATAAAAGACACAGGTATGATAAAGAAACAGCTCTGAGCCTGTCTATATACTGGACATGGAAAAGACTATGCACAAATACCAAATTTACATGAGGAAAAGGTATAGGAGTAGAATTATAATTGACGTATCATAATTGACCTATCATCTATCAACCATAATCAATAAGCTGTAAGCTGCAGTATAATCTTGTTTCACCATTAACAGGTTTTAACTAAGAAGAAAAAACAATGAGGGGAAATAAGTATTCAGACACAACAGTTAGTTCCAGTCCACTAATTTGATTGGTGGAGCAGCGTTCCAAGATTGCGTGTATTTCCTGTAACCACACTGGGATGTTTTACTGTGTGTATCACTCCCCTTGTCTGTGTTCACCACATAAAATTCCACTTCCTAGTTCAAAACTGTTACTACAGTAGTGGTAGCGACATCATCAGTGGACATGGCAAACAACACTTTTCAGGAATATAACTTTTGACTTAAAAGGAAAGGAAGAATGGATGGCAATTTTAATGGATACACCTTTAACAGAAACATACAAATCAATGTGAGCTATCTAGCCAGCTAGCTGACGTGCTCTTCGGGATCTATTTCCTTTAGCGGAGCAAAAATAAACAGAACATTTGGCCATATTGTGTCTGAAATGTCACTTAATCGAAATTAATTTCTTGTTTATAGAACTGTTGTATAAAAGCAATGTGGCACTCACAATCATGTGCTTATACTGAATATGAGCACGGCTGTGATTACATATGGCACTCGTTCAGGGGTCTCGTGTCTACAGCTGAATCACAGCCATGCGATATTCAATATAACTGCACTCTTGCTCGTGCAATATAGCTTAAATATACTTCCAGTGCATTTATTTACACACAAATTTACACACACGTAATATTTTTTGACTTTGTACTTAAATAAATATGAACGAAAAAGTATGCATGTATTCAGAAGCATAAATAAAGATATGAAATTGATAGGGAAAATGTACCACAAATGAACAACATTAGTGCTTTGTTGCAAAGCTGTTGTTGTCCCCCTGATGGATTTTCTAAATCCTCCATAAATTTTTTAATGGGTTTGAACTCAGGAGCTGCAAGGACTTCCTGAGTTATTTTGGCTGTATGTTTAGGGGCATTATCTTGTTGAAATGTCCATCTTCTCTCCAGATTCAGTTTCTTAGCCGATGAGATTAAATACTCCTCTAATATATTCCAGTACATCAGTCCATTCATGCTTCCTTCAATGACGTGTAATGCCCCAGTATCATTTGCAGAGAATCAGCCCCATGTCATGATGCTCCTACCTCTGTACTTCACTGTAGGTGTGGTGTGGTGTTCCAGAGTATATTGTTCCAAATGAGTTCTGATTTGATTTTAGACTCTCATCTCCGTGCTTCTTTTTTTAGCAGAGAAGTTTTGCGTGGGCTGTAGTAACGGAGATGATTGTGGCGCAGTGAATTGCTTATTGTTCTCTGTTTAACTGATGTCCTGCAACTCTTTTCGACTGACTGCTGTCTTCTCTCTTACCTTCGTTATCATTAGTCTCAGTTGTGAGTTGTAGCTGTGGTTCCATGAACTTTCCTGCATATTACTGAACCAGGTTTACTGACAGGTCTTTGCTATGGCTCTGTAGCTTTTTCCATTTGAGTGTTGCTTAATAATGTTGTCCCTGAGAATTTTAGGAAGTGCCTTCACTTTCTACATGATTGCTAATTGTTGCGTGAAATCTTCCCAAACAATGGCACCTTTTTTTTTTAATGACACCAGATGCAATTTGCACAGGAACACTTGCACGAGAACAAGTAATTACATTTGGGCAAATTTTGCTTATTGTTCTCTTACTGTTCACACAAAGACAGCTTCATAGCTTCATAACTTCATTTCTTTCTTTCTTTCTTTCTTTCCACTGTCACCTGCAGCAGTATATGCTACTCACAGTGAATTTAAATGCTGAGCTCTTTATCCAGAAGTATTGATTTTGAAAATGTCTAATGGCCCTTAGTCATGATAGAGTGGTTGGACCTGGATGTAAGTCTATCAAAAAATATAATGGGTTTCACATGTTGTCTATAGGATTCCTTGCAGAAAAGCATTGAAAATTTTCAATAATTTTCCATGAACCGGGATTTCTGTTTTTTTTGCACCACACTTGGAACATGTCTATGATACTCTCAGTGAATTTAAAGTTGAACTCTTTATGCAGTAGTATTGATTTTGAAAATGTCTAATGGCCCTTCATGTGTTGCTTTGAAATGGCACTCAGACATGTTTGTGAGGTGAAGCAGGAACAGCTTAAAGATGTCTAGATGGGCAGATTTTGTCTAGATGGACATGTTGTGATGGAGTGGATGGATGTAACTATAGCCTATCAGAACTATATTGCAGAAAACCCTTGCAGAAAAACTTTGAAAATTTCCCATAGTAGATAAGACTAGTCTTCTGAAACAAAAGAGAACAGCAACAGCTTCATGACCTTTACAGAACTGTGGCTTTTTATGGTGCTGAAGAGTACAACTGTTAATGGATTGCAGGGATTTGATCTGACCGTGTTGCTGTAACCTGAGCCAACCAGTGACATCCTGGATGAAGAAAGTGGAATATCTGTGTGAAAGTCCATATTGATTTTTGTGGTCCTAGTTCAGTGTGGCAGCAGTGTTTCTATTTTTGTAGCACTCAGTAATAGATAGGCATGAGCCTGTAGAATGCGGGTGGAAGCTGTTTACTTCTGTGGCAGACTGCACACGCTGCTGCAGTGTGGCCCTGCACCCTCTATGAGTCACGCACTGATAAGATCGTCTTACTTACCAGGCTGCTGTACCCTTTCCTTATGTACTGGGAAAAAAAAAAAAACATAAGAGAAATTAATGAAGCAGGCCAGAACAGGGACCAAAAAAGAGAACACAGAAGTGCTGACACAGAAGTGCTATGAGAGATTATAGAAAATCATAATGCACAATGACAGTATGCGTACACCCTACACATACGTTTCATTGTGCATTGGTGAAAGATTGCTTTTCTCATATCATTATGGTTATTGAGGAATCTGCCTCTGTTTGTCAGGTAATCAGTCTCTAGAGGACAAAAAATATTGTCTACGTTGCTGAACACAGTGCAAGGTGATGACAATGCTCTGAATCACTTTAATAGTCTCTTTGGTCTTCAGTTTCTAGCACCAGGTTAATCAGTATGAAAGTATCTAACTATAATAAGAGCCAGTATAGTGTAGGCACATGCAAGACTTTTGTTTCAGATCTGTATGTTTCACCATACACATTTTAGGGATTTATATTGCATGCATCTTAATGTATCATTCGTGCTTACTTTCCATAACATGGTTAATGGTTTGTAATTAAGCAGTTACTAATCTGTCAGCTCCTGACACTGATGTAATCAGCAACAGAGATGAAGAACACAGTCTAAATCTATTAGGGAAATGTAATATTATTATATTTTTATATTATATTTTATAGTTTTTTATTCATTTACACAGATTTACATAAATATTCCCATAAATTTCCACATTAAAACATTTGCTTTAATGAACACACACTAAACAATATATTTAAGGAGAATCTGATATATGAATAAATAAAGTAAAAAAAAAAAGCTTTAGAATGTTAGTCTGAGAGAAATAAGGAAATAGATGTTGTCACTTTCTACAAGCCAACTGAGCCTTTCTCTTTATTGTGAATATGCGAAGTGCATTTCGGCTTCCTGGAGTGTAGATTTCGCTGATGCTGCTCTCACCTTGACTCCGTCTGAGCTGGCACACTGCCCACTGAGCATGTCCACAACGGCATAGAATGGGTGTGTGTGAGCATAAACAGCATGACCACTGAACTGGTAATGAAACTTGAACACACACTCACACACAATACACAAAACACACAACAGTCAAGCATCAGCGTCTGCTCAAACCTCTTTTCACTCCAGTAGTTACGGTACACATGTGAGGCAGCTTAGCCATGTACAACCCAGAGTCCTGAGTTTGATTCTGAGCCTGGGATACTATCTGTGTAGTGCTTCGCATGTTCTCCTCATGTCTGCATGTGACCTCCAGTCACCACATGATCTGTTGTATTGTTAAGTGTGATGTGCCCATGTAATTATGGTGGAAACTAGACAGTAATAGGAGTGATGATGGTATGAATTTTGGTATGAATATTATTTTTATCATTTAAGGCATTATCCATTCTCAAACAATCTTGATATATCTTAATAATGTTGCCAAAAAATGCAAAAATGCATTCATCTTATAAAATCAGATCTATGGTTTATTTTCTCCTACTGCAGATACCTGTGGTACTTTGTCTCCCATCACCTCGATATCCCTAAACTCAGAGCCAATAAAATATGATGTTCATTTGCTCATTTGAGGTTTGGGGTAGGTAAATATGGAATTGTAAATAGGATGACTCTAATGACCTTTCATGAACATCATTCTATCATGGTAGTGCCAAATGGAGCAGAACTACACTACCCATCAGCTCCTGCATGTCAGATGATATTGCTACATGTTTACTGATCACGCACACCTGTTTCCTGTTTCACTTGTTGCACCACTATTTAAGTTCCAGGTTTTCAGCGTCTCACTGTCAAGCTATTGCTGTTGTTGTGTGTACCCTGTTATTGCATATAGTCTGTATGTTTCTTGCCTCACATTCATAGCTCATGTTGATGGTTCTTGATTTCATCTTTTTGTTTGTTTTGTTAGTACTTTGCACAATATATTACCCGCACTTCCATCCGTCACCCACCTCCACTACCAGTTCCTGACACATTACAGCTCAATTGCTGAATAAAAAATGCTATTTGACATTTACATGAGCTATAATGATGTATATATAAAATTTATGAGCCATAAAATGTATATATAATGAATTGTTCTGTATGTGTGTAATGTTAATTATCCACAAGTAACCATTTGGAACTGGAAAATATTTCAGAGGGATTCAAACCCAACATCCACCTCCCTAGCTACGCCTCTGGATTGTAGTAGTACTTGAGAAAGTGCTGAAATAGTGTACAGCAGTTTTGCATGGGATTTATGGTGCACTAAGGGTAATAATTTGGGAATTAAACAGGGAATATAATTTATCTACAGGGAATGTTAACAACTCTACAGTACTCCTCAAACAATGCCCTGTATGGTGAATAGAGAATGAATACAATTCATGACATGGAAGATGCTTTCTGGCATGGATACAAAATGGCAAACTCCCAAAGCAGTGCATTATGTAGTAAAAAGGGTGCAGTTTCGGGCACAACACAGGAGTGAGGAAAAGAAGAATCAGACAATAAATGTAGCAACTGCAAAAGTTAAATTACTCTGGGAACACTGACATCTACTTAGCAGTCTTTTATTTGGTACATAGACATCAGTATAACCGAATGAAAACAGAAAAAGAATCATATTTATTTAAACTGAGACACACTCAGCAATCAGAGTCCTTCTGTATTCACTAGATGGTTTCATTTGCAAAGTGTTTTTCAGGAGCAATTCAAGAATTTACTCAGTTTTGCAGAAGGCTTCTGTTTTATGTGCTGCAGTGTGTCTCAGGCTAAATGACTCCACAGTATGGAGCTGCACCAGCTCAACAGCAATTTAAAGCTATGGCGAGTTTGGTTCTGAAATACACAAGTATGGTATAAACGAAACAGAAAATACAAACATTAAAGCATTGCTTTCTCATTGGTACAAGCATCAGGCATTCACTACTTCTCTACTCATTTTATCACTTGTTCTAATTAACACACATGTTGGGCAGGCAAGAGCACATGAACTTATTCTAGTAATGTCCCTAGTGAAGTTATTAACACTGGGAGATGTGACATGTAGCAGCAAATGTTGCAGTACTGACAAGCCAAATTAATATACAAATTAAGATAAATCTGAGGTACTGCATGTTGTGATCCTGAAATCAATGAATGGAATAGATTAATAAGGTTAACTTAAATTATGCATTAAACTAATTCGTATATGGCTTATTAAAATATGGCAAAAGCCCAACTAATAAACATATTCTGAAGAAACATATTATGAACATTGTGAATAAATAACTACGATGAACAGAGAATGAAGCAATAAAAACATTAAGTCATGATCTGCTTGCCATCAACATGCAATTCTGTTTCAAATTCTCAAATTTCTAACATTCTTCTTCCATTCGACTGAGAAAGAAAAAAATAACTGAAAATCAAATTTGAATATGACAAGAAATCAAATTACACTATTATTATTAATTACAATAACCAGTCTTTAGGAACTTATCAAAATGTCAATTTTTGGCAATGTTTTCCATTTATAACAGAAGGAAACAATTAAGAGGAAACACAAAAAAAGAAAAAAAAAAGTTCTCTAGAGAACAGGTAAAAATATTCTTTTTTGTTTCACTTCTTTTTTTCTGGACATTGGGTTTTGTTTTTCTTTACATTTACATATTTTGGCATCATACTTGTTGCTCTCATAAACAACACACTCTCCCGATATAAAACTGTGAGATCGTATTTTCTATATTAAAGACAACTTTCACGTGTGAAACCCTGACAGTTCATTCACAACCTTTAAAATAGCTGTACTTTTCCTTATGCAGTGTAATCAGACCTGGTGTACTGTATGTACTGACTAATTTCATTTATTAATAATAAATACATCTTTAAAAACTACTTCACATGTCTTGTTTTCTCGTTTTACAATTTATCCCACTGCATTCAAGGCTGTAAACTGTCAGCAATTTAGCACTCTCTCTCACACACACACACACACACACACACACACACACACACACACACACATATATATATGTCAGTATAAAAAACACACATATATATATGTCAGTATAAAAAAGCACTGAACATGTCATGTGCCTTAGTCTAAGAGAGGAATTAATACGACAGGTAAAGTACATATGAGGTATTTGGTCACATTTCACTATAAATCATAAGAGTTATTTGGCAATATCAACTCCATCAGTAAAAAGAGAAAAACAGTTATTACTTTCTGGTATCAGTGTATGAAAATATATGTATTACTCACTAGTTATTATTTTATTTTAAAAGTTATATATGCTAGTTCTCTATCGAATTCCATGTCTTAAAGGTAACCATAGAAAGACTTGAACTAAAATGTGAGGAACTCTATTGGGTTTGAGGGTTTTGTTTTTTTTTTTTGCTTTGGTTAATGGGAAGCTGATATTCTAATGTTTTTAGTATCGTGGCTGCCCTTAAAAAAGGAACAAATGTGACATCTAAAACGTCCACTGAAGTAAAAGACAAATAGATTTTAGAAAGCAATGAAAACCATTACAATACAGCATCTTTGGATATAACTCAACTTGGTTTTCACTGAGTATTTGGAGAGGTTAAAAGCAGAAAAGACAGAAACTAGGTTTGTGCCTAGCTTTGTGACAGCAAATACTTTCATGAAAAAAGGGTCACCAAAGAAACCTGGAAAATAGTTAGTAAGTACTTAAAAACAGTAACAGATCTCCAGGACAACCACTGGTTCTCAGATAGCCTTCCTCTTGTTAGTGGTGCTGATAGGAAGGTGCTAGAACACCTCCGTCAACCACAGCAGGCTGAGGAAATAGTGCTCTCTAAGTCCATTCCTTCCTACCAGTGTTACTTTTAGGCTTGTATTGAACTGTATGTTGTATTCCAAAAGCAGAATGTGCTCCTCTGCACTGGTCAGTTCTCTGCAATGGCTCTCACAACATCAACACAGAGGTCACATACATCATTAGCAAGCACTCTCCCATTCACTCTGTCTGGAGAGGAGAGAACTTTTGTACCTTAGGGGCAGCATCTCTGTTAACAACACATCCAGGAAAAGCCCCAGAGGTCAGTGAGTCATCCTAAGGCTCAGAGTGAATGCTTTAGCATTGTAGAAAGGTTTGGGTGTGGCAGTATTGGAGTCTGAGACACAGGGAACACAGTGGAAGGCGCTGGCTGAAGGCAAAAATATGAACGTTGTTGTCTGAATGGCACAGGACACTGGCACTAGCACCCGAAAGACTAAAAAAGATGGGCTCCAATGTGCACAGGGCTTTTGGTCGAGGTAGGTATGCTTAACCAGCAGCAAGGCAGGCAGATGGTTTACCTTGATAGCTCCGACTTACTTGTCAGGCTGAGGTAGCTATCTTTGGAGGTAATTTGGTGCGAGGGGAGGAAGGGAGAGAAGGACAGAGGGTGCAGCGTTAGCCACTCCATTCCACTCTTCTGGCAGGTTAACGTGGTGACACTATCACATATATAAGGCTACAGTGGGGAATCTCACTCACAGCTGAAATTAACTGACAATAACAATTCTACTAGGAGAAGAATTATGCTATGTACTTATAAACATCACATAAAATAGGAATCTACAGCATCTGTTCAGTCATGCTAAGGCCTCAGAATTTCAGTTTGGCAGTTTTCTACTACAGCATTAGACACATTTATTTTGGTCCGACTTCAGAAATTCTCGTGCAAAGAAAAGGGAGAACCAACATAATCAGCAACTGCCCTTTCTTATCTGTATAATTAGAATCATGGAAACTAAAAGTCTTGTAATGAGGACATTAAATCAGAATTATTACTAAAATTGTGGTGAAAAAGGGCTTTGGGTTAAGACCAGAGTTGGGTTAAGAACAGAAAGTAGTGTGTCTTGTAGAATAGGTTAAGGTTATAGGACTCTACATATACATATACATTTACTCCCTTACAGTCATAAGCCAGACTGCGTGTGTGTGTGTGTGTTACTGAATGCTCAAGGAAGGGCAGGTTGGAATAAGGCTTTGGTGAATAGTGTGACATGGAGTGGCCAAGCACTGCACTTTGGGGGGTGAGGGGTAGAGGAGAGTGTGTAAGGGGTTATCAGCCTGTGCCAGTGCCTGTGCTCATGGTTGTGCCTTGTTGGCAGTTGGGTTGCTGCTCAATGAGAACCTGGCAGTGTGCCCCTGCAGCCTGGCTCTCTGCAGAACTACTCTGAAGCTGTGAACACAGAGCAAATGTCATATGGGTTAATGACACTACTGCTATTAGAAAGTACTTAGAATCAGAGTAATGAGCTACTTGGAAGCAGTGAGAACAACAGAGTAAATGGGCTATTTAGGTGTGTTTATGTGTGTGTGTTTACCTGTGGCATTAGCTCAATAGCCTCAGTGGTGCGTATCGCTCCCTCTTTAGGTACTGTGTCTCCCATTTGTCCTGCTCCTCTCTGTGATATTGTCCAGTCATCCTGGGTGCCCTTTCTACAAAATGAACTACTCATGCGTACACACACAAACACAGAGATCATGTGTATCAGTGTCGGTACATATAGTCAAGGGTTAAAAGGATTTACACTTTAGTGAAAATATGGGCATAGTGTCAAAAACTAAGTGTAGTAGCTAAACAAAATGATAGCTGAGTCAAATTTAAGCAGTGTCCAAACTTAAATGTACTCAAGTGTTTAAAAGTAAAATGTAAATTAGACTGAAACTGGAAGTCATTTTTTAAATTTCGACATGGTCTCAAATTTACAAATTTAGTACAGTAGTACAGAAGGTGTGGTTGGAGTTAGATGTTTGTACTTTTTCCTGTGACTTTATCTGTATAAATGGATTGATGTCCATCTACATTGCTCTTGGTCTTGTACCAAATTTTCCATGACATAAGCATAATTTATTTTATTAAACAAAATCTAATATATGAAGAACACAGTGAGACTAATAGGCAGGCCACAAGTGAAGGTGATTAGTTGTGGTATTTATATAAATTGGTACTGATAAATCAAAGTTACTAAATAAAGTAAAGCGTTATTAGAGTTAATAAGTTATAGCAAAAATAATGAACTAAACAATTATTTAAGGCAAAAGAAAAAAACAGAGTCCTGTTTTGAAATGCGTACTAGGTCTAAGATTTTGAGATGAGCACTAGGTCTTAATGAAAATGTAGGGAGTTAAACTATATATTATCATGCAAATATTAATTTACATTTATATTCAGCTAAAGTACAGATCCAAACAATACTATACAGCTCTTTGAATAGTATTATTCAAATCTGTATAAATCTAGTGGAAACATGCTACTAGATTGACCCAGCCTAAACCATGGAGCAACAGAATGTAAAACAGCTGGTTACAGAGCAGCACTGGAGGAGAAGCTTCACTGACACTACATGGCATGACTCTCTGTTTGGATAAGTATTTCCAGAGTGGAAAGCTCACCTGCGGCGGTATGCGAACATGAGGAAGAGCACACAGAAGATGATGCAGGCCATTCCAATGTGGATGCCAACCACTATTCCGGTTACAGAGCTCTCTCCATCCTGCCTGCAGTTACACATGCTTTGCCCTCCTGTTCACACAGAAAGACACACACATTTCACATAATGATCACCATGTTTTCTCCGCAGCCAGGACTGTCTGAAAAAAAATCAAGCATTTTAGACAAAATTTAAGGGCTTTAAGGGCTTGTCATTGTTCCATGTTGGTTTGTTGCCAATTCTAAAAGCCCAATCAGCTGCTTTATGAGAAAAGTGGTAATGAACTTGATTTAAAACTCTCCTATAGCCACATCTCACAGGAGACAACTGCTTGTACACAGCTCTTTCTTCTTCAAACAAACTCATTTACATGGAAGCTCTGTAATGCCCTTCAACCTGCAATATTTTAAACTTGAGAACATCTATAGCCCATGATCTCTGAGCTATTGACCATAAACTGAGCTTTTAAGGAAGCATGAAACTCTCTGCTTTACACTTACCTTCATTAATAAGCTAAACTGCTATGGGATTGTGTTTTAGTTTTGGACAAAAAAAAAACAATTCTATTCTGAGAAGATAAGTGTTGGCAGCAAGATATCTTTACAGTTATTAAAAAAACATGATAGAAAAAAATTACTGAAGGTGCTCTTAACCTTACCATAGACAGGAAATATATATAAAAGTGAGCTATAGCTGCAACATAAGCTTCCTTAACATTCTGTCTGAAACTAGTGGTAGAGAAATCTCACTAAAGAGCTGAATGAAATTATGCTACAGGCAATAATACATACTCACACACATATGATGTAGGAATATCTGCCTTTATGTAAATATATAAAAGGTTAGAAAGCTGAGCCTAAGATGACATGATTATCGAGTGCCGGGTGTGTATAGTGTAGCTCACCAACACTGTTCTTGTCTCCTGTTCCACTCTCAGCCAGCGAGACGAGGCGCTTATTGCCGATGCTGTCTCCGTTCCCATTAAACGCTACCAGCTGGATCTCATACACAGCTGCTGGCTCTGTGAAGCCACACAGAAAATCACCTTTAGCTGTGACAATCCAGTCAATATACTGATTACTATTAAATATCACATCACGTCATGAATATGTTCTGTATGTGTCTTTATGTACATTGCAGGGCTAATCCAGACTTATTTGCAAATGTTTTAAATGACGTAATCAGTGGTGGAAAGAGTATTGAAAAATCTGACATGAGTAAAATTACTACTACTCTAGTGATAATTCACTTGAGTATTGGTAAGGAAAATTTTAATAAAGAGCTATGTGAGTAATTAAACAGTTTTCTATGTCTACAATCAAGAATATTTTCAGATTTTTGGAGCTACTGTGTATAAATATTATGTAGAAAAGTAACCTGTAAGTAGATAAAGTAGTTTTTCAGCATACAAGATAAGTATCACGGTTCAAGCTGATTTTAAGGAAATGGCATTGTCAAGTCAAGAATATTTTCATATCGTCTATATACTTAAAAAAACAGACAAAAGTTAAGTAATTAGCTGTCATTATACATCTCCAGAAACAGTCTGCACTTGACAAATTTCTTAGGACTTCCTAACTTCCTAATTTAACCATTTTGCCAAATATAACCACTAATAAATAAAAAAATAAAAAAATAAAAGTGCTAAAACATATTATGTAATCATAATAGTCATATGATACACAGTGTTAAAAATCAATCTAGCTATGCAACTGGTTTTGTGTGTGTGTGTGTGTGTGTGTGTGTGTGTGTTGATGTGTGTGTGTAAAGCTAACCGAGGTGTGAGATGGTGTGTGTGTTGATGTGGCTGGGGAAGAGCTCCTCTGGACCAAACTGCTCCTGAGGCACGACACGGTGTGACAGTTTAAAGCCCTCCAGCTTCCCTGGTTTACTGGGCAGTTCCCAATAAATCTGCATTGCAGTGCTGTTCAGAACTTTAGTGAAGAAATTGGGCATGGTGGGAACTATAGTGAGTGTGAGAGAGAGAGAGAGAGAGAGAGAGAGAGGGAGAGAGAGAGAGCTTACATCAGAATCAACTTTATCATTCTGAGAGTTTAGTTGTTGGTATTTGATAAATTTCATGTCATCCTCCATGACATACCATGTTGTGGTATCAGCGTGATGTGTGATGACTTACCGCCCCCTAGTGTTGTGGCAATGACAGTGTTGGACTTCTGGCTGGCCCCCAGAGGAGAGTAAGCTTTGAGGTAAATGGAATAAGTGGTTGCTGGTTCCAGATTATTAAACTCATGCTGGAATGTGTCCTTACTCACAGCCTCCTGGAGTTCTTTACTGTCTGGCTCTGGAAATGAAATAATGTGAATCTTATTGATCAGATCATTGCACAGAATTCCAGCTTCACTAAAAGGTAAGTGGTGGATGACCATTTCTACAATATCTACACCACCACTATTTTATTTGGTTAATTAACTCATGTCCAAATCACATTATATGTCCTACAATCAAACCCACAACCCTAGTAATTCCTGTCCTCCTTTGCTCTCTCACCTCCAAGCATGCGGATGTGCAGCACGTAGCCGATGATGTTGTCGCTCACGTGGCTTTCAGGCTGGTTCCAGCTGAGCTGCAGGGATGTGTGTGTAAGTGGTGTGGCCGTCAGGTCCTGCGGAGCCTCAGGAAGTGGATTCTCAGGAGATTGAGACACAGCTAAGCGTGCACTGGCCTGGTTGGTGCCAGCGCTGTTCTCTGCTATGCACTGATAGATGGCCTCATCCTCAGCAGTGATCCGGGTCACAGCCAGAGTGCTGCAGAGCAACAAGCATCCGCATCATCAAAGGAAATGACATATTTGGAGACTAATACGAAGTGCACTGAATTTGGTGATTAATATGAACTGTGCTAACTTTGCTATGAGCAGAATGGACATGAGATTGTACCTGTTGTTGTTGGTAAGTTTGACGTTGTCTCCAGGAGTGAGGATCTTGCCATTTTTCAACCAGATCAGGTGAGGCTCTGGGACTCCCTGAGCCTGGCAGGTAAACACTGCGCTGCCCCCTAATGGTTTAGACACAGATTGCGGCCACTGCAGGAACTCGGGTGGAGCTGAGAGAGAGAAAGTTCACATTTTTTTCTTTAGCTGTGTATTTTTGTGTGTGGACATATTGTTTCTAACAGAATGAGAGGTTTATTAAAGTCCAATCCTTAAAATAAACGTAATATGAAGCACAGCCCTTTTACAGAACCAGACCACATCTTGAACTGGATTATTTTTCTTAAACTGTGCAGAACTGGTTGTAATATGAGCATACTCATACACAATGCATACACAGAGCATACACATTTTCTATGAACAGCAAGATCTATCAGTCTATCCTTGACCTTCCTACATGGAGCATAAATGTACCGGCTTCCAACAAAAAAGACATATAAGCAGGACTGGACTAAGACTGCAAGATAGAAGACATGTAAAACACAAAAGAAGCCATAAATCACTGGCAGCACGATGTTCATGACTCTGTACTCTCAGACCCTTCAGATACAGATCTATTTGATATAGTTTGAGTTAGAGAGTTTTTCTTGTCATTCTAGCCATATACAAGTATACAGAAGAATGAAATAGCATTCTCCAAGGCCTTGGTGCAACAGTACAGAGATCACAGACAGCAGAGTACACAACTGACAACATGTAGAGCAAATTCAAAAAAAAAAAAAAAAAAAAAAGTGATAGTAGATCATTTCTGACAAAATAGTAAGAAAATATCTAAATTTGCTTCACTGTATGCAGGCTGACAGACAGGCAGGATTAGTGTTATTATGAATAATAATATGAATTATTATGTAGTTAATAAATGTAGAAAATGAGAATGTGTGTGTGTGTATCTAAGAGAAGGTAAATGGTCCCCCCCCAAGCCCTTTATGCTCATGAATAGAGACCGCTCAACAATCTTTACACACTAACCTCAAGTGAAGTGTAAAGCATACACTGAGACCGGTGCTCATGTGTGTGTTCAGAGCTCATTTTAATGTTAGTACATTGCTGTGGGAGAGAGGGGGTGCTTTCTTGTAATAAATCCACCCTATCAGTCCTGCCTAGCAGCTTGAAGAGCTCTTCACAATCAAGCATAAGTGAAAGCATTAACTCAGAAGAGCTGAATGCTCTGCAAACAGAGGCACACTGAATGAAACACAAGCTTCACTAAGATGCTGTACTCATTTGTCTGTCTTTGTGAGCTAACTACACTTCTCTCAAGGCTGAATGAGGTAGTTTGTCTCAGTTTGGTGCTGAAAGAGAAAGGATGACTTGAGAGGCTCCTCTGCGTACAGGAGAAGTTCAGCTGAAGAAGTTCATGGTCATGGGAAATGGTTGAGTGGACAGAACCACATTAGAATACACTGTTGTGCAAACACAATGGATCTACTCCATTTTCTCTCCCATCTCTCTAGTCATTCTCCATCAATTTGTCGGCTGCGTGCCGCTGATAGGCCGCCTGCCGTCCCCAAAGACTGCAAGCATCACCGTCCCCCCAATCCCCAGCCTCTCGCAGCATCCCACCCACACCCATGCGCACTCCCACCCCCACCCTTAACACGCACTATTTCCTAGAGGCCTGCTGGAATAGGGTCAGGGGGTCAAAGTTGGGAGGTGATCCTGCACTGAGACACATTATTCTGCCCCTCCTCCTTTTCCCCATCCCTTCTCCTATTCTTTCATTCTCACCCACTTATTGTCTCTCTCACCCTGCTCCACCTTTATACATCAACCCAGCCTCGTCCCCTCTTCCTCATTCTCTCTCTCTCTCTGTAAGGTCCTAATATATCCTCATTTATAATCCTTTCCATGCACATCTCTTTTTTTTCCTCTGTAGAAGTGAGCGTAAATCTAAAGTCAAATCTGATAACCAACCGGTATCTACTTTACACTGTATTAACAAAGTAGAAACCTAACTTAAAAGTTCTCTCCCCGTCTGTCTGCACCCAGATGGCTTTTCATTGTCTGTCTCATATCAGGCCACATATGCCGAACTTGTTCAGGCTAGCTTAGCATGAGGACAGAGGGCAGACAGGGTCAGAGCAGGCCAACCCATGACTAATTCTCATTTAAATACTTCCATTTTATGCAAACTAGAGCTTCCCATGCCCAAACACACACACCCAAAAAAAAAAAAACTGCTCAAGTTCAAGGGCCTGGGGCAAAACAGGAGCACTGGTCTGGGAACCGCAAGCAGATGGTGTGATGAGCAGGATAAGTAAGAATAAGCACCAGACAGCCTAGTAATTGCACATATATGTGGCACCTGCATCACTGCATATAGTAGAAATTAAATTACCACTGAAGCTAAATGCTGAGTCACAAATGGAAGAGAGTCAGATAAACCTAAGGTGATAAAAAGACATGTTATATTAACATAGGACCAGGAAACATGATATCTTAATCAGTGGTTCTATGACATTAAAACAAGAAATAAACGAAAATGCACAATTAAACAAATATAAGAACAGGACTACTACTGGGAGGTAAAGCTGAGGTGGAAAGGCAGGAGTGTTTCTTTTTCTTTGTTCCTCTACCAGCTCAATCAATAAATGAATGAATGCATTATCCTGTGAGGGGGAAAGGCTGATAGAGGGAGCGAGTGATTGACTGGCTTATGAGGACAGAAGCAGAAATCCTCTGGCACAAATGACAGATATTCAACCTTTTATTGCATGCTTACCTCATATGGTATTTGAGAGTCAATATAAGAGACATGCATTCATATAAAATATATCAAACTATATATTTATATATGAAAGTATATATTTATAAATGATCTTTCATTTCAAATAAAATCGCAATGTGCTTTACATGTACAATGTTTTGATCTGAATGAATTAAGCACAGCAAGAGTTATGTATGTACGTTTATAAATAGTTCTGAAGTCTTGTTAATTTCAGTAGCTTCATAGTAAAGCACTGGATGTTGTATGAGTGCAAGCAGCATTGTAATAAGAGCTAAATGCAATATGTACATGATTATATGAACCCCCTCCCACCCCTGTGTGGGAGGCAGGGAGGGTAATACACACTAGAGTGGCTTATAGGGCATTATCAGAGTCCAGCTGGAGTCTCACTCTTTTATTATGAGATGTGGGTGTATGTCTATGTGTGTGTTGGTTTGTGCATGCAGAGGGTCAGGGGCTGTGAAGAAAAGGGTGTCAACTCAGCCCAGAGGTCACAGTCAGGCCCGGGCCTGGTTAATCTAGTCTGGCCTACCCAAAAGCACAACCTAGTCTCATTTATCCTCATTCATATCAGTGTGTGTGTGTGTGTGTGTGTGTGTGTGTGTGTGTGTTTGTGTGTGTGCTTGTGTGTGCATGTGGGGACAGAATTAGGATATGGCTGAATGGATTGGCTTGGGGCTATACACATAAAACCAATCAGGTCTGGTCTGAGCCAATTTCATTTCATATGTGACCTCCTCAGGGCAGCTGCACGTCCCTTATGATCAGCTTCTGATACTTGACATTAGCCAAATGGCTGAATGGCAGCAGTCCTAGGTCAGCCATTTTCCATTTAAAGAGCATATATTCAGTATATATACAGTATACCTGATATACCAGGTTAATATCACAGGTATCAGACCTCGACAAGATATAATAAATGCTTTCGTACTATTCATACTTATATTTGTGTATATGTAGAAACTGATCAGAATGATGAGAAATGATGCTCGGTCTATGTAGAAATGCAATAGAGGAAAAGTATCATTTGTCTGCTCTACACTTGTTCTGTGCAAAGTAGTGAGAGACCCTAAAATGAGTACTTCTTTTATGCTCAGGTTACAGGTTACTAATATGTGCGTTTGATGTCGCCATGGCTGAATTCTGGAAAACAGTCAAAAATGCCTTTTTTTTAAAAGAGTTTTTGGTATACTTTGACATCTCTAGTTAGTTTCTAGTCTTCACTACCAAACCAAACACAGTGGTAAATATAGTCAGTATCCGTAAAGATGTCACAAACCTTGGTAGCAAAGCATGCTTTTCTCACAAGTTATCTACGTGCCATAACGAAAAGCCTAATCAATTCAATTTGTAATTAGATACCGGCTGTCAAACTGTCTGCAATGCTCCTGTGCAATCACATCATCATCAAAACAGAGAAAAGCGCTTACACGTTCTGTACAGATGACAGCGGACAACGGTTTAAAAATGTTTAATGACCAATTAACAAGACATTAATGATAAGAAATTTAGTCAATAGAACAGAACCGATTGCTTGGGTCTAAATGAATCGAGGGACCTTTACCTCTGGTGATGAGACGATGCTACAGAGACTGATGTGGATGATGCTGATAATCAAAGTGAAACCTCATGTCCCACTGTAGGGTGTCTTTCAGTATAATTGGAATGCAGTCTTTAGATGTGATTTTCTCCCTTTTCACTTTTAGTGGTAGGCAGATTTTAAAATGCTATAACTTTCCTTTTATTTAGAATACAAGAGAAAGGGAAACATATTTCTGTTCAGGAAAGCCTGTAGTTTGTCTACACTTTTAGGTAAAATCTAAACCTCCCATCTGAAAAATTTTAACATTAGGAGCACTTTGCCCTTTCAGTTACATATTATTAAATTGTTGAGTGTAATGTGTTAACTTAAGAGCCAGTGACATCAGCTGCCTAATGTCTACTTTTAGCTACCTGAGAAAATGTTTTTCCCCAGTGCACTAGCATAACTGTCAGAAAAATATATGATATGTAAATGGTGGAGGTTTTGGAGCAGTCTGGATGGGATTCTTGTCCTACCTTGCACCACCAGTCGGCCCAGTGCGGTACGTCTCATCCTGCTTCCAGGTCTGTTGGCTGAGCACACGTATACTCCAGAGTGCTGTAGGGAAACGTCAGAGATCATAAGATTACCCGTGCCCAACACTTGGATCCCCTCCACTCCAATAGAACGTCCATCTGCAAGAGACACACACATACAGAAAAGAGATCAAATATGAGTGAATTAAAAGCAACAGAAACTTACCCTAGCATGTACATGATTACACAGGACTGTACATACCATTATCATTATATTTAAGTAGAATAAACATAATGAATAAGAGAAAATGTCAAAATTGTTTGTAAGGCAGTTGGACCCTGAAATGTTGTAACAATGTATTCTACCATCAACCATACACTATGTTTCTACAGAACAAAAAGATTGTTTCCAAGAAGATATCCACCATCATACAGTGTTACAGTTGCATTGTGCCTCCGTAAGACTGCAGTATGTACACTTGGGCACCAGGCATGCATGAAACCAGCTTTAAATCATCTACCACATTGGTTAAGCAATGAGTATTTGTGTCAGAATTGATCAATTTTACCCAGCCTGCTCCAGGACACAATTGGTCGGGGGTTGCCTGTGGCAATGCACTCTAAGATGGCAGTCTGGTGGACGTTGATGGTGAGATTTTGAGGACCTGAGAGAATCACTGGCTCCTTATAGGTACGAGGAGTTGCCACTGTGTAAAGAGAGAGACACACACAGAAAAACAGTGAGAGAGAGACAGAGAGACAGAAATAGAAATGCTAATGGGCAGGTGTCAGACATAAGTAAGATGTAAAGGCCAGTTTGGCCATTGGTCTCACCAGTGACAGTGAGCAGGGCCTCGTGACTGTAACGTGTGTTAGCAATGTTTTTGGCTACACAGCGATACATTCCACTGTCAGCATGACGCACACCAGTAACCTGCAGTATGCCGTTGGGAAGGAGAGTATACCTGCAGAGAGAGAGCGAGAACCACAGAACAATATAATACAGAATTGAACATGTGTATACCTGTATTTCTCTAGGCGATAGAAATTAGGAAGAGAATGTTGACAACACTGTCCTAACTGTGGATACAGTGTGTGGGTTTGTAACCTGTCATCATCTGTGTTGAGTGTGGTTCTGTTCCTCTCCCACGTGATGCTAGCCTCAGGGATCCCATTAATGGCGCAGTGGAAGCGTGCCACCCCTCCTTCATCCACAGCCATGGACTCTGGGTGGGTGTGAAACTTGGGAAGAGCTGGCAGAGAGCAGAGATGAAAACAAATGGTTCAACACACAGTGTGTTAAAGGGTCCACCTCCTTTACTCCCCACATTTTTCTCATTTGGCTGACACCTTTTCCAAGTGACTTTCAGTTGAGGATTTGAACTCCCTTCTGAACAACCTTCTGATCAGTAGCCCAAAGTCTTAACTATTGAGCGACCTCTGCCCTCTTTAACATCAAGAGGCTTGTGATCAATAATGGAGGCCATTTTTAGAAAGAAAGGGATTCTCTTAGTAGCCTCTGGCCTCATGGAAGTCCCAGCAATGAGGAGGGAGAGGATTATCAAGTATTAAAGGGTCCCTAGGTGCATTCTTTAGAATTAGAATTCATAGGTGTAAAGTCTTCACCAGGATAAAGCGCAGTTAGCCTTCTGTAAGTGTGAAGACCACATTCTCATTCCATGAAGCAAACAGAGATGAACAGGACCAATCCAATTAAGCAATCAGAACTCAGTTAGGATTTTAAAATGGATATTAAATGATGTGCATAAATTCAGGGACACTCACATGCAAACTGAACTCGTGCCTTACGGCTGATCAGCATGCCATAGCGGTTCTGTGCAGCACAGTCATATTCTCCCGCATCCGTCTCGTTGATCTCGCGCCGTTTCTGGAAGTTTCGGATCAGGAGCATGCCATTGCTTAACACGGCCACTCTGGGGCCCACTTGAATAGGTACACCATTCCTCCTCCAGGTAATAGTAATAGGGCCCTCTCCCTCCACCTCACAGTCCAGCATCAAGGGACGGTCCCTTACAGCAATGACATCATGGGGCTCTTTAATGAAGGCCAGCTCAGAAGCCCTGCCCAAATCTGTGAGAGAAAAGCAGCAAGAACGGAAGAGTCAGAAGGTATAAAGCACAGCTTTTTTTCACCCTTTTGATGTGAAATGTGACAGGTGCTTACAAATGGCAAAAAGAAGATAGTGTGGTTGAAATCCAGCATTGGTGATGAGATGAAAATGGTGGAGCAGGAAAAGACTGCTTCATATTGATGATGATGATGATGATGATGATGATTATGATGAAGCTGATGAAGCAAAGATAACATCATTAAACAAAGGAACAATTTCAAATTGTATAAAAGAGAAATATTAGATAATTGTAACTTTTTGTAAGAGTCTGACAAACAACAGTCTTGGAAGCTTGACTCTGGGAGGCCCTAGTACTCGCACTCCCAGTTTTATAAAGCTGTAAATCCAGTAAAGGTCAGATTGAGAATGGGCAGAGAGAGGAGTGATGGATCATATAACAGTAATTGATTAATTGTATGATGAAAGTATGGTTTTACACCAACACTGACATCACTGCTCCTTTATCTGCCAAGAGATAATGAGTGAACTATGACACCATTTTACCAGGAATACTGTAATAACATTAAAGCACTGGAAATGTAATAGCACCATTACCAAGTCGTTAATATCAGCATTTGTAGCAGATTCAGTACATAGTACCGATTGGTCTGCGTCAATCCATGTCACTAAGCTCATGGAGTCTGTGAGAAATACTTTTTAGCGTTTTTTAAATGATCCAATGTATTTGGCCACAGATTGATTTATTCTTAGAGAGAGAAGGAGATAGGCAGAGGAATTGGTCTGAGGCTGGGAATGCCACAATGACATCTTCATTCCCTCTACACACTACTGGGTGTTTGCATGAGAAAGTTGGGGACAACAGCGCAGGAGGGGCCGCAGGCTGGCTGAAGAGGGGCTGCTCCAGGCTATTCATCTCAGCTGAACTTGCACTTGACTTTCCCTAGTCTGATTGATGGCTCTGTTAGCACCCCCCATCCCTCTCCATCACCCCAAAACAGCAACACAATGCTGCCAAATGCCACAGAGCCATTCAAGCACCCAAAGCCACGGCAATGTCAGAAGTGGAGGGGATAAGGGTGGAGGGAGAAGGGAGCAGGGTCACATGATCTGGGGTTTGGGGTAGACCAGTGATAGTACTCCATCTTCGCTCCCACCACTTTATAATTACTCTTGCCCCACCCCCAAATCTCATCATCCCCCGCCACACTCTGTGGAACCATCTGCCCTCTCTCCCTGCCCCCAGCACGTTTTCCCCCTTTTCACTTGAACTTGGGGGTGACTTTCCCATGCCACCCGATCACTCAAACTTTGCCTCTATCCCTGTGCCGCCAACACGCCCATCTCTTCATTCTCTCTTTTTTTGGGGATGTCTGTGTTGGGTGATTCACTGACGCAGACCCCGACCCCTCTCATACCCTGCACCCAAATACTCCCTCTCCCAGCTGTCCCCAAAAGACACAACAAAACACTCCAGTCGCACTTGAACTTGAATGCAGCCAATTGTGAAATTGAGAGTTTGTCACCTTTCAGCACATCTGATGACCCCATGAAGCCATCATCACAAACTGCTGTCTAGCCTTCTGGCCCTTTAGACACTTATCACCATTCTCTTGCTCCTCAGGACATCATTACCCTCTTCCATCATTCTTTCTGTCCTGTCATGTACTCATGTATGTTCTCACACAAAAGATTCTAAAAACACTAAAGTTTGCCTCACAAGCATATCAAAAGCATTAATTCTAAACTCAGGAGACTCTTCATAGTCTATAAGTACAGGAGTGCCAGGTACATCATCATCATCATCACTGTGCTGTTACTGCAGCACAATGTAGATTTGGGGCCATGACTCCACCACACAACACACTTTGGTTCATTTCCAGCTTGTGTTAAGCATGAAACAAAGAATTCTGAGAGAGAAATTTCACTTCATTCCCATTTTTCTTAGTAGTGCTACAAATTAACAGATGGGCAAATTAAGAAGAACCAACATAATATATCTTATTAAGCCAGCAGAAGAGCTGTTGTAGAAGAGATTCTACAAGTCTATGGAACTGTACTGGAGGGATGAAAACCATTCTTCTAAAAGATATTGCCTCAAACACAGTTAGTAATTCATTCTGCTAGCTTTTAAAAAGCAGCCATATGTAACTTTTGAGGATTTGAAACTACTACATGAAACCAACTGAAACCAATTCATGTTATTGTAGGCATCTTCAAAATGTCAGGTGTGCAAAAAAAAATTCCTCACTGTGAGGTTTAATCTGAAGCTTGGCAACCCATTCATATATTTAAGTGAAAATCTAAACAAATTTTCTCCTGCAGTTATAATCTCCACAGACTTACGGCTATGAAACCACCACAAGCCACCAGAACAGTTTCAAAGAACCTTGGCATAGATTCTACATGTCTCTGGAACTGCACTGGAGGCATGAACACCATTTTCTCAAAAGATGTTACCTGAGTTGTGAGTGAGAGCGCTCTCTTACATGTTGGTCCCATAGGAGTTCATTTGGGTTGAGATTTGGTAACTGTGAAGGTCATAATATATGATTTACATCGTTTTCATACTCAGATCATTCAGTGAATAACTGAAGCATAAACAATGTCCATAAGGTGCTTCATTTAAACCTCTTAAATTTAGACTTACACTTCTAAAAAATTCTGCTTTAGCAGCTTCACAAGAGTGCGAGATGTAACCAGTATGGAAGTGATATTACAGTTTCAATTGGACAAATATCATAGTACTGTTTTAATCCAAAGGCTTGGACCAAATATCTGTATTTCTATTGGTTTTTGTATTGACTAAAATATCTCCACAGGCTATTCACTAAAATCTGAAGTGACACGTTGGACCCATTTAACTGATCACATTTTTTTTTTCTGAACTATTTTGCTGATCACAATTTGCAGGAGGTTGAGCAGTATGATGGTAACAATGGCTTCTTTGTTAAATTAGAGCCACTTAGTTATGCCTACAGCGCCATCTGCATTCTACGCTTCCACAATAGCGGGCCCATATCCACTCGTAAAGCGCTATGGGACCGCCTGGCCCTGCATGTGACTGAGAGAGCAAGTTTGGGGATAAATTCACCTCCCATCTGGGTGTCATTAATAAGCAGAGGACTTTGGATATTCACTTGGACAGGGTGCACCCCATCAAACCCCTCCCCCATGGGTAGACAGTGACCCCAGGCCCTAAAGGTCATGAGAGAGTGGGTGCAGGGCAAGGAAGAGGGAGCAGCTTGTGTTTGGTAGCTAAAGCCCAGAATGCCCCCTATCCTTTTGTTTATTGTTCTAAAAGCTGGCCGTGAACTTCACACTTTATTGTGGTTTTGCCTCATGCTGAAACCCCCACAAACAGACTGGGGGGGGGTTCTGGGTGATACGGATAGGACATACATGGCTAAATCCCCTTATTGATTGCGTCCCTTCTTTTAAGCCCGTAACATCAGGGCTAGACAAATAAGAAATTCTGTTGCAAAATCTGAAATTGAAATGCTCTTCTCTGGGAACCACAGCTTAGGGCCTCGATTCAGAATTTCACAGTTTGATTCAAAAAGCTGTTTTTCCCAGGGCTATTATTTGGATAAAATGCATCATAAAAGCACTGCTAAATAAACTACACATGTAGCAGCACCTAGATAACTCAGGGTTTTGACTACATTATTAATCCAAATATAGACTTAAAACAGCCTATACCTTAAAATCTGTGAATATCTTTAAAAGTAAAAGAGGAAAAGTTGCTATGTATTAAGCAGGCCCGCTGATGTATTATGAGACAACTTCAGTTTAGGACAAAAGGCAGGCCAAACGTAACCTAAACAGGTTTAAAAGAGTTTGAATTACTGTATATTGTGCGAGATCCTTAAATCTTCTTTTATGGCCCCCGTTGTAAATGTTTTATAGGCCACTGCATAGAATGAGCAATACACCCTGCTGCCTCTTTCACACGTAACAGAGCCTCCACAGCCTCTGTGTTTCCATAGCCTCAGTAGTTGGTCACAGTATAAACACAGTGCCATGGTCTCTATAGTTTGGGACAGAGGGACTCTGTCTGTGGAGCTCTAAGTCCAAAAGCAGCAGGAGAGAAGGAGCCCGCGGCAGGCCTATTGTCTCTCTAATGGGAGTTAACTCCTCGCTCTGGCTGGCGGACTCCGTGCCCATTCGCTGCCAGAGCAGGCACACAAACGCACAGCTCTTACCTATTGTTTAAAGAGGGATGCTCATTAAAGTGTGTAGGCCAAATGGGGAATGGGTGTGTATAAGACACAAGACCATTTCCGATTGAGGTTTGGGCCAAATTAACTGTGAGGCATGTACTTACATCCTCCTTACTACCCCCTGGGACTTAATGGGGTAGGGGGTAATTAAATTAACAAACAATTAGAGGGAATGGGTATAACTCATCGATAGTCTTAGAGTAACTGACTGTCTTTGACTTATCAAGGGATCAACCTGATCTGATAGAGTTAGGATATATCTCATCTGCTATTAGGACTTCTCATGACTGTCTTGACTTTTCAAATACACAGGTTTTGGTTTCATAACCTCTGTTCCTCTGCATCTCCTTTTCAGTCCCCAGTTATGCCCTACACTAATAAAAAACAATCACAATCTACTCGCAATGTTCAACATTTTTCATTTCAAAAATTACCTCCATCATGCTTAGCCACACGAATATCAGTCAAAGCAGCTAAGTTTTTTTAAATGAATAATATGAACTATAATCTTAGACTTACACATTTTTTGGAAGTCTGTAAGAAACACATGCTTAATGGTGGTCTGTCCCATTTTATTGCAAATTCTACACTGACATCTTTGTTTGCTTTCCTATGTTTGCTGCTCTTGAAACACACAACACACACCTCTCACACAAGAGGGTAAGTGCTTAAAAATGATAATCAAATACAAAGCATTTACGGTACAGGGCTACTTTCAAATGTAACATTTACACAGTTTGACTAAACTGTGCAGATAACCTTTTTAGTAAAGGCAGATGAAACCATGTGTAATGTAATGGTTCTGGAATGAACAGCGTCTTTCTGCATGAGGAAAAGTTCTGTGGTGATTAAGGAAGACCACAACTACTAAAAATTCTGAGCCATAGCTTTCTGATAAAACCTCTGTCATACTCCATCAGCTGCAGTATAACAACATACTGTGTCTTCAGTCTGATGCAGCTCTGTACATTTTATACCATCTGGTAGATGACGGAGCAGTTTGTTTTATAATCCCTTTCCCCTGCACTTCTCTGTGATAAAGAACTCAGCATTTGGCCCTAATGCATATTCCCAGCAGCACATTTCCCACAGCATTGAATTAAGTTTGGCTCTAATTGGTAAACATAAGACAGACCCAGCACATGAGCGTATAGCAGCAGAGTGGTTGATCCATGGGCAGAGAGAATGGATGATTTGCCCCCCTCCCTCCTGTGCGTTGCTGGATTGGGCCTGAGCCGCACGCTGTGTGGATCTTTTGGATTAACCCCCTGAACCAGAGGGGAGCCTTGTTGGATTAAAGGTAGCTTGGTTGTGACTCTATAGAGATGTGTGTGTGTGTGTGTTTGTGTCTTGGTCTCAGGCAGCTGCAGGGATTGCCGCCCCTTTTAATGAGATCTCAATCAGAGCAGCCATCCCCCTCCCCTGAACCTTTCTAAGTCTTATGGAGATGAGGGGTGTTGGGGTGTGCCAGGGGTCAGGGCTAGAGGTCAGTGCCACTGTCTGGCCCAGGTCTGTCTGTCTGCTTCACACCGATGGCCATGAACTTGCTGCTTCAAACCCAAAATCTTGCGCTGTTCATAAGTTCAGCCTCAATCCTAACACTGATGTATCAAGCACAAGAAGGGCTCATCTTGTATTTTAGGTACCTTTTTACAGAAATTTTTGGGACCAAGCTAACAAAAATATCAAAGGTCCTTTAAGCATTGATTAATCAAATAATATTCACAATTTAATAAAAAAAATCAAACCATTTATCATTTATACCCAATTTCTCTTTAAAAAAAAAAAAGTACCCATAAGCACCTTGAAATCATTCCATTTTGTGAACTAAGCACAAACGGTTTCTTGAAGTTTCAGATTCAGTTGTGAAGAGTTACATGTATGAAGATGTTTGAAATTTAAAATTTGTTAAAAAAATGTTTTGCAATTTTCCTAATGTTTGATCCTCATCATTAATCAGCTAACATCAGCTACCCAAATAATCTGTATGCCCGTGAGTCATGCACTTAATATACACACACATATTAATAACATCAATTACACACACATGAAGACCTTCAATTACAGGTGTTACATTATATTTACACCTACAATTACAGATCAGCTCTCAGAGTGCTGGCATATCCAAATCCTGATCTAATGAGCACAGCCTCACATTAATTCAGAGTAAACTGCATCAGTCAGATCATGTGCACTGCAGAGTCTGGTGACCCAAAATCTTGGCAATAGCTCATAATGTGTTTATAAAGCTCAATAAGATTTAATATAATATAATTTAGTTCATAGAGCAGCTGAGAGAAAGCTCAATAGAACAAGACCAGACCTATGCAGCGCAGTGTGAGCTGGCCATAAACAACTGATACCCAAACAGTAAAATAAGGAAATATAAAAATATGCGCAATAAAATATCGGTGAAAAGAAACTATTACGTAATACATCATAATAGCCTAAATAATAGGATAATTACGGCACCAGCATCCAGAAGAATTCTCGTACGATTTGGGTTTATCTAAAAGCTGATGATGTAAAATGTTGTATAAGAGGGAAATAAAACACAAATATTTCCTGAAACCCAAATTCCATCAGTGATGTTCCTTATGTGTACCTAAATTCTTTAGAAATACATTTAGCTCAGATTCTACAATAAATAAATAAATAAATAAACCGAGGTTAAATCTGAAGGTAAGGTAAAGACTATGTGATGAAGTAACAGTAGTAATAGTAATAAGCATCATGGTGTGGGCCGCGGAACAGCTTTAGTGAACTTGAACTTCTAACAGCTTACATCACAGAAAATAAACACAACGCGCGTCACTCACAAACAACAACAACAACAACAACGAGGAGAAAATGTTACAAAGCAGCAACGAGCTGTTTGTGTTGATTAAATGCATCCAGCAATCATATAAATCTAATAGAGCCTTTTCGAAAAGACATAGCTTATTATAAACAAAAGAAACGAAGAGAAATATGTATTAAGACAAATAAAGACTTAATTTAAAAATACAAAAATATGAATAAATATGACATATTTACCTGGTAATGTTGCCAGCACTAGCAGCAGCGACACAACGCTCATGGTCATGGTTTGGATGGTTTGGTGGTAGTCCGTCCTGAGCATCATTTTACACTCCAGAGGATGAACAGATATTTCATTAGTCCTCAAGTCAGATATTCAGTTTTTAATTTTTTTTTTTAAGAACAAGAAGAAAAAAACAACAAATAATAGTATCCTTCTTCTGGAAAAGTCAGCAGAACACGTCTACACAATCATGTTGCTGTGCACAAAGCCGTGCGTGTCTCTCTGTGCGTGTGTGTGTGTGTGTGTATCTGTGCATGCACACTGACCGCAGCGCTCTGCGTTTAGACGCGCACTACACTCACGCGCTGCCAAACAAACGACCAGAGACTCAGGAGAGCGAGCCACAGAAAGCAACCAATCAAAGTGCAGGGGGCGGGGCGCCCAACACGCACCGCTTATAAAAGTGAAGGACCGCGCGTGCTTCTTGTAGCTACATATAGCAGAAGTAGTCAGGATGTCGCGTGACTACCTGTGGTGAAGTACCCAAGTCACGTACTGCAGGTAAAAGAAAATATAAATTGTATATAGGCTAATGTCGGGTTAGGGTTAAAGGCTACACTCTCAGAAATAAAGGTACCAAACTATCGGCTACTTTTCCTTTTCACTTAGGTGGCCTTTGGCTTCTTTAGTAGCCTACCTTCAGTATAAAAAGCTCTAAAAGCTAACTAAATGTACACAACATGCACCTTCTCAGGTAAAAGCTACATACTAAAGGTACAAAAGATGTACCCTTATTAATGTTCCCACCCCAGTAACAAAGAAAATTACAATTTGGTACCTTTATTTTCTGAAAGTGTACCATGAACTTAAGTTAATTGTGATGGGTCTGTGAACACAGCCAGAGGGTCTGTTATTTTTTTTAGTGGAAATCAAAACCCACTATTATTAAAAATATTATATTTGTTAAGTTTTAATAAATTTAGTTTCATTTATTGAGTACCTATTAATCTCAACATCAAAAACTCAAAATCTAACAGGCCTATGAATGATGTCAGCTAATGTGACCTAATGCATTCTGTTGGTGGAAATCTTTAATGAAAAGCTCTATAGCTCCAATAAATAGCCAGAATATTATTGTATACACTCTTCCAACACTTTATTAGGAATACTAGACTAAGACTGAGTAGGGCCTCCCTTTGCTCTCAAAACAGCCTCAATTCTTCATGGCATGGATTCCTCAACACATTGGAAACATTTCTTTGAGATTCTGACATGATTGCATCAAGCAGTTCCTGCAGAGTTTCAGGCGCACTTTCATGTGAATCTCCCGTTCTACCACATCCCAAAGATGTTTTTGGATTCAGATCCGGTGACTGGGAAGGCCACTGAAGAACACTGAACTCATTGTCATATCCATGAAACCAGTTTTAGATGACTGACATGGTGCATTATCATGCTGGAAGTAGCCATTAGAAGATGGGTAAATTGTGGCCATGAAGGGATGCACATGGTCAGCAACAATATTCAAGTAGGCTGTGTCATTCAAACGATGATTGACTGGCATTAACGGGCCCAAAGTGTGCCAGGAAAACATTCCCCACACCATTACACCACCTCCACCAGCCTGGACTGTTGACACAAGGCAGGTTGGCTCCATGGATTCATGTAGCCTTTCTGTCAGCTTGAACCAGTCTGGCCATTCTCTGTTGACCTCTCTCAACAACAAGGCGTTTCCGTCTGCAGAACTGCCGCTCACTGGATGTTTTTTCTTTATTGCACCATTCTGAGTAAACCCTAGAGACTGTTGTGCATGAAAATCTCAGGAGATCAGCAGTTATAGAAATACTCAAACCAGCCCTTCTGGCACCAACATTCATGCTATGGTCAAAATCACTGAGATCACATTTTGCAAAATGTGATGTAAGATAGCAACTTGCATTATAAGTATAAAGAGCAGACTAACTTTCCTTTGGTTTTAGGGTAAATTTATATGTGCTTGATAATGGAGCCTGTTTTATTGCACTAAATTTTACTCAACTATCAAATTCAAGAAGTTAATTATTAATGATTCCTCTGACAAAACTAGAATAATACATTCATGTCATTCATCTTTCCAAAAGCGTAAATAACCATGTAAAGTACAGATACTCAAAAATGATACTTTCATTACAAAAGTATGTGGCGTTCTTGTGCTCTTTTATTGTACACTGCTTTACACTGAGGAAACAACAGGTGACCACCTCCATTTTATAATGGAAACCCAGTGTCCATAGATAAACATTGGACCACAATGAGACATTGTCATTTGTCTACTTTTGGTCTGGTCTGCTGTGATTTGGTCCCTAAATACAGTATAATGTCTTTTCTGGAGTGTATAAAAAACTTATATTTGTCTGAACTAAGGATGGGCCTTTAATGTTAGCAAAAGTGTCTTTTTATCGGTTTGTTCTGTTCAGTAAAGCTAAAGCCATCATGCTTTCTATTTGACCTTATAGATCTGTTACTGGGAACTCCACCCACATAAAAAAGTGCAGGTTTTTGTGTGTGTGTGTGTGTGTGTGGAAAAATTATGGTGGTCCCAGTCCCAGCATAAACTACAGAAGTCTGAATTCTGTTACAAATTCCACTACCCATTACTTTCAATGCCTGCAGTGCAAGAAACATGTTCACTAAGCTAGATATATGCATCGTTAATGGATCCGATTCATATTTGTAAGGAAATAGGGAAAAACATATTTGTTAAAAATTTATATAACTACAAATATCTAGTATTGTCATAAAGTCTGTTATATGCTCCCACAGTACTTCAGGCCCTTTTTGTCTATTTTAGTAGATGACTCAAAATGGCACTGGTGCTGTACTAGTCACTTAAATAAAGTCTCATTGAGAAAAATTATCATATAATTTCTCGCAATGAGAAATTATGATATGAGCATTTGGTATCTCTTTGCTATTAAAGTGGCCATGGAAGAATGGATACAATTGCTTGCAGGAATGCAATAGCCATTTCTCTTAATCCTAATCAATAATCAATAACAAGAACTGGGAATATGTGAAGGCTATAGTGCATTTAAATCCCCATTAAGCTTACTGGGCTTTGTTTTACTTGCTTCACGTTTACCTACAGACCCAGGCATTTATTTAACAACATTACATAGGAAAGGTTTTATTTTCTTAAACATAAGATTTAGACATTTTTATATGCACAATAATATTGGGATTCATCAAATTGTTCATAGCCACCATGCGTGTGCATCTCACTGCTTATTTAAATAGAGACACGCCCACTCAGAAAAAAAAATTCTTACCATAACCCTTTATCAAATTGTTTTGAGAGGCAATGAAAAAATATATTTAATCTAGTGTGTCTAAACCTTTGACTTGGACTGTGCCCTAGACACTTTCCTACCTTTCTTCTCAAACAGCTGCCCATATTAGCCATGTTTCCATATCACACTGAACTTTGTAACTTAAACCAGGTAAACCAGGTAAAAAAACTCCTGGTAAACCAGGAGATTCCTCCTTATCTACTGCAGCAACATCCAGCATCTGTGGTATGAACAGATTACACATAGAAGTGATCCATATACACTGTGTTTTAGGTAACCAGCATCCTGTTTCCTGTGGTTGGTCTTACTTTGTACCATAAAGTAGACAATTAGATGCACAGTCAGAAAATAAAAATCTTTACATTTTCAAATAAATAATCATAAATGTAAATCAATGCTCTCATTCTGCCAAATAAATATCTAAAAATAATTTCAGGTCTTTTGTAAAATAAAAGATAATGCACTCAGCAATATACTTGCCAAGCACTAGGCAAGGCCTTGGATTACTAAAGCCAAATTGGCTCTCCTGGTTGAGAAGTAAGCTGAGAAAACCACCTCAAAGCCTGTGTTGTTGGAGCACTGTGTGCTGCACAGCATGACAGCAAAGCCAATTAACAGGCATTAACATACGCAGTGGGGTGTCCAATACACACACACAATACAAAGGCCCTTAAAGCAAAACAAGGGGCCGGCAGTGTGTTTTTTCATTGGGTGTTCTTTGGTTCTCCCTAAAAGACGTACAAAAGAGATCTAATTAGGATTAGATCTGAGCAACATCGACCCATACTCTACACAGCAGCCTATAACAACATGCAAAGAGTTTGGCTGTAGAGGAGCAGAGGCAAAATTCTCCTCACCTCTATTTATCTCTATGGAAGTATGAAAGAATCCACCTGTTTCAGCAAATACAGCATCATTTACCCAAAGGTCTGTGAAAATATCTCCATCTGAATCTCCCAGTGGAAACACAGTTCAATTTAAACATCACTAACTACAAAAAAGTCAAAAGAGGAGAAGTTTTCCAGGTCTGAAAACATGTTTCTCTTAGTCAGGCTCACCATGAGACACACCCGTAAATAACCCTCACATGGTCAATCCCAAGTAAGGCTCTAGCATCTTTATAGTCTAGTTATCTCAAAAATGGAAAAGGGAGAAAACTTCATTTAAATATTTCATTCCAATTCCACTGAAAGATGCTCCACATACATTTATTTTTTTTGTAACCTAATCTGGAAAAACAACATTACTAACAAATTGTAAAGAATTATACATTTATAATGTGGAATGAGTTAGCTCATGAGTTATGTGGATGTTATATTAATTTGTTTCCTGATAACTTTTTACAGTATTGCTTGCATCAAACCGTTGGCTAAATGGTGGCGAGACTTTAAGTTGTTTTTCAGATAATGTTCAAAAAGAAGCCAAAACTATCAAACTGGTGCTAAATATTAACACAATAAAATGTTATCAAATGCCTGAAAATCTGACTACAATCCATGTTTGTACATTAGTGCTTCATATTACAAATATCTTTCCATTTGGCATGATTGTTTAATTAACTTTAAATTCTACATGAGAAATATAGTTCAAATTCAAGAGTGAAACTTGGATTTTAATACAGAAATTAAGCTTGATTTCCAGTAACCAGGTTTATAGACTCACAGTTGCTTAACTATGGAAATGCACAGTAATTTACATACTTCTTTTGCTGTACCTAAACCATTTGTTCATTCATTCATTTTCAGCAATCACTTTATCTTTGTCAGGGTTGCAGTGAATCCAGAGGACACAAGGGTAGATGCAAACACACGCGGAATGAGACGGCAGTCTATCGCAGGACACCATGCTCACATGCATTAACACATAGGGGCAATTTAGTATAGCTACTGGCAGGTTTTTGGGAGGTGGGAGGAAACCGGACTACCCAGAGGAAACCCATGCAGACATGGGGTGAACTTGCACGAAAACTCCAGATGGTTTGTACTGGGCACCCTGGAGCTGTGAAACTGAAAAGTTACCTGCTGCATTATTTAGCTTCTAAATACATATCTGATGATCAATAAGCTACTCGTGTTTTATATAGATAAATGGGATAGCCTTGTGTCAGTGTGAACAGGTATCTTGATTGGTATGGTTTGTTTATTAAGGCATTTTTCATAAACTGCCTACATATATCACCTTTCTGTTCTATTGGAAAGCCAGAGCCTGTAATTCCTGATCAATGCAGTTAATGCTCCTCATGGTCCTTCTGATGGGGAATGATGGCATAATAACCGCATGTAATAAACTTAAAACCTTAATCTCTTATTACACTAGTTTTAAATACTTCACTGTTAACTATGTAAGTTTAGCTTAAAATACTTGTAATATTTAAATCTTCCTTGTTTCCACCTCATGTTTATATTTTGCTCTTGATTTTTGCTGTAATTCAGCACTATAGTAAATAAAGGCTTCCCCTCAGTCTCAAAGATTTAGGAGAAATGATTACCTAAATAATATAGTTATATATACATAATTCAATACTGTTTTTATGTTTAGGGCACTTGCATATCTTTTCAGCAGATTTATTATGAAACAATAAGAATATAGTAATTCTTATTGTGAAGCAGCCATTCTGTTGAGTGTTCAGCATGCTGTGTGTGATGGGACGGTCTACTGGTTCTCTATGGTTAAACTGTGGGGGCAGTAGTAGTGCTGTACTACCTGCTGTGAACTGCTCATAGTCAGCCAGGCAGCCCAGCTTTATCCTATTAGTCATAGAAAGCCCTACTGGATTCACATGGTGATGATCACAGGGACTTAATCTGCTCCTGATGGAAGTTTACACCCACCTTAATTACTGCTTACAGCTCAGTTACACACACATACATACATAACTGCTTTGCTCACCGCTCTGCCACGCACACATCTGACAGTCCACACACGCCTACTCACACAAACTGTTAGCTCTATTGTGTCTGTGTGAATAGTCCAGGCAGGGGGACAGGAGGATGAAACCTGTAGGCTCTAAAGTGGAACAGTGAATGAGACATTTCTGTGTATCTTTTTAACATTCTGATTTCTGTACAGCTGCTACTGAACGTGCAAACTTTTGGCCAGTGTTTGCAGTTAGGGGTGTCACTGTTGGGAGTAGTGGAAATGACTACCTCTAGGTGGAGGGGGGCCTTAAAGGGCTTAAATAAAAAGCATTTTCAAAAGATGGAAAGGGGCCCAGAGACTGCATTTGCACAAGGCTTGGAAATCTGTGGAACATTCCTGCTTATAGTACAATTCAGAAATCTGAATACACTGAATATACTAGCACTTTCCAGTATATATGTTTTGGACAGTATTTTGGACACACTTCTTCACTAACTAAAAGGAGTGTTACTATTTAATAATAGCGGTAGTGATAATAACATGTAGAGCCAAGGTTCTCAGAGTGGAGTCTGAGAATTTAGCTAGGAGGTCCTACCAAAGTTGTTATAATTGTTTACAGTTATTGCTGTGTTTCAAGCCAGAATTGACTGGTCACTTGATTTGAGTGCATGGGTTAAATATAAACTCTCAATAAGTATAAATAATGTTAAATCAATTACAATTTTAATTAAATTGTAACTGTTATTGCAAATTATGATTATGTTATTACTATAAAATGTTTCATTTATTGTATATATAAGTAACATTTATATTGTAACACACTGTAAACAAACATGATGGTACATTTTGTCCTAATACTTGACTACTAGTACTAACTGAAACTGTGTTGGTTGTTTGTCATTAAGAAAAGATTATTAACAGTGGTAGGATCATAGGTCTTTTATTATTTGAAGAAAATACACTCGTGTGAAAGAGCTTCAGCACCCCTGGTCAACTAGAACAGATTTGATTATATAAGTGAAATTTGTATTTTTTTTTTTTCTCTCCTTGTACTCCTCGTTGCAGAACATTCCTATCAGAAAAATTCATGTCATTAAGCAATCAATGCCTATCTGAAATTAACTTTCAAATTCAAGGAAGTTTCCATTTTAATAGAAAAACCTGCTCATTCATGCAATTATCTAATCAGCCAGTCTTGTGGCAGCAGTGCAATGTATAAAATCAGGTCCAGAGCTCCAGTTAATGTTCAGACATCCGAATGTGGAAAAATGTCATCTCGGTGACTGTGACAGTGGCATGGTTTTTGGTGCCAGATGGGCTGGCATTTTCACACCCAAAAGTCCATAGCATTTACATAGAATGGCATAAAATCCAGTGAGTGAGCAGAAATGCCTTGTTGATGATAGAGGTCAGAGGAGAATGGTCAGATGGGGTAGAACTGATGGGAAGGCTACAGTAACTCAAATAATCACTCTTTACAACTGTGATGAGCAGAAAAGCATCTCAGAAGGCACAACACATCAAACCTTGGGGAAGTCAGTTGGCCTCAGCAGAAGACAATATTGGTTTCCATTTCTTTGTAGCAGTAATTATGTGATACAATCATGTCAGCATGGACGAGAAACTCAAAGCAGTGTGTTTCCAACATGTTGTGGAATCCACGCCATGAAGAATTGAAGTTGCTTTGAAAACAAAGCGAGGCCCTACCACGTATTAATATAGTGTTCCTAATAAAGTGGTTGGTGAGTGTATCTGCCATTGGCTGCCACACAACCTTACAGCATATTAAATCCATCTCTGTGCTCACCAAATCCATCTCTGTGCTCTGTCATTGATGACTTCTTTTCTTCCCCTTTTTTACTTGGCTTTTTTCCTGCTCAGTGGACCAGCACATCATTACTTCCCCATCTGATGTTTTCCTAAATTTTACTTAAATAAATGAAGGAAATATGTGCAGTATAGTATGTGTCAATGTATTTCAATTTCATATAATTTCTTAGAGCTTAATTTGGATTGTCTCAGTTTTAAATGTACTGAATAATTTTATGTTGTAAATGTATGTATATGACTGATGAAATCAAAGCCAAGTTGTCTACTTAGGGACTCGGAAAATGTAATCAAAGATATACTAAATAGCAATGTTACAGTTGTGTGTGAGTTTGAGGACAATTCACCACTGTCTGTTCATAATGAAAGTTGTCCAACAGAGAGACATAAATTAGCCATGCCACCACGGAGTGGTTATTAAACTCGACCTGGTAACACTCCATGTCACTTTGTGCAATAACTACACATGGATACATTGGCGGGCTTCCAACAATGCTGTCATTTATACCGCCCACAATCACAGTCTTCACTGGTTGTCCAGGAACACAAAAATCTTCAAATTTGGTTTTGGAAGGAATAGAATAAAATACTGGGTATTAGAGGAAATCAAAAAGGAATATTACATTTTTACCATATATGCATTTTAGTTGAAATATTTTAATTGTTTAGAAGAGGATGTTGTAATCCAGAGGACGTAAACAATAGTTTAAAGAGAGGGAAAAAAATACAAAACTCAGATGGTCTCTTGAAAATTATTTTTCCTCTAAATATTAAGATAAGCTTAATTTTGCTGTGCTCTTCTGGTTGTGAATCCAGTTCATGTTTCATAGTCATTTCATTTATGGCTCAGTCCCTGTTTACTGCCGGTGAATTTTTCCTTATATTGCTATATACATCCTCTTTATAAATCTGGTGGCTGCAAAGTTAAATCTAATTAGTGCTAAAGATGAGTACAGTAATGTATGAGGGACTTTAATGTTGTCAGGTCTGTTACACCATGTCCAAGCCAATCCACCATTTCCACAATCAAACAAAACACAACCATGAGTTTTTTTTTGTTTTTTTTTTAACATTAAAAAAAATTCACAACAGAACTCACATCTATATAAATTACTACAGCAACCACAATACATCTTAAATATAGCTCTGCAATCATTTGTTTTTCCATTTAATTTTAAAAAATAAAAACTGTTCTAACTCGGATTTCCTCATGTTGCAGTCAGATGCATTAAAATACAGTGAAATCATTGCAGACCTTTTTAGCAAAACTCCCTTTGGCATGCTGTCCCCTGCTGGTCATCACGGCATTATACAACACAGCACAACAAATGGGCAAGAAAGAGGACTTCATTCCTGAACAGGAACATATTTCTGACTCGTTCACTCGTTTTTTTTTTTAACCTGTAGCTAATTACTAACAGTAATGTCAGTGCTCATTTCTGTCCTAAGACTAAACATTACACAATATATTGCTACCATCATGACCCTTCTATACTGAAATGATTATTGTTCTATTAATCACAGCTGTCCATCCCTATTTTTCAAATATTCAGAGGAACATGTAATGACTCATTCACAAACTCTATCGCTCTTCATTATAAGGTGACTTGCCCCACACAGAAACATATATGCGCTTCACCACTTTAAACATACATGACACATAAAAGTGTTAGGACTGATAAATGATGCCACAGGCGGCTTACAGAAACAAAGAGAACAGACACAAAACATAAGCGTTAGAGAGAGAGAGAGGAGGTAAAGGACATTGTGAAGGCCATTGTCACATTATAAGGCTGAACTTTGTAATATAGATTGGCAAAACAGCTTATCTAAGGACGTTCCTATTAACAATATTGCTAAATGATCAGAAGCCACAGTGATGGATGAGAATTCGGACAGCCTTGGCACTCATCTATTGCCAGGTAACTAAGCACACGTTCATTTGAAACATTAAATCAATCAACGGCTCTCAGATCAGCATTGGAGATGAACTTTTATATGCAGAGAGAAGCACTGACACCATGACACCCCTCCAAAACCTACTCCCAGAGTGAAAGAAGCTATTATAAGGCCATCAGGGAGGATTCATTCGCATTCAAACTCACTTTCACTGTTAGGAGTGATCATAGAATCAGTTTAGCATTGCAAAAGTCCTGCTGATACTAAATGAGCTGTAGTTCAGTCTCACTGTGCGGCATGGATTTAACATCAATGTGTGTGACTCCATTACTTGGCGGTTGTGTAAGTATGCAGCTTAGTGAGGCATGTTTCTGACTGTAGTATTGACACAGTCCTACACAGTGCTAGGGGGCTGAGCTAGGTGTGTATGTGCCTCTCGGAGCATTAGTACAACCAAAAACATTTTGCAAAAGGCAGAAAGGGCTGAAGTAGCACACACACACGCACACACACACACACAAACACACACACACACACACCTGTCCATTGCTCCAGCAAAGGTAAAGCATTAAGCGTACTGTAGCAATTAGGGGTGTGGTTTAGCAGGAGTCTGTAGACAGGGGGGTGGGGTTTTGTGGATGAATTACAGGTGTAATTATTGGCATGTCACACCTGTAGCACGTCCCCCATACACCACCATCCCACTGCTAAACCACGTTCCCACCAGCTATACATGACATTTACCATTTTCCCTTTTTCTTCAAGTACCCCTCGTTGCAGAACCAGAAGTCCATGAGGTGGAGTCAGAGCAGATCCAGTTCCTTCTGCCTGGGCGGAGCCAAACCAAAAGTCCAGGAGGTGGAGACAACTCAGTGTGTTTCAGGCTGGATAACTGTGTTGTTTATAGATGTGTTTTTCCGTGTTGTACAGCGTCTCATGGGTTAGGGTTTATAGGAGAGCTAGGGTTGGGTTTAAACATGGGAAAATGGAAAATCTAATGCTTTTTTTTTTGCTCAATAAACATCTGGATGACTGAAAGCTGAACACACACATCAGCAAGGCTCATATGAACATTCCATATGTTTAAAACAATAAAATCAGACTGCAAACAAGTAAAACAAAATAACAAAACAAAACAAAAAAGGAGGTAAATTCCAATTAGATAGTCTTTTGGTTACAAGTCTTTAGCAGGGTTCCTCATATACTGCACTCCATTGCATTGTACCCAGGCATTCAGTCTTCAGTGCATTTTTTTGGGTTGCCTGTTAGACCCATCACCTCTCTTCTCCTGTTTTCAGAAGAGCTGAATGCCCTCAAACATCCCAGATTCAGTCCGTACCACACTGTAGCCCCCATTTGGAGTCCTTCCTCCTCTTCAGTGGCCGTCAGTGTGAAGTTTCATCCCAGTGTTGTGGTGGATCTCATGCACTGAGTGTTCCTCTCTCACAGCCTAATCACCAGAGGTTCAGCTAAGCACAAGTAGCAGAAGTCAATAAGACCTATCATAGAGAGAGGCTTTAAGAAAACGGAACTTAAAGGATTTTTAAATGGAGGCTGTCTGGTAAGCTATAATCACACACACACACACACACACACACACACACACACATCACAAAGGCAGGATTACAGAACTCTTAAGGAGTAATGGGATGACGAGGCCTTGTCTGTTTAAAAAAAAAAAAAAAAGGGTACATATTGTGATGCTGGTATAATGATGATCTGCTCAATGCATAGATCAGAATGCCACTGAAGCATGACTGCAGTGTCTGGTTTAGTTACTTGGCAAAGAGAGGACTCAGCCCAGCGGTGAATGTCTAAATTTCTGCTGTACGACAAATAGAAACATCTGGTCAGACAAGCCCCATTAAAATTAACTGCGGCAACTGAAAACAAAATAAAAAATGAACAGGATAACCCATTCTTGGCCAAAGAGAATAGTTATCTCGCCCCATGAGTTCTACTGTAAGTACCACGTGCCTAAAGCTGCAGAGCGACAGGAGAAGAAGGGCTTCAGAACAACAGTCCACGGATGGTTATATGGAGACGTGTGAGACTTGATGAAATAAAGGCCCAGTTAGGACTGACTTTGGAGGGATAACTGCAGGAGGCAGCCACTGAGAGAGAGGAGTGTCCCAGCTGTGGAGCGAGAGTGTGTGTCGACCCTCAGCAGTCCAGGGGCACTAGGAAACAGCGCCTGCAATCCACAGCTTTGGGGCTGGGTGGCTGAGCTCTCTTCCTCCTCAGCTCCTCTCGGCCCACGGAACTACTCAGCTTGGCATAGGCCGCCTTGTACCTCTTGTCAAAAGCAGCTGGAGTGCAGGGAGATATAATCAATATGTCAGAAGCAGATATTATTTTAAGTGACTTGGTGGCCAGAACTGTGCTCATTTTTTATGTTAGTCTACTTACCAACATGGTCTTTGCCCATAGCAGCCAAAGTAAGGAACAGAAATTCCCTGTACAAACTCCTATGAATAGGAAAGGCAAGTTAGTGAGTGTGTGTTATATGTCTGAATTTGTTACAGGCAACTTTAAAGGCTATATCTAAAGTTTCTAACTATCTCATTCTTCTCAATAAAATATAAATATTTTATCTGGCCTATTGTTATTGTACAGCATAGTGTGTTGATCAGCAATTTTCTTTGATGACTGATATCAGTGCACTTATATATGGGTTCATTTTCTAGCTGTTTATCATACAGCATACTACGATCCCCATATCCGCTCACATCAAACTGTATTCATCACCTCTGTATCCGGGGAGTGCCTGGTTGCTTGGCGATGGTTTCCAGGAAGAACGTGATGGCCTTGTGTACCTCATTCATACCGACACAGCGCAGGATTTCCTCCAAAAAGCTCAGCGTGAAGGGGTGGTTGTGTCTGCGCCACGCAAAGTTACGCATCGGCACGCCACCTGACAGAAAAAAGGAGGTTGCAAAACAGCCGTAGATTATCACTACATTACTGAGAGAGTCGATCTTTCATTTTGTACATCTAATGATTCTCAAAGAGACCTTATGTAGCGAGTAAGGCTTAGGGCTCTATTTTAGACCCATGAACGTGGAAAGATAACGTGAGCATTTTGTTAGTTTGTTTAAGCTTATTGTTTAAGTAATTTTGCCCTGTTTTTGGCCATTTGTTATTTTTGTCACCAGAAATGAACACTCCTGCATTGATGTGAGTGGTGTGGTGCAACAACGGCTGTAACATTGTAATCTGCTGGTGCTTTGGCTCAAAATTCTGTTCACGTTGCTGTCTGCTAAACACCCCCTTAGCACAGACACAATGGCAAAATGCCATTTTCCTGACTTTAAGCAAAGACTTATAAATCCTGTCCCATTTTGTAGAACCCAGTATTGTGCCTGTATACTATTTATGATAGCACGCATCAATAAAAATAAGCTTCTTTGCCCAAATACTTTGCATAAATATAACATACTGAATTGCTTCCTGTTCAGTTGTCACAAAAAGATATCAACTGGATCTTGGCCAATACAAATGCTATGTCCTAGAGTGAGTGAATGCACACAAAAGGCATGATCTTACATGCAGGAAAGAATGCAGTTGTGTCAGTCAGCCAGTATTTTCTATCACTAAAATACAGACATCAAAACTATAAGTGAAATCAAATCGTATATCATTACCAAAATGTGTACAAATGAGCTGTTGGGAGAGACTCAGTCATTACAGGAAATGTAAGCAGGTTATTTATGGATATATCAGCACACATAACCATACCTCCTACTAACTACACTTAAGCTAATCTTTGGCAGGTAACCAATAAAAGTCACAAAAATATTTGTCACACCTACTTCTACCAACACTGTAACTGTATGCTTTATTTTTGCGTTTGTTATGATCACAAACATAGGGCCCCAACACTAGTTGATTTAGTGATAAACAATTGTGAATTTAGATTTTTTAAAATATTATGGTTTACAGCCTCTACTTGAAGCTTAAAAGACACGCAGATCTGTCGGAAAATGAAATTGTTGAAGTTCATTATGCACTGTGTCTGTGTGAATGCAACTCTTCTTACTGTGTATTCTCCAGAGCACATAGAGAGGAGGCCAGTAATCCGTATCAGGCGTCAACGTGTCCCACAGTAACCTCACCCTTACTGAAGTACTCTCGGGGCTCTGGAACACATCACATCTATGTTACACTATCATATCTGCTTCATGAATTTTCCAGTTACCTAAAATCTGTGTAATAGCCAGTGTAGAAGTGCGTGTATGTATGTGTGTGTCCCTGATACCTGTGAAATCTGTGAAGCTAGCGGAGAGGCCCGCACCAGTTGCAGCAGATTGCTGGGGAGGCCAAGGCGAGTGAAGTACCACACTAGATTCCAGAAGAGGATGGAGTGGCTGTCCAGTAACTGGACCTGAGAGAGAACACTCTCTCCCTCGTTCTCCAAAAGACTTTCCAGTTCCTTCCGCAAGACTAGAGGGCTCAGGTACGCCACTGTCACCTGAGGGGTGCCACCCAAAGATGAGCTCTAAACACACACAAGCAATTACACAGTGTCAATCAAATGCAATACATTTGCTGAAACAGAAAAGTTGAAGAGCTGATAAAGCAGTCTTACTAGAGTGTTACTGCTGTTTTCAGAGTATGTGCTGGTCTCTGAACTGGAGTCATGCTCAGTCACACCATTATACAGATGTTGCTGAATGCCATCATGACCACTAGGGGGCCTCACTGCACTCTCCACTTCATCCTCCATGTTCCAGTTACTGCGATACTGACTGCTTTCACGTGAAATGAATATGGCCACATACATACACAGAAAAAAGATCAGAGAAACTTCAATATATCAGTGAAACAGCGAAACTGTAAATCTGCATATATCCTTATTCTATTTCAATCTGTCCTTCAGCTTTATGTTAATCGCAACCAACTGTTGTGAAATGGTTTTAAATGTTATTAAATCAGCATTTAATGTTTTCTAACTATACTGCTAGTAGTGGAGAATGTTCTAATTATCAAGCATTCCCATGATTCACATACAGGAGGCTAACTGATTTGGAGAAAACATGTACTCATGAAGCTGCTCAATACAATTGAGATAGAGTCAAAATGAAATGAATAAAAAAAAAAGTCAAAATTCACTTAATGACCAAAGCAAAGCTATGAAGCAAAATTCGTTCAGTCTGACAACCACCATAACACTATCAAGCACAACAGTGATTCTTCATTTTTATTGTTTAGAATTGTATTAGAACTTGAACATTTTCTTCAATTCAAATAATGGTCTTTTAATGGTAAAGTGTTTTTGTATGAACCATGACAACATGGTGATAGTTACTTAACTGGTTACAGTTATGGTTATGTTTTCATAATAACTGACTGCTTGTCTGCTGGTTTATCTCTGATGTTTCAGTCTCTATGGATACAGTCATCACAGTTTGAAGTCAGAAGCAACATAATTTCCAAAACAGAGCTGGTATGCTCAGGATGTGTTACCTGCTGACAGGCCCAAGGTCACAGATCTCTGCATTAAGCAGTGGTACGAAGGTTGCTGAGCAAAACGGGCAGCTAGAGTTAAGATTGGAGTCATCAGATGTCCAGCCTGCCATGATCTCCTCATCATACACCAATGAGTTACAGCTCCGGCAAAGAGTACAGCTTGACATCGACACCTGGGCAAAATGAACAGCTTTATCTCCCCTATTTTCACAAACCACCATAACACCATCAAGCACAGCAGTGATTCTTAATCAATTTTATTGTTTAGAATTGTATTAGAACTTGAACATTTTCTTCAATTCAAATAATGGACTTTTAACGGTAAAGTGTTTTTGTATGAACCATGACAACATAGTGACAGTTACTTAACTGGTCACAGTTGTGGTTATGCCAGTTCAGGATATGAGTCAGATGTTTCACAAGGAAACCAAGTAGAAAAGAAAGGGAGAAAAAGAGGGAAGTTCTGCATAAAACCTAGGGTTTTTCTCCTCTGTGAAATTACCTCAAGCCCTGCCCCTTCCTGTGTAGAATCCCATGACTTCCTGAGTGAAAACCCAGAATTTGGAGGGTCTGTCAGGTCAATGTCACTGCCCACAGACAATGAGCTCTAGAAAAGGCAAACACAAATGACAGTCGGTACTTCTACCTGCTTATGTTAGAAATTCCCTAAAACTTCTTAAGAAGCCTATAAACAAGACTGTTTTGGACACTTGGTATTTTACACTGATATTTTTCTACTGTATTTGGTGATTTGACTAATGGAGTCAAGTTGTTTCTGACCTCTGAGGTGGCATTGTAGAGTCGCTCTTTGGCTTTCAGCAGTGTCTCGGCCACATGTGATTTGCGAGACTGTCTCTGTTCAGATGATTTGCGTGACGGGCCGTTAGTAGCAGGCCGCCGTTCGTCCACACTGGCTGCTCGGCGTGATGAGTTCCGGTGACGCGTTGGTGTGAGAAGCTGCTGCAGTTTACCTGCCAGTCCACGACTCGGGGACAACACGTTATTGTAGTTCTCATCTACAGCCTTGCGATTAAGCGTTTCCCGCTGCTCTGCAGGTCTAGTGGATGAAGAAACCAATGAGAAAAAATAATATAAATCTACACCATGGTCTTCATTAATGTAAAAACAAATCACAGAAAAAAGTTCCTTGAACGGATTATAAAACTATGAATATTCTAATGTAAAACACTAATATTTTAACAGTTTATAGTGAAGCTTATCTCCTCCTGATCTGCATATACCTGCCATCTCTCTCAGTCGGCTGGCACCTGCAGTCTGTATCTGGCTCTGCACACTCCTTGTAAAAGGTGGACAAGCAGACATCACTCCGTCGCACTCTAACATGGTCATCAGGCGGAACTGGGGAGGGTGTAACCATATCCCGAGGACCAATGGGAGGTTTGCGGGAGGCAGGGTCATCAGTGCTTTTGTTTTGTAGCATTGCTTTCCTAGCTAACTTAGATTCTGTGGGAAAAAAATGCAGTCACGTTGGTTTAATTAGATGTTAGTCCTACAGCTATAGACAGTGTAAATGCTTGCTCCCTGTATTACTTATGATATAAATATCCTGCTCACATAAAAATGTTCTTCATTCTCTTTTTGCATATTACACATATCAGTGATTGACGTGTCTTGGTTTAAAATAACACACACATAATGCTCACCAAAGCATCAGAAGTTACTCAGAAAATTCACAGCAAACTCTACACAGTTTAGTGATTTGTTAAGGGCATACTGCAACCCACAGCAATACACACTACACAGCAATACCAATGTCAAACTATTTTTGCAGCCATGTTTTTCTACATCTCTGACAGTCAGTAATTTAGAAGCATGAAATTTAGTTTTATATGTAGTGTGGTTCTGGTGATGTGGCAGACACAGAATTATATAAAATTGGATGGATTCTGTATTGATATAAATTATTATCCTGTGCATTAGCACAAGGTGTATCCAGTGTGCTTTGCATCATTTCTGTTGGATATCTCGAATTCATAGAACAATTGTATATGTAGCAATCTGTATCTTTTTGTGAAACTGAACAGGAAGCAGTAAGTTAAGTAATAATCATTTGCCTGTCACTTACTGTCAGGTCGCATACTGCTTAGACTGTTGCTCTTAGTGATGGGACCAGTCAATGATTCATGGCTTGAACTTTCACTCAAACCACTCCAGCTGGTCTGGCGTGTGAGAGTGGAGTGCGGGAGAAGATTACAGTTGGAGCTACCTACAATACAAAAAATAATTAGAAGCTCAGGTATGACCACAGCTACCCTACGTTTAGTGGAGCTAAACTGTTCAAAGCACACAAACCTTGTTTTGAGCTAACAGAGTCACTCTTTTGCCTGTGTTTGATTGGTTGTCTGAACTGTGCCACAGCCAAAAGAACGTTGCGAAGCTTGGCCCATCGAAGGCGACCTCCCTGATTGGTGGATGGCCACTTGCTCTCCAGTACAGCCTGCAAACACAAGAAAGGAAAGAAAGATGAAGAACTGTGAGGAAACAGAGGTACATTTGGGTAGCTGATTTCTTTTACCAAACATGTTTAAACACCAATCTAGTCATAAAGATCAAAGGTCACTGGCATGTCAGTGGTACCCTTGCCTTTTGGAGGACTAACCTTATTGTAGTACCCGTACGTGATGGTGTTAGGAGTGATTCCTGCTTTCTTCATCTCCAGCAAGACCCTGACAGCAAGCACTGGCTGCCCATACTGCCCACACAGCTGCATTAGAATCCTGTAGCACACCTGCAACACACACAGAATGCTGCATAAGGCCTGTCAAAATTAACACAACTTACCACACTACATAGTCCCATTGTTAAATCATTGGATGCTTACAGAAAATATTGTGTTATTGTGGCCATAAAAAATGGCTTCTCAACACCTGGTACAAGATGAAACAGTGAAATGACCAGGAGCACATTTGTAAAGAAATAATCAGCCACCTAGTAACCAACTCTAGTTTATAATACATATCAATGTTTAATGTAGAAATACTGTAGTGTATGCATGACTGGCACGAACCAAAATTTCAACACATTTCCCTGTACTGCGAAAGAAACAAAAAAACGAGTTACTTAAACCTCATAAATAATGGAAGCCTAGAGGTAGTTGCTGGGGTGTCAATAGACGCTGAAAGCACATTTTTACAGACTGATATTATACTGTTGCAAAGTAAACTCTAAATCAGTAGATTTTGTGGTTGTCTAACGTAGGGTCATATTCACAGTTGAGTTACGTGTGTGCAGTGAGGATTTAATACTGAAATAGTGCACATACCGCAGTGTTCAGACCTCAGATGTACCTACAGACTTAAGCACTTTTCGGAAGTTTTGCAAGATGTGCACTTCTCAGGTTGGAAGTTGAGTAAAACAGAGGTGTGTCTCAGTTATGAGCGATTCTGATCTTGGATTTGGGTTCGTATCAATATTAAGCCCAGCATGACCGACAGTTTGATGTAACCACAATATGTCACACTGAAATTTATTTTTTTGGCTGTAAATACATTCCAAAGTAATACAGAATGCTAGTAGAGGCCAATATTTAATATATAAATATGACACTATTAATTAATTAAGTTCATGAAGAGACTTTCTTGTAAGAGGACATGGGAGGAGACAGCATTGACATTGCTCATCTCAAGAACTGAGGGGATAAAGGGAGGCTGTGGACTCTCATTTGACTCTGGAGTCATGTAAAAGGGCTTTGTCCCACTTGTGTCAGTGGTTGGTATGAGGGCTCACCTCATCAGGCAGCACCACCTTCCGTGTCTCCATGTGCTTGAGCACCTCATAGGCAGTGTGCAGTGCCCGCACCTTGGTACTCTCAGCCCGGACAAATGTGGGCAGGTAGATGAACCACAGACCATAACAGTGGCCCAGCAGACACTTGGACCACATGTCTGGTACTGCAGAGTACTTCTGTGCACATTTCTGTGCCAGCTTGATCTCCTGTAGAACATACAGAAATAGATTACACCATTATATTGTTATTATACTCTATATAAAAGACATTAAAGTGCACACACAGACAGAGCCCTTCAGAAGGAAATAAAAAGTGTGTTTAAAAAAATGAAATGCCCAAAGATAATGTGTGTAGATGAAACTGAACCTCATGTGTCAAAGGATGGGTCAGCACACAACCAGATGCATATAATCATTTTAAAGTCATCTTAAACATTCAAAAAGGTCTAGCTGTATTCATGAAGATTCTCAGATGGTCAATAATACTGTACAGCATTAATATGCAAATAAACCAGCAGAGAGGGAAGATGATGAAACCATGTTTTGATCAGGGGTCTACATCTTTGGATTCATTTGCTAAGGTGTACCTGTTTGGTACGGCGAGGAGCGGGACTGTTGGGGGCACTTCCCTTCGCTGTGGTACGGAGCTGATCCTGAGGCCGGTCAAACAACTCAGGATTAAGAATAGGAAACGTCTCATAGCTATATCAACACAAATACACAAGTTAAATAAGAGAAAATACTACAGTATGCTATAACAGTGTGTGAAGAACAACATGATCATGTGCAGGGCTAACCTGTAGAGTGCAGGGCATTCAGAGCCGTCAGATTCTTGAGGCTCCTCTGGTGGCATTATAAACACTGTGTGCTCTCCACTGTGAGTCTCATCAAGATCTATCAGCCTCACCTCTTCCGGCTTCTCCACATCCACCTACAAAGGGAAGAGAAAGTGAGAGAGGAGAGAAAAATGAGAAACAGAGAGTGTGTGGGTGTGAGAGACTGAGATACAAGATATATTTCCATCCAAGAAATTTTATAACATGAAAAACACAACAAAATATTAGATTTAGAAATTTGGATAGAAACATGGCTAGTGTGAGACTGCTCTAATCATGTACTTTACAGGGAAAAATTACAAAATACAAGTATCATACAGACCTTCTGAACACACTCGTCAAAGAATTCAAGGCATGCGTGTCTGTCGCTGACAAAGGAGCACTCCTCTATAAACTGCGTGAACATCTGAGTCTTGGTGAGGTGGGAATAAAACTTCTGCTGTGTCCGATCTCGAGATTTTAAAAAACCTGAGAGGAGAAGAATCAAAATTTCTGATTAGTGTGGCAGACTCATTCCACTCTGGAGCCTCTCATCATAACCAGGAGAAACAATATTATATAGTGAGGAATTTATCCTACATGAAGATCAGTGACATCAATCATTTACTGAATCAGTCACAACATTTAATTCAACAGCAGGGTATCAGACTTGATTCTATGACACTACTATTTAGCCAAGACACTAAGTCAGCAGATCAGCTACTAACTCATCAACAGATTATTAGAGTTTAACCGAGTTTGAGTAGGTCAGGAGCGCACCCTGCAAATTGAAGAGGGAGCTGCAGTCAGTGGTTCTGTCAGAGGGAGCCTGGGTGATGGGCAGGAGGTAAGAACGATAGCCTCTTAAGAGGCAGCTCATAAAGCGCAGGAAGGCCTCCTGAATCTCCAACTCCAGCTGCTTTTGACGCCCGTAGATCAGATCATAATCTGTCAGCAAGAATTCCAGGGTCGCCTCTTCGTGACCAGGGGTACAGACTAGAGAGAAAAGAATGAATAGCTTCAGAAGTAACTGAACCTTTCTGGTGTAATTTATATTGACAGGCATGACTGATTTTTATGTACTGCAGATTTTTCATACTTACTTTTCTCCAGAGTTTTGTGCAGGTGGGTGAGTGAGCTGAGCAGGATTTTTCCGTGTTTCCTGGGTAAAGATTTCCACGACAAGGGTTTCTTGTCTTCTGATCTGAAAGATTTGTCATTCAGTTTTCCTCTGTTGTCCACAGTGCTAAAAATGAACTGTTGTTTTACAATTGCTTTATGTTTTCAGAAGACACAACAATGATAGTGGTGCTCTTTCTGTTTCATTGGGCTAGACTCAGAGCCAAACATCTGCAGCATTGAGCACACTGGGCTGTTGTGTCATCTGTTGCCAGGACAACACACAAAAGGACTCACTGGAATATGGTGTTGGTGTCAAGGTCCACACACACCACATCTGAAGGAGGGTCGTACAGGTCAAAATAGCTGGAGTGAACACCCACGATGAAGGGCATTGGGGCACACAGCACATCTGCACACCGTAGCGGGCACAGTGGGATGTACGGACAGGGCCAACGCAACGGAAACGTCATCTGAAAGGGGGGTGGAGAGATTAATTCAATTAATTACTCTGATAATCCAAAATCAAACTAAAATAAACCTGCAGATAGCACCAACTGATAGCAACAATTAATAAACTGGTACAAAATATATGATTACAGCAGTCTCTTTTCAGCACATATTGTACCACTATTATTAAACCAAGCACACAGACACAGTGATAGATAGTGGGCATAAAGAGAAGGTCCTGACCGACACCAGGGCTTCACTGACGGAGGTCAGCACATCTGGCCGGAGGGAATGTAGCAGCAGCTTGTGCTCAGTGAGAACAGCCAACAGCAGGGTACATGCGTTCTCCGGCCCCAGATTCTGCAGAAGTTTCACAAAGCTGGCGCCACTGCAGGCAGACAGCACACATTCAGGATTTCAAAGCAAAACTGTGTTGTCAGTGCAGAACTTAATGAAACAGACTTAGACTGGCATCTACATTTCTTAAATCTGAACAAAGACCAAAGATAAACAAGCTCGAAAATAGGTGAACCGGACCCAGGTTTACCTCAGGGGTAAGGGCGAGGACACTGGCTGGCACAGTAGGAGGTTGTCATATGGAGACAGCTGTTAAATAAATAAATAAATAAATAAATGACACAAGGCTGCACTGTGCCACTGTTAACTACATCCGCTGCTTCATCAATGCAATACCGTCTTCACCCATGCTTCAATTTATTCCCTGCTCATCAATTGGAGAATCAAGCATTTCATGTAAACTGAATGCAATTAGACAAATGATTTTGATTGCATCAGGATTTGTATTTGCTGGGATCACAAATAATTGAGCTAATCTTCTATTGATTATACTGAGCCATCATAGAACCCTCTTTTACCCTGTAACTCGACTGTGCGGTCTTTAAGCAGTGATACCATCAAACTCCTGTGGAGGTAGTGAGGTAGTTAGTGATATATGCACACACTCAACTCCAGAAACATAGGAAAAAGTGTCAAAAGCATTGACAGTACTACGCAGGTCTTATTAGTCATTTATTTGTGTGTAATGTTTAACACAATAATCTGTAGCTTTAAGCATGAAGATGTAAGTACATTAATGTATTATGGAATTGTGTATGTGTACCAGTCACAGTTCTAGTGTAATCCCTCCAGTTATGCAGTGCATTAGTCTCACCTGTACCAGAATGCGTGGTCGCTGTGGTGAAGGGAAGGGCACGTTGTGCATGAAACTGGAGATATGCCTGTAAAGAGACCATTGTCCGCTTCTATTAGAGCTCTGCTGGACATAAACCTCAAAAATGAAAACACTGATCAGAATTCCTGTATCCTTATTATACAACTACTGCATGACACATGCAGAAAACGGCTTGTAATTTTATACATTATGCTCACACTAATAAAAACGAAAGTCTCTTTGTAGAGCCTAGAATCTAATTGAAGCAGTCTTGGCAATAAACAGGGCAAACGCACTCGTAAGGTACAAAAGAATCAGGTGCCAGTGCATTAGCAATCTTACCATACATTTCTAAAAGATAAAACTTTAATATGTACTGTTACACTCACTTCTCAATGGGCAGCACATGAGGTCCAGAGATGGAGTAACGATAGATGAAGGTGAGAAACTTCTGGAAGACGGTGAAGAACGGCCAGTGGGAGAGCACACACACGCTCTTCTTCACCTGCACCATGCGGTTGGTGATGGGTCGGCGGTCCACAACACTGACCAACCCGAGCCGCACCCGCTGCCTTTCAGTCAAAGCCTCCCGTGGGTATGCCTCGTAAAACTGGATAGCAGCTCCATACACCTAAGAGAGAGAAAACAGACAGTAAATCAGGGCAGCTGAGAGAAGAAGAGATCAGATTACACCACAGAAGAATAGATCATCTTGGTAAAATCAAAGTAGATAAGATCAGTCAGTTTTTTATTGAAATCAAGACAGCAGTATGTAGGGGAACATGTGGGAGAACCTTCAGGCAAAGGTAGTGTAGCTGACCTTATCTCCAGATGCGGTGGTGAGGACAAAGGTGGAGAAGACAGGGAGCTGGTACTTGGTATTGAGTGGCCAGCTCTCTACAGTGACACCCATGGGCAGACAAAAGACAGGGACAGAGTCTGGCAACGCAAATGACTCAAGATCTTCCTCAGGGTAGCGGCTGATCAGACCTGAAAGTCACACACAGACACAATCAATACAGTGTTTAAAGAGAACCAACTACTGCTGTGAAAAGCCACCAGAAAGAGGTCAACTGACCAAAGTGAGAAGTCCATTGAGAAAACAATTCCTGAGAAGGGCTCTAATATATTCTTATTTCCTTCTATTACACTTCCCTCTACCTGCACCTGACCTCAAACCCAGGAACTTGCACGTGGTTTGGTTAGAGCCATAACCACATGAGATGGAGAAAAAAAAAAGTCTCACTCACCTGCCTCATACACCAGGGCGTTGGCTTTCGCTACAGCCCGCTTATAGCACAGGTACAGCGCCGGGCCCCACTGCATAACGTACAAAACAAACACATGAGAACAATCCTGCACATGCTCCGTGTCTATTGTTATTCAAAAACAGATATTCAACTTATATTCAAAAACAGGAAAGCTGAAACCACAGAAGACAAAAATACAGAAAAAAAAGCCTGATGGTAGAGATGAGGAAAAGAAAAAAAATGTAAAAGAAAGAAAATATTGTAGAAGCACCTACACAAAGGATGTGCTGAAAAATAATACAATACGTGAGCAATAAAAAAGGGAAAGAGCACAGTCTATGAAAAATCAGAATCAGAAATAAGATGAATGCTGGGCAGGGAGAAGCTGTACCATGCCAGTGTTCAGGTTCTTGTCCACTTTGCAGAAGGTGTGTGGTGCTGCTTCTCCCTTGCTGGGCATGAGAAATGAGATATCAGTCACCCCCAGGGTGTTCAGGGCCTGTGAGTCGGGGGCGCGCCGGTACATGAGGAACGTCTTATGGGTGCCAGGGCCGCCTGAGCTCAGACTGGCACAGCGGCTGTACGGCGTTGTCTCAATCACATGCCAACCCTGCTTCACTGCCTCTTTCCCATCATACAGCACACTGGGACATGAGAGAAAAATTACAGAAGTATAGATTCAGGTTTGGAAGTTCTAAGAAATTATGCAAATCCACAATCCCAACGAATACAGTGTCTCTAATCATCAATCACATGACCGTGAGTGGCCTAAACATTTGCTCGTTGGTGGACTGTTAGCTAAATTATGAGAGAATGCTGTTATACAGTGGACTGAGAATGCTACAGAGCAAATTGAGAATATTGTTATTTGATGGATCGAGAAGGTTGAGTTTGTGGTACATGAATGTTAAGAATGTTGTGTTCTTTAGCAGAGTGAGAGTATAGTGGAAGGGTGTGTGGGCATGTCCTACCCGAGCTCCACAATGGGTGGTTTGTCATGGCTGCGCCGGTAGCAGAGGAACATGTGTGGGTTGTTGATAAGGCCGGCGCTGAGCTCAGCTGGGTGGCCCCCCAGCGTCCTCTCGATGCATGTGAAGCCCTCAGGCACCTCTTCTCCAAGGCCACGGGCGATCACAGCCAGGTCGCTGATGGGCTCCATGCCACGGCCTCCTCTCTGCTGACATTCCTCGTCTGGCGGAGCCGAGTCGCCCGCCAGCCCCGCCACCACAAAATAATCCACCAACTGAGGACATTTCTCCTCAGTCATACCGCCTATCTACCCACCACTGAGACAGAGAGGAAGAAAGAAAGAGAGCGAGTGAGAAAAGATGTAATCCCTGTTCAAACATGCAATTTTTATGTTGAGTATTTAATGGAAATTAATTAATTAACAGCAATAAATAGCTTGACATATGCTAAAAACTTTTGATCTAGTTGATTCAAAACATTAGCACAGAGAACCATCTACAGGAAACAAG